>NW_027206669.1:1513176-1826352 GCF_032191515.1 Phaenicophaeus curvirostris
TTTACACAGAAAAGCTATAACAAAGACAGGGAATCACTATTTTTTTAGATAGATCAACCTTTAATATTTTCCTTCTGAGCTATTACATACCTATAATAATTCTTTGAAGAGGCTGGTGGGATTGATTCCCCTTTGAACACCCGATATGCTAGTCTGCAAAAGGGTGATGCCTAGAACAAGGTCTCTGTGACTGGCTTCGGGCATTGCCCACTCAATAGTAATAATAACAGCAATAACAACCACCACCAGTAGAAGTAGTTGTTAAGCGATGGCTTTGTGAATCTGCAAATGAATTACTTCTTCCTTCCTTGGCCTTCCCTTAAAAGATCACATTTTGCAATGATTGAGCTGACTATAAAGCCTACCGAATGCTGTATGAGAAATGATGTCCCAGGAGAATGTACAGAGGAGATGAAGAAAGAGATTAAGATTTGTGTTAATGGATGGCAATAATATGATCTTCCCTTAGAAAAATATCACAGAATATATATTCTTACCTGTTGTGAGTTCTGAAGGTAGATAAAAAACTTCCAGTCTTGCTCTCTGGCCCGCTCCCACATTAAGAAGTGCCGCCACTTCAACTAAGTCCTTGTTGAAGTCAGAAACTACAGAGAGATCCAGCACTTCATCTGCTAAGGCTGAAGCAGGTAGGGAACATCAATGCAAATTGTTACTGAATCACGGTAACGTTTTTGCCGAGTTATCACATCAAACAAAGAGACCCATGTTCAGGACACATCTCAGCTCAACCACACAGTTTGGAACTTGCATGAAAATATCAGACAAGCCACAACCTGGTTTTGGAAAGTGCGGCACGCGCACAACTTCAGCTAGAGGCATCCAGCACTGAGAGTGCTAAGTGTTACTATGACATTAAACATTCAAATATGACTTTACATCCAGCTTGAACTGTAGCAATTTTGAGGTTCTCTGCTGATAACCACCACTTAAAGTTATGATGAAGGTCTATACTTATAGATGCGATCTGTAAGTATAACGTTAGTGGAATTGAGAGGCTGCAAAAACAAATACACAAATTTCTGAAGAATTATTCTGTGACTTAAAATTCCATCATTTTTATTCTTTAGCATCCAGCAGCAAAGCTGACAGTTCCAGCAGTCCTCACGTTAAAGATGTCCGGGGCAGGCAATTGCACCCAGCTATCATGACCTATGGATTTTTACTCTAAATTCTCTCAAGATGAGCCACAAAAGTCTTAAGTTCTTTGCCACTACTATTCCTTTTGTGCTGGAGTTGTGATCAGCTGGTTAGCTAATCCATTCTCTTCCCTCTGACTGACCTGCTCCTTTGCTAACTAAAACTAAATAAAAAAAAAAAAAAGCAAGTACACCTAAAATACAGTAAATAGTGAAAACACAGTGTAGTTAATGCTGTAACATTTATTACCTACATATCCAAGAACTTGGAATAATTTTGAAGGCCGGGCATCTAGAATAAAGATATGTCCTTCTGCAGCCCTAGTGATGAGGAACCGGCCACTCTGGTCATAACTAGGTGAAAAAAAAATCCAAATAGAAAACAGCTCAATAAAAAGAGTCAAATAATTCCACTCCAATAACTCTGCTGACTTCACTGAGGGCATAAACGCAACTGAAATTTCAGCTTCTAGGTTTACAGGATTAGGGTCTGATATAAAGTGCAGTTATGAGTGCAATTTCTAATTGTGTGGGTGGTCAATCTAAAGCTAACGATGCTCCATAGCAGTCTGTTAACAACTTCAGCAAATCTTTAATGAAGTTTATGTTTTTAAAAATAAAACGGCTATACAGATTTTGATATTATTTTTAATAGACATGGCTCTGTTTATATTGATTTGACCTTGAATGAGTTGCTTTCCGTATCTATTTTTAATGTTTTATCTTAGGTAGCTGTGGAAAGTGATCACATCTGAGTCTCCAAATAACAGGCAGACTAATATTAAAGTTTAACTGTTCAATATCCATTTTATTTTTTAAAAAGTAGAAGTAAAATACTCTCAGATTTTTCAATAATGGAAAAAAGCAACCAACCAAACAAAAAAAGCCTTTTACATCACTAGAGCTTATTACAGGAGGACTGGTAAATTCCAGAACAGTGAGCAAATGAATAATTAACAATGGTAATAAAAATCCACCGTATAAAAAGGGATGACCAAAAGGCTTATACTTAATTTCACAAAAACTTAAATTTACTTCTAGTGAGAAATGGCCCTCTAAAGTTGGATACATGGAATTGTGCATAATTATTGCACACAGTGATCTGCCAGAAAGGATCTTATACATGAGTATTTTCAGTGCTCAGTTAAACCTTCTTAAAATACAGGTTTATTATATTTCTCTCATATAAATCCTGCCACTACCTCTCTTGCAAGCAATTCAGAATATGTTGGAAAATAATTGAAACCATCAAAATATTTTACTTTGTTATTTTTGGAATCAAAGCTTGAACAGTTTTTTTGTTCAACTAACAGCGTTACTCAAGAAACAGATTGACAATATTACTGCCCCTGCTGCTTCATACTTACTGCAAAGACAACACTGGAAATTTGGAAAGAAAAATTCTGTGAACAACCCGTGGAGCTTCAGCTTTGGTAACATCAAGAAAATAAGATTTGACCTCTTATGGTCCCAACAGCAACGCTGCTGGAGGAGGGACAGCAAGCCATAGCTGTTGCCTAGTTGAGAAACAAAATATGATTAACAGTTCCATACCTTTTTTTACAACTATTCTGTATGTTAGTATGCGACTTCTTTTACTATTTAGAAGTCCCTAAAATTTGAAGAAGAAACCTCAAATGGTTCAGCTAAAAAACTTGTTTTTAACAAAGTATTTTAGAGACGTCTTGGCTTTTTTCCCTATGCTCTGTATCTACATATCAAAAGCCAATTCTGCACTCCTCAGAAAAAAATCATTATATCCACATTTAAAGTGAAATAAGTCCCACCTCAATGAAACAGTGAGTGCATTGTTATGTGTACAGCTCTTACAGAAAGGGATGAGTCTCTTACTGTGTCAGATTTCAGGGTTTGAACGCATCTTAAATCAGGACAAAGCATTAACAGTTTTAAATACTTTTATCAACTCAGTTTCAAGAGCCTGGTCATTCAAGGCATTTAGTTTTTACAGACTCAAAACTTTTCCATTCAGTTCTGACACTCATTAAAAATAAATATTTCATCAAATATTATAAAAATTTAGATTGTTATTTACAAATATGTGCTTAAAGACACATCACTACAACAACCCAAACCATTCAATGATTCTATGACATGAGGTTGACATGTTGCCTCTGCTTTATGGCCCAGTTCAATAGATGATTAGTTCAAGTAAACGTAATATTTTTAAATCTCTTTCATGGGTTGTACAGAGACACTACTGATCTTTCCTCACCACAGGTTGATCCAAATCTGTGGAATATTATGCTATGAATTAAGAAATACTAAAGAAAACTTCAAGCATCAGTCACTAAATGAGCTCCTGGTTGCGTGTACCTGAATATCAAGGTTGAGCTTGCTGAGGCAAGTTCCATCTTCCAGGAACCAAACTTGTACTTCACCTGAAATTGTTACAGACTATTGAACAGAGAAAAAAACATAGTCAAAAGAGAGTGGAATAACCAAATAGTCTGGAAATGACTAGTGATCTTTTATAGAATATAAATTCAAATAGTGTCTGAGCAGAGCAGATCAAGGATTACTAGTTTTGCTTGAAATTACCTTGAATTCCCTTTAAGTCCAGTTGCTGCAAGGTACGCCTACCTACGGAAAATGTGTAATCATTTCTGTGAATTGATGCAAATACAGGAATGTTTTTTAAGCAGAATGAGACAATCTAGGGCAAAACATGTAAGCTTGATCAATATTAGCACTCCCACCATTCAGCCTGCAATAGAAAACCTGCTTATCATTTTGTTTGCACAGGAAAGGGCTTAAGGTGACATCTGGTTTTCTCACATGAAAAATTATGTGTATCATGTTTTTGAGGCCTTCTTATAACCAGGAAATTTTATAATTCCACAGTGAAGTGTGGCTAGAGATCAATCAACCCTCACATCACTCATTCAGACTCAGGTAAAATTTGTCATTCCCATGTTATTGACAAACAAACAGATTATCAGCAAAACTAATTGATTCACACCCCAGAATTTCAGGGCTGGCTACTTGAAGAATTCATGGCCTTGAGATGAATCAGAGTTGCAGGAATCCAAGACACAGGAGGAAAGCAAGGAATATTTCAGAATGAACAGATCCATGAGTAATGCCTCGTTGTCCCTGGACCTGGGACAAAGGCATCTCTCAGGCTGTTCCAGTTTGTGCTGGAGGCTGAAAAGATCAGCAGGGATTCCTTGTTCCGACATCTGTTCTCTGAATTGAATCAACCTTTTGCTCAGCTGTGTTCCTGACCACTAGTGAGACAGCAAATAAACAGCAGAACCATACAACATTTTAGCAGCCTGCGAATTATCCACCCTGCATTCCAGGGCAAGTTCTGACCCTTCTATAGGCCATACCTGAATTAATGCCATTTAATTCCTTAATGAGAAGGTTTTCCACAACTGTAACAAACACCAGAACAGTCACGATCTCTGCAAGGCTTTTGATTTTGTGTCTTACCAACGTTTTGGTCATCTGAAAAGAGCCACAATTATATATAAGGAAGAAAATAATTTCTTACCACACAGTACTTGTCCCCTGGAGTAAGAAAATCAGCTGTCAGGAAACAACTACTGCATGTGTCCAGGAGTTTGACAGCTTCTCCACTGTGGGCAGGTTTGTAAGCATAGATTGTCCCCTGACAAACAGAGAGAGATAATCCATCCCTGGGCTATGAGACTTCTCATTAAAAGCTGTCAAAGACTTCAAGAAAAAATACTCATCTTCCTGAGCTCTTTAAAGTTTCATACTCTACTCTAAATTGAGGTAAAAAGTGCCCAGTAGAATTCAACTGAATTTAGTAAATTATATAAATTTACACTAGCTGAAAATCAGGATGGTTCATTTGAGAGTGATCCAGCTAGTCACGTTTCCAAGTTTTGTTTCTCATAACTGCTTTAATTTAAAACCACCCTATTTCGTATTGCTCCAGAAACCAATCAATATTCTAAAGCAACATAAAACACAAATAATAAATCTTAAGCTTCAAAAGATGTTTTTATCTAAAGACCTCAAAACCTTTTAGAAACAATTCATAACTAATGTAGACATAGATTTTAGAACTTCTCTACGCATTTTACAAAAGGAGAGTGAAATCAGAGACAAAGTGTGACCAAAGTTACCCCCACAAAAAAACCCAAACAAACCACATTTAAATGCCAATTTAAATTATTAAAGGTCTGGAAAACCAGGGATAATTTGAGGATTTGGGACTCTTGTGTAAGATTTCTGGACATCAGGCTGGTCAAAGAAGGATCTTTGACTGGGTGGCCAGACAAATTCAGATAGATGCACAGAACAAGTCTCCCGCATAGCCACAGTAGGTCTGATGTACCCAAGGCCCAAGATTTCATTGCAAACACAAGATGGGCTAAGTTTACCTCTGGTATAATTTGTTGACTTGTGTGATTACATTACAGACATTTCATACTGGCAGTGCCAGCATGCACATACAGAATAAAAGGAACATGCCATTATATAATGCCGTTATCTCAAATGCTATACCTGGTCAGTGACAAGCAGAAGCACAGCGTAATCAGGTGAGAATATGAGGCTGGATATGGGTTTTAAGATATCAACGCAGATTTTCGTCTCATACTGCAGATCTTTGATGTGATAAAAGAATAAAACGCCCCCCTGTGCAGAAAAGTACAAATCCACATCAGGTCAAGGTCAATTATCCCAGCCTGAAGGTCAATTAACCCACCCACTCTGGCAAACTGAACTGGCAAAACCTTCTGAAATTCTCTGGAGCAAGTGTGTTTAACTGTATCTCATTGCTAATGGTCTCATCTGCCTTCATGACGTTTAAATCCAGATGACTCTTATCCTGCATAACGCATTTTTTGAAAAATCAAGGTGTTTTTTAATACAAGTCTTACTAACAGTCCATGTTTGACAACAGACTCTCTCATTAGTAAACACTTGAGATTCCACATTGTTTCTTTTGTGACAGTATAGGGATTTGTCCCTCTCTTAAGCAGCACTGTATAATGTAATCATCATTTTGGATTAAATATTGAGTGAGATTCAGCACAAAACAATTTGGTGGTTCTCTTGGTCATTTTTTTCTCCTCTCCTATTTTTTGTCCATCCTTCTTTCCTGTTCCTCTAGAACTCTCTTTGCCTTTTGTTAAAAATAGTATTGTCCTCTTTGGTTCCTTCTTTGACTTAAAAAATGGAATCTCTTCCCTCCCTGCTCCTTTCTGAGTTCTTGTCTCAAGTTCTAACAAAGAAGATATATGACAAAACCAGAGAGGACCTCCACTTTTTTTCTGACTTCTGTCTTTGCAGTGAGCTCTGCAAATACACTCCATTTGAATGCTTTTTGATTTTCACACAATAAGTTACAAGCATAAAGGATGCCTTACATTTCCAGCTGCATACAGTCCCTCGTTACAAAATGCCATGGCAAATAAAACTGATTGTTGTGGATCCTCTGGTTTGCCACCTGAAAGCACAAAGGCAACAAGAAACATCAAGTTTAATTCATTGCAACCATGTGTCCCAACTTCAAATCTGAGATGATTTACTACTTGTGAGTAAAAAGGCTCAACGGGCTATATATTCTTTGGACTTTGTGCTGTGATGATGAAGGACAAGGCTGGTACACATAATTTAAAGTGACAGTACTACTGTGGTCTGATGAATTTTTTTGTCCCAATTTCAGAACAACCTGTCTGAACTGCAGGCTTTGATAGTGAAATGGAGAAACAGTACCCAGCTGATGCTGTATGAGCTACAGTCAGCCTTTTCTGCAGATGGCAAGAAAGTGAGTCTCACTCAGCTGATTGATTCTTTTGGATTAGAAGACCAGTTATTGCACTACAGCAGAACAGAAGAAGATTTTGTAGATGTATAATCTACAGGTGCGAAGCGTTCAGTTACACACACGCATAAGCAGAAAAGACTGAGTTCTGATCACATAAGAAGCGTTGATCAGAGAGCAGACTTCGGGACATTATGCTTGGAGGTTAGGAGGTTTTCTCAGGACATACTTGTAAAGAGAAGTACTTGGATACGGTAGGCACTGTAAAAGGCATTACTTAACAGGAAACAACCTGGAAAATAGTTATTTAATAAAAATAAAATTATATCAAGTTATACTTTAGAAGGTAGTCCATTCTTTGATTAGTCTTTGCATGGTTACTTGTCTTAGAATGCATTATTTTGTAATTTCTGTTGATGTTCGCATGGGGAAGAGTTCAGATCTTTGTTCATAGATACATCCCTATTTTACAACTGTCTTCCTGCTGCCAGCCAGTCAATGACAGCATTTTGCTAGTTACATGAAAATAACTAATTTTCATGTTAATATCCTGAAGCTGCAATAAGATATTTTGAATAGCTTTAATTATTATCGAGGGAAATGTGCCAGAATGCACTTGTATTCAGGTACTGGTCCAGACATCCATCTCCAGGGAAGCGTGCCTCAAGCATTCTGCCACAGCCTGAGGTAATAGAAGGGAAGGCAAGAAAATTGCAGTCAACATCTATCTACTCTGCTACTTCATGTGAGAGCCAGGGTGCTTTCTGTCTTCAAATAAATAAGAAAAGCAAGGCCTCATCTAATAGGAGTGCTTCAAATACAGCATCATAAAGCTGAATAAAGCTTCAGCATTTCATTTGTCCTCCAATCAATGTCATTTTTTTACTAAACTTGAAATTGCTTATTTTCTCCTCATGGTCTGTGCAGAGAGCGTGGTGACTTCTGTCTGTTTTTATTCTTGAAATCATGGCTTCTCAATTGTAACAATATTTAAGTCTTAACTACTCTACAGCCCTCTCTGCTATGACTGCTGTTCTATGGGATCACATTCCTTATTGTTGTGCCTTAACTGCTTTGTTTACAGATGCTGTTTCCTATTTCCTTAAGGGGGTAATTTCTTACACATGTCAAGGGAAAGAAAATCGAACCCCTCTCATGAGCCCTATCACTGCTAGACTTAAATCTGTACTTCTTACTTGCTTGTTAGAATACTAACTCTTGCTGTCCAGAGAGAATGAATTAAGAACAACCTGCGTTGCTAATTGCAGGTCTTGGAGAGATCTGGCAGGAGAAAAACCTGCCTATCAATGCAAAGGGGTGGGAGAGAGCTGTAGCTATTTCAGGAGGCCAGATGATTCTAAACCTCATTTTCTCATGATTCTCTTGGTGACAGCAGCCACAGCTGCTGCAGGCTGGGGGTAACTTCTATCGCACCACTGTAGCACATACCTGGTCATGCTGAAACAACTTCATCTCAGCAATGTACACCTGTGACATCACAGGTTAAAACATATTTAAAAAGCAAAATTAAGTCAAAGCCGTAGCCATGAACTGAAGCAGCTGAAAATTCATAGTTTTCCTGCACTATTTTGCCTTCAAAATGTCTGCAGTTGCATATTGCAGACTAAGGATGTACAAGCACACCTCACCTGTTCTTCTATCAGTCTACAATTTCTTGCACCATTTGTTTTCTGTAATGAGTGATGTGGTTTATAAAATCAAAAGAGCAGAAATAAATCTCACGAGTTGAAATATAATGGGGATAAGACTAGGTATAAATTGTACAAAACGGACAAACAGGTATCTCTCAAACTGAAGTTATTTTTAAAGAAGTTACAGAAGAAATTGTTTGTGGAAAGAAAAGTTCAGAGAGAAAAGGCAGACATACAAGATCTTTTTCTCAGACAAGACCACGGTATTATACATCTACCTGGACTTTGATTACTAAAAGATAGGAAATGTTCTTAATCTCCATCTTTCTGCTTCTGCCTGAAGAGTTTCAAACTGTTCTTCCTGTTCCTTTACAAGATCCCGTAAGTGTTTCTGCGTCAAAATCTCCTGGTAGCGCTGCTTTGCAATCTCATTAGAAATGTGCTGTGTGTCTGCATAAAATGAAATATAAGGGTTAGCCTGTATTTGCAGATGATGTATAGTTTGTATTTATATGGCCCTGTCCTGGGGTTCTTCTAAGTTTTGTATAGAATAAGCAAGCATTTTAAAAGAGACTCACAGTTCGGCTGAAGAGTCTTTACAGTTCTGAATAAAGCAGAAAAATTCAAAAGGCACTGGAATGCTTCCTTTAGTTTCTGGCAAGTACCCACAGTTTTGAAAATCTTTTGCTACGGGAAAGATCTCTACAGTTTTACCAATGGTGAATACCCTTCACCTTACTTCCTCTATTCCCTTGAATGGGTGGAAAGAAGTGAAAGAATGATGCCCTGTTGCCTACTGAAGGTATTAATGACTATAAATAGTTTCAGCAATTTAGTCAATTAACTTTGGTTACAAGGGCATGCTCTTAAGTAAACATTGTGGTAGAAAAAGTACTACTAGTAGTGCACATAAAATAAGAAGTAGGTGCTCCTTGTCCCTTAGCTGATGCTGATGGAGAACAGGACCATCTGGCCTTGGCAATATCTTCTGAACGTTCTTTGCTTGTAACTTAAATTGTGACTCACCAGCTGCCTCAAAGATGTGCCTCCTTTCTGAGACAGAGACAAGCATTTCTTTCAGCTGCAGGCTGAGGTTGTAGTTTGCTTGCTCTTCTAAACTGATGCACTTTTCCAACTCTTTAATTCTTTTCTGACGTTTCTTCACGTTCTTCTTGTGCAGCTGTCCGTTCCCAAATGAATACAGAAAACATATGAGATTATACAAAAGACATACTTATGATGGAAACCTATAATCTTAATGACTTCCTTGTACCTCAGTAAACTTTGGCGTATTTGGATGTAACTAGTAGCACATTTTGGCTTTACTTTGTCTTTCACAAATATTTCAATATGCTTTGTAAAGTTCTGATTAAGGAGCTGACAAGAGGTCAGGGTAAGAGATATATTAAAGATAAAACTTGAAAGGCAAAGAGAGCAAAGAAAGTCAATGGAATGTGTGAGCTGAGAACATTCTCTTGGCTGCTCTGAGCTGCTGAAAAAAGGGTTGTTGTGCTGAAGCTGTCAGATGGGCTGTAAGGTGACAACACAAATATTGAAGCTTGAAGAGGATGAGGAGGCTGATGCCAGCTACAGCAACCTGAACCGCATGACAGGGGCTGCTCCTCGTCACCACCATCCTCCTGCCTGTTTGGCCAATGCGATTTCTTCATTTTCACTTAGAAAATGACAGAATGGTTTGCGTTGGAAGGTGCCATGAAGGTCCTCTGGTCCAACCCCTCTGCAGCGAGCAGGGACATCTCCAACCGGCTCAGGCTGCTCAGAGCCCCGTCCAACCCAATCTGGAATGTTTCCAGGGATGGGGCATCAACCACCTCTCTGGGAACCCATTCCAGGGTTTCACCACCCTCAGCGTTAAAAATTTCTTCCTTATATCCAGCTTGAATCTACCCTTTTTTTAGTTTAAACCCATTACCCCTTGTTCTGTCGCTACAGGGCCTGCTAAAACCTTTTCCCCTCATCATTGGGGAGGGACTGTTCACAAAGGCTTGTGGCGATAGGATGAGGGTATAAATGGGTATAAAGTGGAGCGGGGCAGGTTTAGACTAGACATGAGGAGTAATTTCTTCCCCATGAGGGTGTGGAGGCCCTGGCCCAGGTTGCCCAGGGAAGCTGTGGCTGCCCCATCCCTGGAGAGGTTCAAGGCTGGGTTGGATGCAGCCTTGAGCAGCCTGATCGGGTGGGCGGTGTCCCTGCAGGAGGCTTAGAAATGGCTGATCTTTAAGGCCCGTGTCCTGCCACGCTGCAGGCTCCAGAGCCGCACAGTGGCTTCTAGGCGGGGTCTCACCAGAGCAGAGGGGCAGAACCGTCTCTCCTTCCCGCACACCCAGAGAGCGAGAAGGCAGAGGCGAGCAGTGGCTTCAGGTATAACGCTGGGGGGCTCTGGCTCGCCCTTCCCGCCCGCCTCACCTCGAGACCAACCTTCTCGCGCCCGCCCGCGCCACATCCCCGCCCTGCCCCTCGTCCTTTTAAACCCCGCCCGTCGCTACTTTCCCGCCCTCGCTCCTTAGCCCCGCCCCTTCACTTCTCCCACGCGCCCGCCCCACCCCATTTAGCCACGCCCCTTGCCGGCTTAGCCACGCCCCTCCCCGCAACAAGCCACGCCCCTTCGAAGGGGCCCACCGCCTCTCCGTTAGCCCCGCCCCTCTGCTCCCCTCGTGCCTTTAACCACGCCCCTTCGATACTTTCCCGCCCTCGCCCCACCCCTTTAGCCACGCCCCTCCCCCTTAGCCACGCCCCCTCGATACGCCTCGCCGCTCTCCCCGTTAGCCCCGCCCCTTCGCTCCTTCCCAGCGCTCCCCTCGCCCCTCGTCCCTTTAACCCCTTCGCTGCTTTCCCGCCTCCGCCCCGCCGCTCTCCCCTTAGCCCCTCCCCTTCACGTCTTCCATGCTCTCGCCCCTTCCCTTTAGCCCCGCCCACCAGCTATTAGCCACGCCCTTCTCCGCGAACAAGCCACGCCCCCCACCAGTCCCTCTGTTAGCCCCGCCCTTCGGTTCCCTTCGCCCCGCCCCTTATCTCCTTCCCAGTGCTCGCCCCGCCCTTTGTCCCCTTAACCACGCCCCTTCGCTACTTCCCGCCCTCGCCTCGCCCCGCCCCTTAGCCCCGCCCCCTCCGCACTAAGACGCTGCTCGCCAGCCCCGCCCCTCACCGGAAGCGGGGTTTTGAAGGGCCGGGGCGCGCGCGGCGCAGCTTCCGCTGGGCGTAGGTAGCGGGCGCTGCTCCCCGCGGGCCCGGGGGGTCGGTGGGACTCTCCCCGGCTCCTTTCTCGGTTCCCGGCCCCGCCGCCTCGGAACGGGCGCCCGGAGAGGGCTGAAGCCTGTCTGCCCTGCGGGGAATACCCGTCCCCGGGCGTGCGCGGAGCCTTGGGCGGGTGAGAGTGATGCCAAACGTGGAAAGCCGTGAAACTTCGCAAAGGCTAAAGTGCGCTTAAGTTTCTTCTAAGCAGTTGTGGTTCTTTGAAAACTAGGCAGAATGTTCCTCTGAGAGCGTGTTTTCTTTTAAACACTGTTTCCCAGACATTGTTTGCTCTTTGAAGAGGGTAACACCTCGTGTTTGGTCTGAGCTGAGCTGAACAGAGGCCTCTTTCCCCTCTGTTTCTTTCTTGTGAGGCCTCGTCTGGAGTATTCTGTCCACCTCTGGAATCCTCAACATAAGAAGGGTATGGAGCCGTTAGAACGGATCCAGAGGAGGGTTATGGGGATGATGTGAGGGCTGGAGAACCTCCCATATGAGGACAGGCTGAGAGAGTTGGGGTTGTTCAGCCTGGAGAAGAGAAGGCTCCGAGGAGACCTTAGAGCAACCTTCCAGTACCTGAAGGGGCTACAAGAAAACTGGGGAGGGGATGCCTACAAAGGCTTATGGTGACAGGATGAAGGGCAATGTGAACTGGAGAGGGGTTAGATTTAGACTAGACGTAAGGAGGACTTTCTTCACTCTGAGAGTTGCCCAGGGAAGTTGTGGATGTCATTCAGGTTAAGAAAATGCAGTTGGTTTGGAGTGAGGTTTTTTTTACTGACTTCAGTGTTGCAGGATATGACCTTGGATTTACAGGCATATTATAATGGGTTTGATTGCTTTATAAGTTTTATTGCTCATTATGAGGGGAAAAAAATACCCCCAAATCATAGTAAGATACTGTATGCTAGTTAGTGTCACTCCTCCTTGCACAGAGCAGTGTGCTACTTGCTACGTGGAAAAGCTGAGAAACTTATGAAGATGTCTTCTTTTTTTGAACTTACTAATTAGAAATAAGCCTTAGTGTTCTTGTCAGAACTGTTTACTCATTTGTGCAGCCACATGGCTCATTATAACTGGGTGAAAATGGCACCATATATAATTAATTCTGTCTTTTAACAGAAACCGCTATCCATCTCAGGATGGAAGAACCATCTTTGTGCAATACTCCAAAGAATTCTGGAACACCAGCTCCACAGGGTATGAGTTCAGGGAAACAGGTTTGCAAACTTTTTTGTTTTTCCAATAACGTGGCTCTTCAGAGTAACAAAAATGCTTGTGAAATCATCAAGTAGTTTGAAGTCACTGAGTTGCTGTTTGCTGCAAGGCTAAAATAGGTAGCTTATACCCACAGCCACAAAGCTGTGCAGATAAGGAATGTTCTCAGTATACTTTGTATTCACAGCATATACCTGCATACTCAGAGGAAAGTGATGGACTAGTATAATCCAAATGCAATACAAAAATTTAAATACTATTTGGGGTTTGTTTGGCTTTTTTAAGCTGCCATCTTTGGTTTTCTCAAATCCTGGTTTTCTGGGTTGCTGTGTATGCACAGTGACTTTCCAAGACTTCTGCAAAGCACGCTGCTGTCAGTTTGAATGTTCTCCATAATGCTGAGCTCTGCTTTGGTGTCCCCTTGAGCAGGCATCATGGTGATGCTGTCACACTCAACATCTGGACCCGTGCTCGATAGGGCTGGGGCTGGTTTGCAAGTGTTCCTTAACTAGTCCCTTTCTCCCATGTTTTAGTATATTTTCACAGGTAAATTGTTAGACACAAATTATTTTTAAAAAAATCATTAACTTCTTTTGAAGAAAAATAATCACTTTTTAGATGCTTATCCAGGAAGGATCTCAAAGCGTTAAAGTCCAAATTATGCAGATAATTTCTAATACTCTCAAGTAGAATACAGATGTTTTATACTAGTGCTAATATAGAAAGCGTGTATGTTTGGTGGGATGGAACAGCAAAAAATCCAAACCCTCATTTCCATTAAACTAGAGAGGGACATTGAACTTGATAGAATAAAATTAGCCAAGTTCAAATATGCTGTGTATCCTTTGCACAACAACTAGATGGGTGGGTTTGTCTCAGTGGGATACAGAATTTGCTCCTGGAAAATACGGAGGTACATCTTTCCATGTCTTGCAGCTTTGTGTGCGAACACATGTGACAGGATGAAGGTGACTTTTTGGTTGCAAAAGCTATAATGAGAATAGGGAGTCTGCTTTGAAATGATCTTTACAATAAGAAATATTCTATATAAATAATAGCCAGGGTAAACAGTTCTTTGAAATTTGATCAAAAGGTTAAATTATTGTGATTCATCTGGGGTTTTTTTGTTGTTCTCTTGTTTGTTTGGTTTTTTTAGCCAATGAGTGCAGCTCTGAGAGAGCAATTAAGGAAAACAAGACGTTCATTTAATGCTAATTTTACAGTGGCAAAGCGCCTCAAAATAGACACTGAGCAAAAAGACTTTGGTGATGCCAACGAAGGGTGTGTGCCAAAGACAAGTACAGAATGTTCCAGAGTACAAGATGGTTCTGAAAACTTGGAAAGAAATGGCACTGGACATACATGTTTCAAAAACCCCCTGCAGGAAAGTGACCTCTGTGGAGAGGCAGAGAATTCCCACGTGCCGCAGACAGACCTCAGCCAGCAGCCGCCCTTGGAAGAAAAAGCAAGGCTGCTGAAACAAGTGCAGGAGAAGGAGGAACTACTTCGAAGGCTCAAAATGGTTAAGATGTATCGATCAAAGGTGAGGCAAACATCTGAAAAAGCACTTTTGAGTCATTCTTTGAAGTAGAATTCATAGTGTTTCTAATAATTTATTGATTGAAGCAACAACACTGATGCATTTTTGTGTGTGTGGTGGTTTTGTGTTGTCTCAGTTTAAGGTATTTTATAAAAAATACAGCTGCAGGGCATCAAAAAACCCCACGTGTCAGCAAGTAACGGGGTTTTTTTGTCCCAATTTCAGAACAACCTGTCTGAACTGCAGGCTTTGATAGTGAAATGGAGAAACAGTACCCAGCTGATGCTGTATGAGCTACAGTCAGCCTTTTCTGCAGATGGCAAGAAAGTGAGTCTCACTCAGCTGATTGATTCTTTTGGATTAGAAGACCAGTTATTGCACTACAGCAGAACAGAAGATTTTGTAGATGCATAATCTACAGGTGCGAAGCGTTCAGTTACACACACGCATAAGCAGAAAAGACTGAGTTCTGATCACATAAGAAGCGTTGATCAGAGAGCAGACTTCGGGACATTATGCTTGGAGGTTAGGAGGTTTTCTCAGGACATACTTGTAAAGAGAAGTACTTGGATACGGTAGGCACTGTAAAAGGCATTACTTAACAGGAAACAACCTGGAAAATAGTTATTTAATAAAAATAAAATTATATCAAGTTATACTTTAGAAGGTAGTCCATTCTTTGATTAGTCTTTGCATGGTTACGTGTCTTAGAATTTTGTAATTTCTGTTGATGTTCGCATGGGGAAGAGTTCAGATCTTTGTTCATAGATACATCCCTATTTTACAACTGTCTTCCTGCTGCCAGCCAGTCAATGACAGCATTTTGCTAGTTACATGAAAATAACTAATTTTCATGTTAATATCATGAAGCTGCAATAAGATATTTTGAATAGCTTTAATTATTATCGAGGGAAATGTGCCAGAATGCACTTGTATTCAGGTACTGGTCCAGACATCCATCTCCAGGGAAGCGTGCCTCAAGCATTCTGCCACAGCCTGAGGTAATAGAAGGGAAGGCAAGAGAATTGCAGTCAACATCTATCTACTCTGCTACTTCATGTGAGAGCCAGGGTGCTTTCTGTCTTCAAATAAATAAGAAAAGCAAGGCCTCATCTAATAGGAGTGCTTCAAATACAGCATCATAAAGCTGAATAAAGCTTCAGCATTTCATTTGTCCTCCAATCAATGTCATTTTTTTACTAAACTTGAAATTGCTTATTTTCTCCTCATGGTCTGTGCAGAGAGCGTGGTGACTTCTGTCTGTTTTTATTCTTGAAATCATGGCTTCTCAATTGTAACAATATTTAAGTCTTAACTACTCTACAGCCCTCTCTGCTATGACTGCTGTTCTATGGGATCACATTCCTTATTGTTGTGCCTTAACTGCTTTGTTTACAGATGCTGTTTCCTATTTCCTTAAGGGGGTAATTTCTTACACATGTCAAGGGAAAGAAAATCGAACCCCTCTCATGAGCCCTATCACTGCTAGACTTAAATCTGTACTTCTTACTTGCTTGTTAGAATACTAACTCTTGCTGTCCAGAGAGAATGAATTAAGAACAACCTGCGTTGCTAATTGCAGGTCTTGGAGAGATCTGGCAGGAGAAAAACCTGCCTATCAATGCAAAGGGGTGGGAGAGAGCTGTAGCTATTTCAGGAGGCCAGATGATTCTAAACCTCATTTTCTCATGATTCTCTTGGTGACAGCAGCCACAGCTGCTGCAGGCTGGGGGTAACTTCTATCGCACCACTGTAGCACATACCTGGTCATGCTGAAACAACTTCATCTCAGCAATGTACACCTGTGACATCACAGGTTAAAACATATTTAAAAAGCAAAATTAAGTCAAAGCCGTAGCCATGAACTGAAGCAGCTGAAAATTCATAGTTTTCCTGCACTATTTTGCCTTCAAAATGTCTGCAGTTGCATATTGCAGACTAAGGATGTACAAGCACACCTCACCTGTTCTTCTATCAGTCTACAATTTCTTGCACCATTTGTTTTCTGTAATGAGTGATGTGGTTTATAAAATCAAAAGAGCAGAAATAAATCTCACGAGTTGAAATATAATGGGGATAAGACTAGGTATAAATTGTACAAAACGGACAAACAGGTATCTCTCAAACTGAAGTTATTTTTAAAGAAGTTACAGAAGAAATTGTTTGTGGAAAGAAAAGTTCAGAGAGAAAAGGTAGACATACAAGATCTTTTTCTCAGACAAGACCACGGGGACTTTGATTACTAAAAGATAGGAAATGTTCTTAATCTCCATCTTTCTGCTTCTGCCTGAAGAGTTTCAAACTGTTCTTCCTGTTCCTTTACAAGATCCCGTAAGTGTTTCTGCTTCAAAATCTCCTGGTAGCGCTGCTTTGCAATCTCATTAGAAATGTGCTGTGTGTCTGCATAAAATGAAATATAAGGGTTAGCCTGTATTTGCAGATGATGTATAGTTTGTATTTATATGGCCCTGTCCTGGGGTTCTTCTAAGTTTTGTATAGAATAAGCAAGCATTTTAAAAGAGACTCACAGTTCGGCTGAAGAGTCTTTACAGTTCTGAATAAAGCAGAAAAATTCAAAAGGCACTGGAATGCTTCCTTTAGTTTCTAGCAAGTACCCACAGTTTTGAAAATCTTTTGCTACGGGAAAGATCTCTACAGTTTTACCAATGGTGAATACCCTTCACCTTACTTCCTCTATTCCCTTGAATGGGTGGAAAGAAGTGAAAGAATGATGCCCTGTTGCCTACTGAAGGTATTAATGACTATAAATAGTTTCAGCAATTTAGTCAATTAACTTTGGTTACAAGGGCATGCTCTTAAGTAAACATTGTGGTAGAAAAAGTACTACTAGTAGTGCACATAAAATAAGAAGTAGGTGCTCCTTGTCCCTTAGCTGATGCTGATGGAGAACAGGACCATCTGGCCTTGGCAATATCTTCTGAACGTTCTTTGCTTGTAACTTAAATTGTGACTCACCAGCTGCCTCAAAGATGTGCCTCCTTTCTGAGACAGAGACAAGCATTTCTTTCAGCTGCAGGCTGAGGTTGTAGTTTGCTTGCTCTTCTAAACTGATGCACTTTTCCAACTCTTTAATTCTTTTCTGACGTTTCTTCACGTTCTTCTTGTGCAGCTGTCCGTTCCCAAATGAATACAGAAAACATATGAGATTATACAAAAGACATACTTATGATGGAAACCTATAATCTTAATGACTTCCTTGTACCTCAGTAAACTTTTGCGTATTTGGATGTAACTAGTAGCACATTTTGGCTTTACTTTGTCTTTCACAAATATTTCAATATGCTTTGTAAAGTTCTGATTAAGGAGCTGACAAGAGGTCAGGGTAAGAGATATATTAAAGATAAAACTTGAAAGGCAAAGAGAGCAAAGAAAGTCAATGGAATGTGTGAGCTGAGAACATTCTCTTGGCTGCTCTGAGCTGCTGAAAAAAGGGTTGTTGTGCTGAAGCTGTCAGATGGGCTGTAAGGTGACAACACAAATATTGAAGCTTGAAGAGGATGAGGAGGCTGATGCCAGCTACAGCAACCTGGAGAAAATCCAGTGGAATCACTTAAAATCAAGGATAATCGTCATCTGAATATTGAAATAGATGAGAGAGCCAGCAAATCAGATTGTTGTGTCTGTGTTATTTTGAAAACAGAGGGGCAGTGGTATTATGAACAGGCTGGCACTCCTGGAGAGACACAGTAAGGAGTGAAGATTTGGAAGAATGCTTCATTAGAAATGGAAGAGTGACTTTTATAGGCAAAGCTGTGCAAAAAGTGTTAAGCAGATCTGCATTCGGATCAGGAAGGAAAGCATTTAATTCCGGTAACAAAGCAAGTAGATTTCTCTCCATAGGGTTGATCTATGCAGCAATCAATGAATGCAGACTGCTTCGAAAGACTCTAGAGAACTGCTGCTCTAGACAGCTCAGCACAAGCTGAAAAAACTACTGAAAGGCGATTATTAATGAATAAATACCTGGACAGGCCGGAGCAGTGGGCCTACGCAAACCTCATGAGGTTCTACAAGGCCAAGTGCAAGATCCTGCAGCTGGGCCGGGGCAATCCCTGATTTCAGTACAGGATGGGGGATGATGTGATTGAGAGATGCCCCGCAGAGAAGGACTCGGGGGTGCAGGTTGATGAGAAGCTTGACATGAGCCCATGGCAGAGGGGTTGGAACTGGATGATCTTTAAGATCCCTTCCAACCCAAACTATTCTATGATTCTGAGATATATATTCACCTGTGTGTGCTGTTCTGGCTATGCTCCAGCAGTCCTTGAGTTAGCTGAAGAGTCATTATGCCTGTATCAGTTGCAGTTATTTCTTACCAACACCTCTTGCTAATGAAGGAGAGGACTTGCATTTAAACTAAAAATGTGCCTCTCAGACGTGGTGGTTCTCTTAGGATTTACCTTATCCATGATGCCAAGACTCTGCTCCATCGCTGAAATCTGGTGGGTGATGTGGGTGTCGTAGTTCATCATACTTAGGAACTGAAGAATTAAAAGCAGAAAGAAGCCATCTCATTAAGCCTGTTTGTTCTTAACCATTTCATAATTTTGTAAAGACAATCATACATTGCAAAACTCAAAAAACTAGAAGTCTGCACATTGGAAAGTTTTACTAATGATCATAAATGGACATGGTAAATATATTCTTGGATGCTGTGTGACTACTAGACTGTAGAGCTGTTAAAAATAATGTTATCTATTATGTGTTAATGAAACCAAGACCAACCTAATTTGTTGTGAGTTGATCCAAAAACCTCAGCTACATTTTTGCTTATAAGGTAGTCTAACCTAACACAGCTGGAGGCCAAGGTGCTATACAGTCTGTGTTTAGACCAGAGAGGAAAGTGATTGTTTTCTTTTGAGTGGTTTCTCCGTAGTTCTGTTTTATTGTTCTTGTATCTGCATAGTAATTCAGGTTGCACAGAAGTTATTAAAGATGTGTTTCTTCAGCACACTGCTACTAAAATATCCCTTTATCGATTGACAAAGGATAAACAGCCTGTGTAACCCATAATGGGCAGTAAAAAGGTTTTTGTAGATGTAGATCTATCCTTTCAGGATACTGTCCCACCGAAGTGACATGTAAAATTTTGTGAACTGCTCTGGTCAGAAAAGGAGAAACAGGAAAGGCCCAGCAGACCTTCAGCACAAAACTGCTTTCACTCACTGCTTCACAAATAGTCCTTATTCCAGGTGGTCTCTGGGTTTTGTCCCACTCTGTCGCCGTTTATATAAGCCACCTTTCTTTCTATTCTTGTTGTTGGGGTCTCTGTTGCCTTGTCTTTCCTGCTAGCCCCACATTTCTACTCAGAGAGTGAAGTCAAGCCCCTCAAAGCATTCAAATTCTGATTAAACTGGTATTTGCCTTTGTTACGGGCAAGCCTAACTCTCTAAAGAGCAACAGTTCTGCTCATCAGTTAAAATGAAGTTTAAAAGCTAACACATAACAGCAACACTGGTGACTAATTTGCTACAAGAACTTTTCAGTGTGTTGTCACATCACCTCTTTGGAAGGCTGTTTTGTGGGTGGCAGTTACAGAAAGTCCCTTGGCTCTGATTCAGAAGTGAACAAGCAGTTTGGAGGGCAGCAAAATGAAGCCTGACTAAAACAGGTGTTTAGGATTTTCTTTTAATCTTTTGATTGAATTGCAATATCCTTACTTGCCCTCCAACATTCTTCATTTTCTCTGTGCTTTATAGCTCTCCCCACTGCAATATCCATAGCTTACCCATCCTCCAACAACTCTTACTCCAAACCTTTATGCCCCTCACCTTAGCACAACAAAACCATCAGCTTTCCTTGCAGTCCTCTATATCCCATACTGCAATATGCTCAGGCTTCCCCTACAAGCTGGCTTCATCCTCTCCTCTCCCACTGGTATCCTTGGCTCTTACCTTTTCCTACAGTTTTTGGCCTGCCAGCTGGGCTTGTTCAAAGCCCAGTGAGATACCAGATGGGAGCACCTCAGACCTTTCACTTTAAAGGAAGTTATAGTCTTTTATTTAAAGGATCTGTCTTCTGAGGCTGCAAAATCCTCATTCCTTAATCTCGGTGCCGATTTTGAAACAACGAGAGTTAGGGCTAATTTTGCCTTTGTTTACAGCTGAACATACCAAACAGCCGCATCACTGATCACTCTCAAGAATAAAACTTTACTCTGAAAACTAAATTGTTGACTTAGTGGGCATCAGGTTTCTCCATAGGAGTAAGGGACTTAAGAGGTATAAATGATCTTACAGGTATAGCCAGCAAAATTTTCTGTGGTCAAAATATAAAGAAAGTAACTCACTAGCTGGCGGTCTTTTGAAATAGATAGCGTTGCTATATCCCGAGCCTTCTGTTCCAGATCTTCTGTCTGCATTCTCATTTTCTTGTGCTCCCATTCCAGATGAAATATCACTTTAGAGAAGTCTTTACATTCCACCATGCTAGCAATCTTTTTTCTTCCTTGAGCCTGAAAAAATAGATTAATCTTCATTAACATATTTTGCAAATTATGGAATAATTATTTGCAACAAGTTGGACAAGCTTCCAAAGTTATAATTTTAGTAAGAAGAACGTGCTATACTGCAGTCTCTTTCTAGACTTTGCTCCAGATGGTTATCTTTTGTAGAATTTTTTCCCTTTTATGCTCTGTGCCACAGCCTTAGATCAGAGGAGGAGATGGAGAAAATTACAGCTAACCTCTCTCTCCACCTTTCTGTCTTTTGAACATGAAGGCATTTTAGCTCTACAGAATACAAATCAGCCCTCTATAAGGTATTCTGCAGTCATTGCTGAAGGCTTTGTCCAGTAGCAGTTTTTGTACAGCTAGAATGCCTAAGAAAAGAACCTTTTAATGGGAGTATGAAGCACTGTTTTAAGTAGCATCACCATTTTCACCTTACATAAAAAAGTGTATTATTTTTTAAATCTTAATGTAAGCTACTGTTCAAATGCTTCTTAACTGTGCCTTTGCCTTGAGGGAGTTTTCAGACTGGATTAGCATTTTCTGTTTACAGCGTGTGTAAGTGATGGTGTGTCTAAAAACTGTTGCCATTTTATTGGTCTGAATTATATTGATCAAACATCAAGAAAGCAATCTATATTGCAATCTGTACATCGTGATAAGAGACATTACGGAATCCTTAATAGCTTCTTGATTACAATTGAGCCTCCTGGTGTGTAGTAATGAATTGAAACTAGATGTCAAACTGGAGAAAAAGCAGAGCCCCTGAAGGACAATACATTTGTTTAAAAAGCTTAGATTTCCTTCAGATAATGCAAATTACCATGATAGAGGAATTCAGTTCTTCAATAACACTCCTATTAATGAGAATGGCATCACTGTAGTCTGGGATCCCAGTACTTTCCAATTCCACCTGTCCTTGCTTTAGCAAAAACTGGACAGTCAAATTCCTTTGAAATTTCTTCTTCTCTTCCTGCACCCTATAATGGCAGAAAACAAGAAGTTAGTGATTTCAACAGGTTTGCATAAATCCTCCTATGATTCTCAGAATGTTTTTATTTATTACTGGTGAGAGGTATTTTCATGTAGGGGTTACTCTTTAAGAGCCTGTCTTGTACTTGCGCCCAAAGCGACTACAGAATTTGCAACTTATTTCCATACATGAAGTTTTCAACCACTGATTCAGTTTGACATACTCCAGCTCATGTTCTGAGAGAAGGTGTCTGTTACTGAACACAAGTTTTAATAACAACTGAGAAGGATATGGAGAAGACTCCAGCCAGCACCCTTTTTCTTGTATAATTTATCCCCAGATTTAGAATTATAGAATCATAGAATAACCAGATTGGAAGAGACCCATCGGATCATCGAGTCCAACCATTCCCATCAATCACTAACCCATGTCCCTCAGCGCCTCGTCCACCCGTCCCTTAAACCCCTCCAGGGAAGGGGACTCAACCCCCTCCCTGGGCAGCCTCTGCCAGTGCCCAATGACCCTTTCTGTGAAAATTTTTGGTTTGGCCTGCTCACATGTGGTGCAATCGCACCTCATTTCAGAAATATTGTAGGTCTCTAGGATGGATCCTAGAGAAAAGAGTGTTGGAGAACACCACTGCATAATTTTGTATGTAACTTTCAGCTCTGTGTCGGTAGAGTAGTAAAATATAGCAAAATATAGGAAAAGAAAAAAAAATACCATCTAAGTTCTTGGAAAATGCCTTCTAGTTCTGACTTAATCTTCTCATCGTCATCCATTCTTCTCTGGAGAAAGGCCTGCATCTCTGCCAGTGTTTGGTCTTTCTGTTTCACCTAAGCAAGCAATATTGTGACATTCTGAATTTTTTCAACTTTGTCAGTATGGCAGGGCAAGACTCTTCAAGAACAGAGAAGACAAGTTCTTAAGAAGACAAACATATGTATAAATACATAGCCTGGTATTTTGAGAATCTCAGCACATGGACAAGGAGGTTACAATCATAGAATCATAGAATGGTTGCCCTGGAAGGGATCATGAAGATAGCTAGTCCAACCCCCCTGCAGTGAGCACGGACATCTTCAACTCGATATCAGAGTCCCATCCAACCTGACCTTGAATGTTTCCAGTGTTGGGGCATCTTTATACACTGCTCAGAAAATAATTTATTCATTTACACGTATTTTATTCACATGAAAGGAAATCTGTATATCTTTTGCTCAAAGCTCATGTATCTCTGTCTCTGGAAAACTGAGATTTACACCTTCACACTTTTAAGCTGAACAAACAGCTTGCTAGAACTTTTCCACACCATCTGTTAGGAATTGCTCTTGACATTCTAAAACAATATGGGAATGCATGGCTGCAAATGTAGACTGATAAAGGGAGAGAACAACTCCAACAGATGATGAAAACCGAATGCCTTAATATTTTTTTTGGTATGGACAGAGGAAAGGTAATTTTTTTTTTTTTTTGTAATGAAACCACACCAAAATCATAATCATTCTGATAAAATCCATTCACATTAATATGCTAATTTTTCCTGTGAAGGAGAACTAGATCCCATTTCCCTTCATAGCATTTCTATTATTCTGAACTGAATGTGGTCAGAAGCAACCTTCAAACTCAAATGCAGCTTGTGTGTGTGCTGCATTGTTGTTTCACCATTACCTTGACCCTGCACTTGAACTCCGTAGAACTATCAGATCCGAAAATATCAAGAAGTATACTGGAAAAATAAAGAATTTTACATACCAGCTCCTCAGTTTCCATTTTATTTCTTCTAGCTAGACAAAAGCGTTCCCATATAGATGGGTCTAAGCCATTAGGCATGTACTCAGGACTATCCAGTTCATCCATGGATTTCCTTAACAGGGTACGTGCATGTTTGTAATCTTCAGCTGAGCCTGAACAATTGCCATACGGGTTTGCAGTGTCAAAGGCCATTTCTGTCACTGGGGCCCTAGTGCACATATAGAGTACATAAAATATTTACTTTTTATTATCTCTTGCACAAAAGAAGTGCAAAAACAACTATGAACATTTCATTCTTTCAAGTTCCTAGCAAAGAACAAATAGGTAAGACTGCATCTTACACAAAATAAGAATATATGTTTTTGAAACCTCATGATTATTTAGATTGCATTTAAAATAGATTGTGGGGGGTGAATGAGGAAATATAAGTACTCAAAAAAGCAATTGTTAAATAGCCAATAAAAAGCAGGCAGCCCACTGATTATCAAAATAATTTTGACCATTGAAATAAATAGCATTCTCATTCTTGACTCCCAAGAAACACCAATATTTAAGCAGATGGCATCAGGAGGATCTTACTCTGGTCGACGTTTGTAAAGTTGGGAAAGCTCATTAAGGAGATCAGCAGGTAGGTCAGCAAACTCCTTTGTAAAACCACATTCCAGTTTCTAGGAGGGAAACAGAAAGCTTTCTTGTTACCAAAACGTTATTTTTAAAAAAGCATTAACCTGCTCATACCTTAGAAATATAGAACATGGTGCTCTTCCAAGCACTGTCAAGCATCACAGGAATCCGGGATACTTCATTAATTTTTCTCTGCACATACTCTCCTTTACAACTGAATTTCAGCAATCAGCAAGTTGACCAGAACTCATCCCATGCTCACAGTGAAGTACATTCTTCTTGTTATCAAGACACAGCATTAACTTTTTAATTTGTGAACCTCCTTGTGTTTGTCAAGAGTCTCACCTTCTCTTCAACTATTGCATTTTCATAGGTGTCCATGTAAGCCACAATTTTATGTTCTGTAGTCTGGAGTGTTTTCGTAGTCTTGTCCTATAGCAAAACCAAAACATTTCAGGAATGAAACTCACCCAGCAGAAGCACCAAGCAGCCACTCATTTACACTGATGAAGCTGACGCTTTCTTATTTCTAGAGAAAAACATGTGAGCTGTTTTCACTAACAAGTCAATGCCTTCTTCTGCAGGTTAATTGTAGATACTGCTAATGGGTGAGCAGGTGTGAAATTAAATTAGTCCCCTGCTTAAGACAGTAAGAAATTTGTGGAAGAAATATACAAATGCTTACAAGTCTTCATATTAAAATCTGAATGTAAGGACCTTTGTTGATAGTTGTTTTCACTTGCACAAAGATTTCCTTTTCCTTTCACATCATCACAGGTAACACAGTGCAAAAATTCACAAATGCTGTTCAATGGAGTGTTTTAATTTGAGAATGCAGCTTCCCTTTCGTCATAACATAGTTCTGCTACCTGTCAGGATACTACGTCTTACTGAGGCTGTTAAATGCCTCTACTCTGCTGGGGAGATCCTTCTCCTGTATTTCACAGTTTGTATGGACCAAAAGATCTACCTATGGGAAGAGTTAGAATTTTTTTTTTTTATATGATTTGGCAGGGATGGGTAAACACTTCAGGAGACTAAATTGGTCAATAAGATTATAAACACTTTGTGCTCAAGGGTATGTGTGTCAGATACTCAAAAGCAACCTCTGTCTATGCTTTGAACTGGCAAACACAAGTCAGCATGGCCCTCACTTCAGTGAAAAACGTGATGGCATTACATTCATGTCATAAAAGCATCATAGTTGCTGCTTCCAGCTTGACACTGGATACTGAAAAATACTATATATAACAACCATTAGCAGCATGCCCTTCTGAATGCATAGAATTTTACCAAACAACTCCAGCTGAACCAAAATGAGTATATCTATTAAAAAACATATGTATTTATAAAGTATGTCACCTGTACAAGTTGAAAAATATATCAGTGACCCTGTAAATTGTCAGAAAATAATCTACAGCAAAATTTTTATTTGGAAAGAGCAGTCCTCACAAGAAAATGTTTTGTAAATATTACACTTTTCCTAAGAACAGCATTCTAAATGACTACTTACTTTTTCTTTCTCCTTTTTCACAAGAAAATTATGAAGTCCAGCTTTTCTAGTGTCCAACTCCTCATCCAACAGTAAAGCGTAAACAAGATTGACTATTTTGAGTTCTTCCTGTAAAATGATTGTATTAAAAAATGTTAACTTTCCTGATGCACAGTGACAGAGAAGAAAAATCAATGTTCTCTGCAATACCTGGTAGACGACCATCTCTGATTTCACTTTCCTTTCAGAGAGTTTACACACAATCTCATCAAAATTTCGTGTTGTTTCCTGGATGGAAGCTTTAAGTTTCTTCAGTTCATCTTCCAGTGCCTGGAGAAGGGAAGGACAAGAGCAGCAATATCACATCTAGAAGAACAAAGAAGCTCAGATATTGTAGAATGAAAATATGGAATTGTATCCTTTAGCCAAAAGGTCCCAGAAATTATTTGTTTGGAAGGAGGTGCTGCCAGGCTACCGAGTTATGTTGTCCAAATATGACTTCGAAGAATAAAAAGAGTTGTATCATTTGCGTATGGCATCAGCAACTCTGGGAATGGAACCTGAAAAAAATTTTAGGAATACTGGTACATTTGTGAAGGAAAGTTACTGTCTGTGAGATGCCACAGGCTTTGGCTTGTATTACTTGGTATAAGTAGAGATTGTCTAGTCTAAGCTAGGACTTCTTTCATATGCCACATGATCTTTGTTCTTCACTTGTTCTCCATTTATTCTGTGTATTAGCATTTTCAGAAGTAGCTCCTGAAACTCTGGTGATGAGCATGTTAACAAAACCACTCCTTTTCTCATTTTAATTTACCCTTCTATATTCCTCTTTTTCTTCATTCAGTTCCTTGACTTTTATCTCATATTCTCTAAATATTCTCTTTTCTTCTTCATTCCAAAGATGCTCAGGCTTGGACAGAAAAGGAGGTGGAGGAATATCCTGGAAGAATTAAAGACAAATATGTTTCAAAAGCAACATTAAGTCCCCATCTGCACACTAACAAACTCTAGCACATCTCAAGATGAGTTAAAGGTATTCCTTAGTGGTAAATAAGGTACAAGACTTAAGTCTAAGTTACCTATATATTCTGTTTCTCTGGTCTGTCACTTGCACAGTAATTTTGGTGACACATATTGTGCTATTCTCTCTCAATTGCTTATAGGAATTCACTGCTGGATCTTGTAAAGGACAAGTATTTTGTACTCAAACATACTGCTGTAGATACTAGATACCTCACGTTTTCTGCTTCAGAAAAAAATCTAACTCAAAAAGGTAACCCAAATCTAACTCCATGCTAACGTATACTTCTAAGTGGAGCCCTTATTTTCCAAAAGAGATCAATTCCAGGGAAAATGCTTGGTCCTGCCGTACTCTTTTTCTGTGACATTTCACATTTGTTCCTTTCTTTACTTGTGTACTACCTATATTGGCTGAGTTAAAATGGAATACAGTATTTTTCTGTGAGATCACAGTGATGGAAAACAGGCTCTTCCTCCACCAGTTGTTATAATGGTAATACCAGATTATGTTCCTGCAGTATTCCACTGTGACAGGGACAGGTGTTATGGATAAGTCATATGCAGGCACTAGAACTCTGTGGTCTCTTTTGAGTCCAGTGTGTGGTCTCTTACAGAGTCTATGTAGGTTTAATGCAATTCTACAAGTCTCTGACTTTCTCCTATCACTTAGGTTTGAAATATTTGCTAGTTGAATTTCACACGTCCTCTAAAAGCCCACAAACCACCTAAATGATATGGCAGAAACACAGCTCACCATCTTCAAGACGTCTTCCTTTTTGACTTCTAGGACTCCACCCATCATGTCATTAAGAGCACGCAGTCTGTCATTGTCCTGCAAACAACCACAAAAAATATTTTTGTTTGCAAAAGGAAGTGTAGTAATTGGAAGTTTTGAGAGGGATAATAGGGTAGTTCACATCTAGATCATCTGTACAATTATACGGTGTGTCACTAGTAGATTAATGCACTTCGGTGATGCCTGTGAAACATGATGAAAGTCTCAGAGTTTTTTCTGGTGGACGGATGTTCACGTACCAAATAACTTACTCAAACTGCCATTCTGGCATTCTAGAAAAGAATACACAGGTATAGACTACTCCTGTGCAGTTGGTAGGCTAGGGTGAAGGAGGCTATTGTGTTATTGTCTCATTGAGCATCTCTTTTGGGAACCGAACCATTTTAGGTTCTGCACAGATGCGTTTTAAAGCCAGAGGAAAGCATTACAACACCCTTGCCTTATCCCTGAAGAGCACAGGTCGCTCAGTTAACAAACACAGATAAAGCAGAAAGCTCTCTCTTGAGCAGCAGCATGCATTTAGAAATTTATCTAATCCCTAGTCACCTGATAGAGTATTTTTAACTGCCATTTTTTTTAGAAAATGTTGAGCCTAATACTAAATCTTTTCTCCCCCCGGCTGGTCTAGGTAGTTCCAATTGTAAACGATAATAAGAAGGAAAAGGCACACATCATCATTACCTACCATTTACACTTTATTCTCCCATGCTACATGACTGGAATATTTCAGTGCAGCATTAACTAAATAAGCCTGACCAGAGACAAAGGCCTACACAGTAAAAAAGGAAACTACTTTAAGTACCTTCTCAGCAAGACGTCTTTCCATTTCAAGCTTAGCCAGCATTTCTGCTTTCTCTCTCTCTTCTTGAGTCAAGTATTTTTCAACTTTAATCTGAAGGAAGAAAATGAGGGTCATATCAGGGTTCTTCTCTCCAAATGTGATCACATGCAGACTAAGAACCTTTGGAAAGAGGGGCAATACTAATTCTTGATGCTTTTTGTATCTCTGCTCCATGATAATACTCCTCAAGAGGACATTGTTCTTTCGAACACCCCTGAAAGCATATTTAAAAATGCTAAAATAGAAACTACCATCATTTTTGTTGAGATTAGTTGTATTTCTTGCATACCTTTTCTGACAGTGAATAACACGAACTGGTGAGAGAACAGAGAGAATTGGGAAAGACTGACCAAAAGAGCATGAGATTGGTGGAATATATTGTATAAGAAGCATGGTGCTTCTTTATAAATTATCATTTCAATTTATAATTACAGTACTAAGCACGGTTTAGTACCCACACACTTAGTCTAAAACTACTTAGTCTCAAAATGGTGCTCAGAATAAACAGAGAAACCCTTATCTATGGAAGTAAACCCTCCAAGCCTGGCTTGAATCTTACACTCAGGAACAGGGGGAATATCTACCTAATTTATAGCCAATTAAAAACTTAACATCAACGAATTAAGATTGTATACATCTTATTCATTTTGGATTGACTTATTATAAGTTTTCTCCCTAAAGAGTGAAGGGAAGCAAAAGAGACAAAAAGATGATTTTAAGTACACAGACACATCTGTTTTCAGCTTTTCAATGTCTGGCAATGACAGGAATTAAATAAATATATTTGAGTAGGTGAAAGAGAAAGATTCATTTTTCAAACACCTCTGAATCCTGAACTGTGAGTGCTCGCTCTGGTATCTCATCATCTGTAAGAGCTGGCTCCCACACTTCCAACTGCAGATCAAGTTGTTCCAAGATTTCTCGGATCCTCAGGTTTCTTTCTTTCACTCGTTCTATCTCCTGCTCCTTTTGTTGTGCAACTATGTCAAATTCCTTATTAAAAGCAGTTTTCAGTTTGTAAATGATGTCCTGAAATACCAAAAAGGGAAACAGCAATATGGCACAGGTCACATCCATCCATGATTATGGGACCACTCCTCAAGCCATCAAAACCATAAATGTGTGTAATTGTATGTGTGACAGGGAGATAAACTGGTAAAGCCCTTTAATGAAAATCATATAGGCAGAGCTCAAGCTTTGTTAAATAGAGGTGGGCAAACTATCATTCGTGGGGTTTTTTTCCCCGCATAGAAATTTTTATTGCTGCATATTGCTGCAAACACTGGATAGAAAATTCTATTTGCTTGTTTTTGAATTCTTTGGCTGAAAGAAGGGGCCTCAAAGAAAAAAAACACATGACCTATAAATCTAGAGACTGTAAATCACAGGTAGAGGGGCATACTTTTAAGGGACATACACGCTAAGGACATATTTTCCTGATTTTTAAGTGATTCATCCTGCAGTTTCAATAATGCTTTTATGTGATTTTCTGCCTGGCATATGTAAGAAAAATTCCCTCATTAAATAAATAAACAAAAGTCGTAAACTATTTTTTTAAAACAGCTAAGACCTTACAATGATTTTAAAAATCATATATTCTCGGTGCTTAAATTCTTCCTTTAGCCTACAGAATTGACCTCAACCAAGCAGAATAGAATATTAAGAGAGAAAACTATGTGTGTCTCCTACTACATCAATTTAATAAAATGAAACATGGAAAGGATTTCAGTTCTATCACCAGATTTTACATTTTGAGATGCTTTAGCTGTCTGCAATTTGTATTACAATAAATATTTTTGTGGCCATGATTATTTCATTGGTTTCTAATACAATAATAAGTTATGATGTAGTAAGGCAGGATGGCAGATAACATAAAGTGTTGCTGGGAGACAAAAGGCTGTGCTCAAGTGTTTGTCAGCTACCTATCTAACTCTCAGCAAATTCACTGCACTGGCCAAGAACACAGCAGACTTGTCTGCTATTAGATATATCGTATGCATCTTGAAAGCCACACAGTAGAAAGATCTCGTTACATCCAAACTTACATCTAAAATTGCTCCTTGTGTTTCTTCCCCATCTGCTTTAAAAACTAGTGTATCTACTAGATTTTATGTATTACAACGCATAACTGTTGAGCTCTGCTACCAGTTGTAGCCTTAAAGAGCTCTGATGAGGCAATGCTTTACTGTTGTTTAACCACTTCTGCCCTTGCAGATCATCTTCATAAGAAGCCTTTTATGTAGCATGTTTACTGCTTAATAAACAGGCCAGGGTAAGAGAAGGGAGAGTCGGATAGTAAAGAATATTAAATAACAGAAACACTGAAGGCTCCAAATGAAGGGCTGATAAGACTGTAAAGAAATGAAATGGTGTGAGGATACAGCTGAACTTTCATTCAGCAGCAAATAGTATGGAAAGAGGTCACGTTTCCACAGGCATGCTGAGCTGTGCAAGCCAGCTATACAAACACCAGAGGACAAATAGAAATACTCTCAAATTGGGTAACCAATTTCATAAAAACGTTTTTCTTCCACACCTGAGCTGGCAAATCCACGTGGTGCTTTGCTGCACGATGTGCATTTATCTGTAACACAGTGGCCTGTGCAACTCTCCATTGCAGTGTCAGTACACCCAAAATCTGAGCGTCTGTGACTGCTATGAGAACCCAAAGGTGTGGCAGTGCCACTACAGTAATACAAACTTGAAAAGACATCACCTTTAATAACACTATCTGATTGACTTTCTGCTCCCTACTGTGCAAGTCCAGTTGGTGGTACAGGATAGATGTATCTCCACCATACTGAGAGCTCAGACTTCCAATCAGGCAGGAAGATGCATTATCATCAGCCGTTACGTCTTCTGTCTTCTCTCATTCTTCCTCAGGTAATACAGTCTCAGACTCAGTCTCAGGATTTTTCTTCTGAGCCTGAATATCACAAACATGACAACTGTGTTAATTTTGTATACGAACCAGTGGCACACGTATGAAAAAATTCTAGAGATCATATTCTGCAATTAAGCCCAGTGATCAAAAACCCACAAGTTGAAGTGAACATATACAGAGTATTTGGCCCAGTTGTAGGATCCCCAGTACAAGAAAGACACGGGCATTCCGGAGCAAACCCAGCGATAGGCCACTAATACAATTAAGGGTTTGAAGCACCTAATATGTGAAAAGAAGCTGAGCGTGCTGGGATTGTTTAGCCTCAAGAAGGAGAAGGCTTGGGGGGTGGTGTTTAATAACACATATGAAAACCTGAGGAGTAAGGACAACAGAGCCAGACTCTTCTCAGCGGTGTCGGTGACAGATTGAAAGGAAATGGTTATACATCAAAATACAGAACATCCAACTTAAATATAATGAAACACATTTCCTCTGAAGGTTGTCAAACATGGGAGAAGGTAGCCTATAGAGGTTATGGAATCCTCCATCCTTGGAGATATTCCAAACCTGACTGGACATGGAGCTGAGTAAATTGTTCTAGGTGGGCTGGAGTAGATGACTTCCAAATGGCTTATCTAACCTCAGCTCTTCTGTGATTCTTCAATACTAATGCATTTGTTCTAAGTAAAACCACAACATTTCATCTTTACGAATATCTTCAAATTTTTAGGGAAGTATTTCTACAGCGAAAACGGACCCAAGAAATGTGTCTATGTAAAAAAGGGGTTAAGATGCCAACTCAGAGCATTCTGATCTGAAATGCCTATATGCAGTACTTCAAAGGGATTGTACCTCATCATCAGCTGTCTCAATCTTCTTTAACTGGAGAACTTTCTCCAGAATTTTCAGTTCTTCTTCAGTACGTTCCTTCATTGGATAATTTTTCACTTCAGAAGCTATATGGAAGCACTGTTCAATTATATTTTTTTTTTAGAAAACAAAAACACCCAAGGTAAAAACTTCTTCAGAACACATCTGTTAATTCATTTGTCCAAAAACTGAATGCTAAATAGTTACAGAGGCTTCTTAAAATCAGAAATAATATTGATGATCAATTAATGTAGACAATCCAGCAAGAATATAGGAGTCAGAAAAAAACCACTTGCCTTTTTGGTAGTAAAAATGGTTGGTTTAAAATTTGCTGCCTTTATTTATTTTTTTTTTTAAATAACCTCTGGCTATGTCCTCTTTATTCACAGAATTCAACCAGGACAAGATTTTTGGTAAAATTACTCGGTCTTTAACCACCCTTGAGATAATCTAGTATCACTAGTTTGACTAATATCCCTCTGTTTAAAATAGGCTAAATCAGGGTTAAATTTTGCTTTTACATTCTGTGTTGCAGAAGTCCTACTGACCCAACACAGAAATATAATATTTACCTTCTCCGTTTAGCAACACTGCATGAAGATATTCTCTAGTATCTAGGAACTAAGGAGTTACTTATTTGCTTATTAGCACATTTATCCACTTTAAAAGGCAAAATCAGCCAGGCTCGGTCAAAATCAACAGAATGAAAGATTTGCATGAGCCCTGGAAAGAAGTGGTTTTTTTCCTCATACCATAAGCAAACCAGAAATGTGTTATACTTCTATTTATTTTGTTTCAGTACCTTAAGGAATCAATAAACTACTGCAGTAAGTGAGTTAGAAAGTGATGGTTACCTTAACAGCACGTCCTTTTACACACACTGGATCCCAGCACTCATGTTTGATGACACTCTGCAAATAGCAGTTGGCTAAATTCTCCATTTCAATCTCCTTCCTCACCTTTCAAGATACAGAAAAGAAAATAATGACATGTGGTGCAAACCAACAAGATATAGGCAATTTGTATTGAGTTGTTGAAACAAACCTGGCAGATTAAATGAATTACCCGTATTTCATAATCTTAGACTACTGCAGCTATCTTCTCCAAAAATGATATTGCATACTACTGCTACTGAAAGGTGTCATTTCATATGTGAAGAAAAGCATTCCAGAACTTAAGCAGCGCTGTACCCAAGGTCACAGTGTCAGATTTACAGTTTCTGGCATAGATCATATTCCAACTGGCAATATCTGCATTAGCAGATTCACCTGCTTCAAAAAGTGACTTAAAATACTTTTACGCTTTCCTGCTTCTCAACAGTGAACAACTTTGAGATCATCTTCTATTCTTCAGTTATTGCTTCTCCTTTTCACTGCTAGTTTTAAAATGTTCTCTTTCCACTCTATCATACCCTGGCCACTTCTTCTTCAGCCTTTTCTTGTGCTCTTTCCTGTTCTTCTACATCCAGGTTGAACTCCTGCTGCTCCAGTTTCTCAATGTCTGGCACCAGTTCATTTTCATGCATCATTTTCTGAATCTGTTTTTTTAAAAAATAAGTATAAGGAATAAAAAGTAATTCGAATGTGAATAGAGGAAACACTGGTTTTAACACTGTGGAACTTGATAACAGAGAAAATCATTTTAATTGCCTCCACTTTTAACTGCTTCATGGTAATTGGTAGAACGTGCTGCCTGTACCTAGTGACAGAGACTACTATGTGAATATATTTCATCCTTCCCTTAAAGCTCATTTGGATGTTATATGTGGAGTTGTGCATACTTTCTAAGAATCTGTAGCATGGAATTGTTCATTCTTTAGTTCTGAGAACTTTCAAAAGTTTTTATCTATCTCATGCAGTTCAACAAAGGGAAATGCAAAATCCTGCATCTGGGGAGGAACAGCCCCATGCAGCAGGATATGCTGGGAGCTGAGCAACTGGAAAACAAACTGGAGAAGGAAGAGGAGAGGATGACAGTTTCTATAACGGAAGGCTGTTAGACCAGCAGAAACTAGCCTGCTGAGGGGATAGATTGCTCAAGATATAAGGGTGGTACAAATTTTTTAGTTGGAGCAAAGGAACCTCAGAACCAGACAGTTGTTCCTGACAGGTTCAGCACGCTGTCCCTGAAGAGACAAATCTCTCTATTACCTGTCTGCTCAGTGTTTATGACAGAAATGTAACTAAGCACTAGAGCTGATAGTTGTAAAGGAAGTGTACATGTAAACAAAACTGTAAGCTAAGCCATTACACTTGTAAGAAACTCACAGTTTCATGCAGCTTTTTAATTCCCATTTGCAGCTCTTTCTTCTGGTTAGCAAACCTCTCAGTCTCTTCTCTAATGACCTGACATACAACAGATATATTTTTGAAAATAAAAAATAACCCAGGAAACGACTGAAGTGATCTAAAGGAACATTATCTGTACAGAAAACAAAACTCAGAAGGGATTAATAACTGAAATAGACATAAGCTTAATTCAATAGGTTGATTCTTAGAACTGCTAAAAAGAAAAATGATTGTACACCCAGTTCACACTGTAAACTGGTTATACAGAAACAGAGCTTAAAATAAGGAAAGAAAGAAAGTCACTCCTGAGATCACACAGAAAGCAATGATATTTCATCTTATCATTGAGCCCCAGAAGCTGGAGAATATATACAGCTCTGGTTCATAACAAAAAGAACCTGCTACCACCCATAATTCATATTTCTGAGGAAAAAAATTATCTATGCTAACATTAATATAGCAATTTCCAGACTCACAAAGCACTAAATCCCCTCTCTGCACACTATTAGATCTTTGATGAACTTTTACTCTTAAAAAACTTTGGTTCCACATCATACTCACCTCAACCTTAACCTGAAACAAACCTCAGGGGGTTTGCAATTAATGTCATATTGTTGACTATTGATTTATCAGTGCTGTAGAATTTTTTATTCTGGCCCTTGGGAAGAAGCACCTGCTTGGTTTCTGGTAATAATCTTCTGTGTAACTTCTTGACATTTAGAAGAAAAACATCTTTACAAGTTTCTAAAGGAAGCCGATTTCTCTGGCAATTTCTTTTTTTTTTCATTTACTCCTTGTGTAGAAGTGGCCTTTTGGCCTTTAGAGCTCCTATTGTGCTCAGTACCTGCTCTGGTGTGTTTATAACGTTGACCCTAACTTTTCTAAAGGTCTAGATGGCAACGCCTTAAAGGGAGGCCCAAATGTCAGAAGAGCTTTAGAAAGTAGATTACTTTACAGCACATAATTCAAATCACTACTGACTCTTGAAAACTCCTGTTTTGATTATTACTTGTTCTATCGAAGTACCTTCTTCATTTTCTGATCTATCCACGTCATTTCATTGGTATTGGCTGAATATGAACTGGTGACGTTTCCGTCTTCCTCTGTCACCTCTACATTGGAAGATTTAAGCGATGCATCCTGAAATTAAGGATATAAACATCCATCTCAGGTACTTAGAGAGAATAAGAGAGAGACCAAAATAAAATAAAAATTGGACTCGCATTAGAAGCACCACCACGTCATTAAAGAGAATGTTACAATATTTTTACTCCCTAACCAGGCTCCAGATTTGGTCCAGAAAACCCTTGCTGTTATGCAAAGCCTTTTGACTCAAATGGCCTGACATTACTAACTTCTGTAATTGCTGCTTTGCTTGATTTCAACAGGAAAACAAACAACACACAATGTATAGCAGTAATATCACACTGGAAATGACAAATAATTTCACATGAGGAGAAATTGACTTTCACAGAGTTTTCTGTGGCTGAAGAAACCATGTGAAACTGAAGCTGTGAATGCCATCTTCCCATAACTATTCCATTTCCTTGTTTATACTATTCTACAAATTAAGAATTAAGCATATTCAGCCTATCCTTGGGAGTATTTTGCTACTTCTGCAAAAGGATCAGAGTTTGTTTGGAGGACAGTTTTTATCATGTGCAATTTTAGGATAATGATCAAACCTTCCCCCCGCTTCCCTAAAAATAAAAAAAACACCCCACCTTAAATTTCCCTTCTGGAAGTGATTCTGCTGTGGATTCTGGGTCAAAATGCCGTTCTGCCATGGATTGTAAAACAGTATTTTCATTTGAAGTGGACTTGTTCAGTATAGCAAGAAGAGATCGCCAGTGAAGATCAGCTTCCTCAGCTTCAGTATTCTTTATCTTCCTAGTAAATAGAAAATAAATTGATGTATTTTTATGTCTTATAATAAAGGACAAATTATTAAATATTCCATATAACAAAATTACTAAGTTGTTCAAAAATGCCTATTCAATATTTTTACATATGATTTAATATTGTTTGAGTTCTAGCATTCATAATTAAGTGAAGTTTCTTCAGAATTAGAAATTCTGAAAGATTCATTACCCAGAGTAGAAATACCACTCTGGTGGACCCATCTTCCATTTATGCATCTGCCTGAACATTTGTTATACCACAGAAAAGCTGTAGTTTCACGTGTCCCTCACTCCTAATGTTTGCTAAGAGCTCTCTATGGGCACAGTTCAATTCCCTCCCATTAAATCTGTAATGTCCCCTAATCACTGAAATAAAATGGTATCTCATGAGATTATATGGCTTAGATCCTCAGACACCCCATTCCAGATGGTTTATTTGAGAGTGATAAGCAGCTTATTATGGGTAATGCTTATCAGAAGACACTCCTTTATCTTGTATTGCAACCGCACCCAAAGTCCAAGACATTCTCCACAACACTGGTGGGAAGCTTTAAATGAGCTAGGGAAGCTACCTCTAATGATGAGAGGAGTGACTTCATCTAATTCTTAACCTTACTTTGAGACTAATAAAAAGTCTAGAATCACAAATAGATGCAAAATTTGTCTGTCAGGATACAAAAATTCACACCATCAATATTATACATACTTCCATTTCAGGCACACCAGGGCACCATCATTTTTCCCAATAACAAGGATAAATTTGCTATCCAGAGAAAATACCGTGGATCTGATTCCTCCTCCTTGATATGAGTGACAATGCATACGAGCGAGTATATCCTAGAAAAGTCACAGAAGCAGTATGAGTAAATATGTTTTTGTAACAGGGTATGTCTATAAACTATGCTTCTGTATTTTCTTACAGAAGTCAATCCAAAATGTCAACACGAAGTATATAAAAGCCTAGGATTTATGATTTTGTGATTTTTGACTACAGATGGGACAAGTTTCTAGAATACTAACTTTGCAGGTGATGATAACGAAAAGTAGTAAAATTATCTACCCCAAGATTTGCTGGAGAAGAAAGTAAGTAGTTTGTATAATCATCAGTTATAAAAACAATTGTACTATATAATGTTATGACAGTTCATGTTCAACGTAAATTTTTCTGGAACACTTTATATTCAAGCAAAGAAAAGCTTCCAGTGAAAGAAAGTAGCTTGCACACCTCTTTCTCGCGTACACCAAACAAAGCCTGTACCTGGATGCCTACCTACCATAGTAGGAGTGTGATAGACGAACAAAACACCATCGTTCGCTGCTGATGCCAGCCACCGGCCGTTGGGTGATAAACAGAGGATCCCCGATCCAAACTGATTGCTACGAATCCTCTTCTCTGATAAAAATACTGATGGGTCTTCCGATATAGTCTGCCGAACAAAGAAAACGTTAGCAGCAGTTCAGATTATGGAGATGTCTATGCCATTTTGAGAAGGCTGATGGCAGTTTTGTGGGTTATCACATGTGGTGATTTACAATCCAAACACTTGGATTTCTGAGCTCAGGAAGCAGTAACATTGCTACGATGATTTGCTTCTCATCTCTTCAAAAGGGTCTGTGTGTTTTTATGTGCCTGGGCCCAGAGTTGTCAAGGAGGAATGCCCACCTTTGGAATTCACCTTCTTCCTTGACCTGACTCAAACTGGGGGAGACCTATGAGCTACAGAGAGGTCCAGTTCATCAGCAGGCAATGACAGTGACCACTACTTCATTTCAGGCAGGGCTGAGCTGGGTTTGCAGTTGTGTCTTAGAGTCATGGGCTCACATGGGCTCAGTGCTTTTAAGAGCTGGATACTCCAGTTACTCAGCAGACTGCACAAAAGCACAGCTCCAACACAGAAGCTACACATGAAGTGCCTGCAAGCTGTACAAGTTTTAAGAAGCAACATTTGGCTTTCTCTGTAATCAAACAAGAAGATTGCTTTTGCCAGATTTCTGAGCAGGTGGTAGGATACTAAAAGTTGATGTTTATGGATGGAGTAGATATTTTGAGTGCAGAGATGACTTTTTATGATAATATCCTGCTATATTAACTTCAGCTACAGCCTTTGTTTGATGGTATTTAACCATCACCCAAAATAAAGCAGCTTCAGAAAATTACCTTTTCAGTGAGATGATATTTACAGATGAAAAGTCCAGAGGTACAGTAACCATACACAATATTATCCTTCAATCTGACTGCTGAGCTCAAAGGGCAATCCAGATCATAACGCTCCTGTTTAATGGCACTAGCATCAAACATTCCTTGGTCATTAACATACTCATCATTATCTAGAAGCGTGAAAAAAGAAACAGGGAGGAAAAGGCATCATTACCACTAATGCAGGTGCTTCACCCATCAAGTAATTAAGAAAATCAGTCTCAGCAAGGAGTGAGCATTATGTGAGTTTTCAAGGAGACTAGGAATTAAGACACCTAGGTTTGACACTTACTCTGGGGGTCGTGCCAATCTAGCACACTGCAGTGAAGCAGAGAGACAGCTCTAAAGAAGTCCTAGAAACGGTTTAACCACAGTGATGTAATTGTTTGCATACCCTGATTTACCCTGCTCTGCTGTGCCTTAGTTAAATTTATGCATTTAAGACCTCTCATGACAACTGAATTAGTTTTCCACCTGTTTCCAGAAAGTGCCCCGAACTGATCATTCCAAGAATATCAGTTTTCCAGAAGGTGAATGGAAGTTTGCCTTTCTTAGGCGTCCTTAACCCCCCCCCCTCTTTTCCTCATAGTGACACTTTTCTCATAGAAAGTTTCTTTAACATTTCCTATTGGGACACAAGGTAATATTTTTTAAACACAGTAGACTTTTTCCTTGGTGCTTTTACACAGAAAAGCTATAACAAAGACAGGGAATCACTATTTTTTTAGATAGATCAACCTTTAATATTTTCCTTCTGAGCTATTACATACCTATAATAATTCTTTGAAGAGGCTGGTGGGATTGATTCCCCTTTGAACACCCGATATGCTAGTCTGCAAAAGGGTGATGCCTAGAACAAGGTCTCTGTGACTGGCTTCGGGCATTGCCCACTCAATAGTAATAATAACAGCAATAACAACCACCACCAGTAGAAGTAGTTGTTAAGCGATGGCTTTGTGAATCTGCAAATGAATTACTTCTTCCTTCCTTGGCCTTCCCTTAAAAGATCACATTTTGCAATGATTGAGCTGACTATAAAGCCTACCGAATGCTGTATGAGAAATGATGTCCCAGGAGAATGTACAGAGGAGATGAAGAAAGAGATTAAGATTTGTGTTAATGGATGGCAATAATATGATCTTCCCTTAGAAAAATATCACAGAATATATATTCTTACCTGTTGTGAGTTCTGAAGGTAGATAAAAAACTTCCAGTCTTGCTCTCTGGCCCGCTCCCACATTAAGAAGTGCCGCCACTTCAACTAAGTCCTTGTTGAAGTCAGAAACTACAGAGAGATCCAGCACTTCATCTGCTAAGGCTGAAGCAGGTAGGGAACATCAATGCAAATTGTTACTGAATCACGGTAACGTTTTTGCCGAGTTATCACATCAAACAAAGAGACCCATGTTCAGGACACATCTCAGCTCAACCACACAGTTTGGAACTTGCATGAAAATATCAGACAAGCCACAACCTGGTTTTGGAAAGTGCGGCACGCACACAACTTCAGCTAGAGGCATCCAGCACTGAGAGTGCTAAGTGTTACTATGACATTAAACATTCAAATATGACTTTACATCCAGCTTGAACTGTAGCAATTTTGAGGTTCTCTGCTGATAACCACCACTTAAAGTTATGATGAAGGTCTATACTTATAGATGCGATCTGTAAGTATAACGTTAGTGGAATTGAGAGGCTGCAAAAACAAATACACAAATTTCTGAAGAATTATTCTGTGACTTAAAATTCCATCATTTTCATTCTTTAGCATCCAGCAGCAAAGCTGACAGTTCCAGCAGTCCTCACGTTAAAGATGTCCGGGGCAGGCAATTGCACCCAGCTATCATGACCTATGGATTTTTACTCTAAATTCTCTCAAGATGAGCCACAAAAGTCTTAAGTTCTTTGCCACTACTATTCCTTTTGTGCTGGAGTTGTGATCAGCTGGTTAGCTAATCCATTCTCTTCCCTCTGACTGACCTGCTCCTTTGCTAACTAAAACTAAATAAAAAAAAAAAAAAGCAAGTACACCTAAAATACAGTAAATAGTGAAAACACAGTGTAGTTAATGCTGTAACATTTATTACCTACATATCCAAGAACTTGGAATAATTTTGAAGGCCGGGCATCTAGAATAAAGATATGTCCTTCTGCAGCCCTAGTGATGAGGAACCGGCCACTCTGGTCATAACTAGGTGAAAAAAAAATCCAAATAGAAAACAGCTCAATAAAAAGAGTCAAATAATTCCACTCCAATAACTCTGCTGACTTCACTGAGGGCATAAACGCAACTGAAATTTCAGCTTCTAGGTTTACAGGATTAGGGTCTGATATAAAGTGCAGTTATGAGTGCAATTTCTAATTGTGTGGGTGGTCAATCTAAAGCTAACGATGCTCCATAGCAGTCTGTTAACAACTTCAGCAAATCTTTAATGAAGTTTATGTTTTTAAAAATAAAACGGCTATACAGATTTTGATATTATTTTTAATAGACATGGCTCTGTTTATATTGATTTGACCTTGAATGAGTTGCTTTCCGTATCTATTTTTAATGTTTTATCTTAGGTAGCTGTGGAAAGTGATCACATCTGAGTCTCCAAATAACAGGCAGACTAATATTAAAGTTTAACTGTTCAATATCCATTTTATTTTTTAAAAAGTAGAAGTAAAATACTCTCAGATTTTTCAATAATGGAAAAAAGCAACCAACCAAACAAAAAAAGCCTTTTACATCACTAGAGCTTATTACAGGAGGACTGGTAAATTCCAGAACAGTGAGCAAATGAATAATTAACAATGGTAATAAAAATCCACCGTATAAAAAGGGATGACCAAAAGGCTTATACTTAATTTCACAAAAACTTAAATTTACTTCTAGTGAGAAATGGCCCTCTAAAGTTGGATACATGGAATTGTGCATAATTATTGCACACAGTGATCTGCCAGAAAGGATCTTATACATGAGTATTTTCAGTGCTCAGTTAAACCTTCTTGAAATACAGGTTTATTATATTTCTCTCATATAAATCCTGCCACTACCTCTCTTGCAAGCAATTCAGAATATGTTGGAAAATAATTGAAACCATCAAAATATTTTACTTTGTTATTTTTGGAATCAAAGCTTGAACAGTTTTTTTGTTCAACTAACAGCGTTACTCAAGAAACAGATTGACAATATTACTGCCCCTGCTGCTTCATACTTACTGCAAAGACAACACTGGAAATTTGGAAAGAAAAATTCTGTGAACAACCCGTGGAGCTTCAGCTTTGGTAACATCAAGAAAATAAGATTTGACCTCTTATGGTCCCAACAGCAACGCTGCTGGAGGAGGGACAGCAAGCCATAGCTGTTGCCTAGTTGAGAAACAAAATATGATTAACAGTTCCATACCTTTTTTTACAACTATTCTGTATGTTAGTATGCGACTTCTTTTACTATTTAGAAGTCCCTAAAATTTGAAGAAGAAACCTCAAATGGTTCAGCTAAAAAACTTGTTTTTAACAAAGTATTTTAGAGACGTCTTGGCTTTTTTCCCTATGCTCTGTATCTACATATCAAAAGCCAATTCTGCACTCCTCAGAAAAAAATCATTATATCCACATTTAAAGTGAAATAAGTCCCACCTCAATGAAACAGTGAGTGCATTGTTATGTGTACAGCTCTCACAGAAAGGGATGAGTCTCTTACTGTGTCAGATTTCAGGGTTTGAATGCATCTTAAATCAGGACAAAGCATTAACAGTTTTAAATACTTTTATCAACTCAGTTTCAAGAGCCTGGTCATTCAAGGCATTTAGTTTTTACAGACTCAAAACTTTTCCATTCAGTTCTGACACTCATTAAAAATAAATATTTCATCAAATATTATAAAAATTTAGATTGTTATTTACAAATATGTGCTTAAAGACACATCACTACAACAACCCAAACCATTCAATGATTCTATGACATGAGGTTGACATGTTGCCTCTGCTTTATGGCCCAGTTCAATAGATGATTAGTTCAAGTAAACGTAATATTTTTAAATCTCTTTCATGGGTTGTACAGAGACACTACTGATCTTTCCTCACCACAGGTTGATCCAAATCTGTGGAATATTATGCTATGAATTAAGAAATACTAAAGAAAACTTCAAGCATCAGTCACTAAATGAGCTCCTGGTTGCGTGTACCTGAATATCAAGGTTGAGCTTGCTGAGGCAAGTTCCATCTTCCAGGAACCAAACTTGTACTTCACCTGAAATTGTTACAGACTATTGAACAGAGAAAAAAACATAGTCAAAAGAGAGTGGAATAACCAAATAGTCTGGAAATGACTAGTGATCTTTTATAGAATATAAATTCAAATAGTGTCTGAGCAGAGCAGATCAAGGATTACTAGTTTTGCTTGAAATTACCTTGAATTCCCTTTAAGTCCAGTTGCTGCAAGGTACGCCTACCTACGGAAAATGTGTAATCATTTCTGTGAATTGATGCAAATACAGGAATGTTTTTTAAGCAGAATGAGACAATCTAGGGCAAAACATGTAAGCTTGATCAATATTAGCACTCCCACCATTCAGCCTGCAATAGAAAACCTGCTTATCATTTTGTTTGCACAGGAAAGGGCTTAAGGTGACATCTGGTTTTCTCACATGAAAAATTATGTGTATCATGTTTTTGAGGCCTTCTTATAACCAGGAAATTTTATAATTCCACAGTGAAGTGTGGCTAGAGATCAATCAACCCTCACATCACTCATTCAGACTCAGGTAAAATTTGTCATTCCCATGTTATTGACAAACAAACAGATTATCAGCAAAACTAATTGATTCACACCCCAGAATTTCAGGGCTGGCTACTTGAAGAATTCATGGCCTTGAGATGAAACAGAGTTGCAGGAATCCAAGACACAGGAGGAAAGCAAGGAATATTTCAGAATGAACAGATCCATGAGTAATGCCTCGTTGTCCCTGGACCTGGGACAAAGGCATCTCTCAGGCTGTTCCAGTTTGTGCTGGAGGCTGAAAAGATCAGCAGGGATTCCTTGTTCCGACATCTGTTCTCTGAATTGAATCAACCTTTTGCTCAGCTGTGTTCCTGACCACTAGTGAGACAGCAAATAAACAGCAGAACCATACAACATTTTAGCAGCCTGCGAATTATCCACCCTGCATTCCAGGGCAAGTTCTGACCCTTCTATAGGCCATACCTGAATTAATGCCATTTAATTCCTTAATGAGAAGGTTTTCCACAACTGTAACAAACACCAGAACAGTCACGATCTCTGCAAGGCTTTTGATTTTGTGTCTTACCAACGTTTTGGTCATCTGAAAAGAGCCACAATTATATATAAGGAAGAAAATAATTTCTTACCACACAGTACTTGTCCCCTGGAGTAAGAAAATCAGCTGTCAGGAAACAACTACTGCATGTGTCCAGGAGTTTGACAGCTTCTCCACTGTGGGCAGGTTTGTAAGCATAGATTGTCCCCTGACAAACAGAGAGAGATAATCCATCCCTGGGCTATGAGACTTCTCATTAAAAGCTGTCAAAGACTTCAAGAAAAAATACTCATCTTCCTGAGCTCTTTAAAGTTTCATACTCTACTCTAAATTGAGGTAAAAAGTGCCCAGTAGAATTCAACTGAATTTAGTAAATTATATAAATTTACACTAGCTGAAAATCAGGATGGTTCATTTGAGAGTGATCCAGCTAGTCACGTTTCCAAGTTTTGTTTCTCATAACTGCTTTAATTTAAAACCACCCTATTTCGTATTGCTCCAGAAACCAATCAATATTCTAAAGCAACATAAAACACAAATAATAAATCTTAAGCTTCAAAAGATGTTTTTATCTAAAGACCTCAAAACCTTTTAGAAACAATTCATAACTAATGTAGACATAGATTTTAGAACTTCTCTACGCATTTTACAAAAGGAGAGTGAAATCAGAGACAAAGTGTGACCAAAGTTACCCCCACAAAAAAACCCAAACAAACCACATTTAAATGCCAATTTAAATTATTAAAGGTCTGGAAAACCAGGGATAATTTGAGGATTTGGGACTCTTGTGTAAGATTTCTGGACATCAGGCTGGTCAAAGAAGGATCTTTGACTGGGTGGCCAGACAAATTCAGATAGATGCACAGAACAAGTCTCCCGCATAGCCACAGTAGGTCTGATGTACCCAAGGCCCAAGATTTCATTGCAAACACAAGATGGGCTAAGTTTACCTCTGGTATAATTTGTTGACTTGTGTGATTACATTACAGACATTTCATACTGGCAGTGCCAGCATGCACATACAGAATAAAAGGAACATGCCATTATATAATGCCGTTATCTCAAATGCTATACCTGGTCAGTGACAAGCAGAAGCACAGTGTAATCAGGTGAGAATATGAGGCTGGATATGGGTTTTAAGATATCAACGCAGATTTTCGTCTCATACTGCAGATCTTTGATGTGATAAAAGAATAAAACGCCCCCCTGTGCAGAAAAGTACAAATCCACATCAGGTCAAGGTCAATTATCCCAGCCTGAAGGTCAATTAACCCACCCACTCTGGCAAACTGAACTGGCAAAACCTTCTGAAATTCTCTGGAGCAAGTGTGTTTAACTGTATCCCATTGCTAATGGTCTCATCTGCCTTCATGACGTTTAAATCCAGACGACTCTTATCCTGCATAACGCATTTTTTGAAAAATCAAGGTGTTTTTTAATACAAGTCTTACTAACAGTCCATGTTTGATAACAGACTCTCTCATTAGTAAACACTTGAGATTCCACATTGTTTCTTTTGTGACAGTATAGGGATTTGTCCCTCTCTTAAGCAGCACTGTATAATGTAATCATCATTTTGGATTAAATATTGAGTGAGATTCAGCACAAAACAATTTGGTGGTTCTCTTGGTCATTTTTTTCTCCTCTCCTATTTTTTGTCCATCCTTCTTTCCTGTTCCTCTAGAACTCTCTTTGCCTTTTGTTAAAAATAGTATTGTCCTCTTTGGTTCCTTCTTTGACTTAAAAAATGGAATCTCTTCCCTCCCTGCTCCTTTCTGAGTTCTTGTCTCAAGTTCTAACAAAGAAGATATATGACAAAACCAGAGAGGACCTCCACTTTTTTTCTGACTTCTGTCTTTGCAGTGAGCTCTGCAAATACACTCCATTTGAATGCTTTTTGATTTTCACACAATAAGTTACAAGCATAAAGGATGCCTTACATTTCCAGCTGCATACAGTCCCCCGTTACAAAATGCCATGGCAAATAAAACTGATTGTTGTGGATCCTCTGGTTTGCCACCTGAAAGCACAAAGGCAACAAGAAACATCAAGTTTAATTCATTGCAACCATGTGTCCCAACTTCAAATCTGAGATGATTTACTACTTGTGAGTAAAAAGGCTCAACGGGCTATATATTCTTTGGACTTTGTGCTGTGATGATGAAGGACAAGGCTGGTACACATAATTTAAAGTGACAGTACTACTGTGGTCTGATGAATTAGAAATTAATTTGAGAAATCAAAACTTGTCCCAATGTCTGGCAACCTTCACTGTGGAAGTATTTTTTTTCCCTAATTTCTACTCAGAATTTCCATTGATGCAAACTGTGCCCTTTTCCTGTCAGGTTCCATCCTGTCTGTAACCTTTCATGAGTAGCTGAAGCAACAGTAAAATCCCCCATTTCCTTTCCACTGGGCTGAAGAGAGTTCTCACAGCCCATCTTTGTATGACACACGCAGACTCTGCAATAATCTTTGTGGCCCTGTGCTGAACTTTGTCCACTACGTGAATGCCTTTTTTGTATTGTGGAGCCCAAAACAAAACATTTGAAACAAACCCTAAATCCTAACTCAACTAAATCACAAGTGATTGCAGTTCTAAACAAAGTTACTAAAACTAAGCAGTAGAGAACCCATTCTAGCATCACTTATTCCAATTTAAACTAGAATGAACAGAAATTATTTCCCTGCCACTGTTTTTCCAGAGGCTATTCATTTGGCTGTCTACTAGCACAAAAGCTATTAATCATTTCTCCTGTAAACATATAAAAGGTTGCCATTGATGTGTCTTACAGAGGTCAGTGTGAGCTGAGTTTTTCTAACCAGTGGCTTCCTGCTGTACTCACATATTATTACTCCCAGACATCATTGATGCTGGCTAAAAATCAATTAGCTTGATTTGAACATGGAAATACCTTTCTTTTTCTGCGCTCCTCGAACATATGACACGATGTCTGACACTTTACACACGTATTCTGCACAAAAGAAAACAATATATAACGTCAACCTTGTTTATATGTCAGTATTGCAATAAAAGTCAGTTATAGCCCAGTCTACTGAACAAAAGGTGAAGTTTGGTATATTGAATCAAAAATGTGCATTCTTCTCCAATATCCACCATCTCTGTCATTTATGCATCTGAGCTGGCACAGTCGTTACGTGGTTCAGCTTACAGCTATAAAAGGGAGATAGTCATACATGGACTGTGATCCAGATGCAGATTTATCTATCTTCTAGTGCTAAGTTCTGGTTTTGTTATTTCCATTCATAATTTTTTAATTAGATTTACTTACAAAGGAAAGTTTAGCCAGCCTGAAAATTGCCCAAGTGAAATGTTGTGGCTGCTTACGGTTCTGTTTGCAAAACCATAACAGGAGCTTGGCACGTGCTTCGAGTTGGACACACACGTAAGCATTCTGCTGAGCAGATACAGATTGCAGTACATCTTAAATTAAGCAGAAGCTTCAGTAAAATACGAATACAGACAGTGTTCTCACACAGATTTAGGACAGGACTCAAAGAATACACAAGTGGAGGAAAATCCCAAATGGCAAAAATTCTTATTGCCTTCTAACGAACTGGCAAACCATTTCTGGTCACGCCTCAGCTTTATATTTGTTTGTGATTTTCAGCTCTTGATATGGCAAACTTAAGAGTCTGATGGTTTCAAAAACAGAGGAATAGTGCTGGTTTGCTGATTTTTTTTTCAGAGCTGCCTTCCATTTCTGTGCTGACTATCAAAACTGGATAGAGATACAGAACTTTGGGAAAGTCAGGGATATTTACAGCAGCTTAAAAAAATAATGTATTACATGGCAAAAGAAGAAAACAAGATTATCATCAGCCTGTCCATTAACACTGATTCAGTGTTTATTAAACATTGCTATGCTGGTCTACAGAAGGATATTATCCAGTTCTAGTGATAGAAATAATAATTTTTCACGGAAAGGGTCATTGGGCACTGGCAGAGGCTGCCCAGGGAGGGGGTTGAGTCACCTTCCTTGGAGGGGTTTAAGGGACGGGTGGATGAGGTGCTGAGGGACATGGGTTAGTGATTGATGGGAATGGTTGGACTCAGTGATCTGGTGGGTCTTTTCCAACCTGGTGATTCTATGATTCTATGAAGTCAAAGACGTCTTCTGTTCACTTTCTGTGCTTCATATGTAATGCATTAATGCCTGATAATCTTTATAGACTTGTTTTGAATACAAAATAGTTCCTATAATTGCTGACCTTAAGGAATTCTATTAAGCAATATTACGTCAAATTTGGTTTCGTTTTTTAAAGATTCATCATGAGCTCATCTGTTCTAACATCATCTACCGTATCAGAGGAGGACAGTCCAATATTTCATGCAAAATAAAATGCATTACTGGTGCTTAACTAACAGTAAAAATACATATAGCTGGTATATTAATAGTTTATTGTTAACCTAGTAGGGCTGGTTAATAAGATCAGGACTGCTGTAACTATTGTTCATTTTATCAATTTTGATGTATTTAGAAGTTTTTCTTTTTTTTTTTTCCAAAAAAAAATGAAAGCAAATTGTTGGGTGCTAAAGAAACCCACCCAGAAGTTCTGAATGTTTATCCTACTAATAAAAGAAATATGTCTTTACAATTTCTGTAAGATATACAATAGCAGAACAGCAGAAAGCAAAAAAAGCTTTCACCTATCCTTTTTCCTCCCTACTTGAATAAAAGACACCACACAGCTATTTCTTACCAGGGAGAGGTTTTTGTTGAAGAACAGAAACACTGCCTCTCTCAGCATCAATTGCCATAACATATCCTTCCTTACAGCCCAAGTAAATCTCTGAGGTCGCAGTCCAGCAGTGGGCAGTAGGATGCACTGACGGCTTAGCAGAATCTCTTGGCTTCAGCAAAAAAAATAAACAAGTTCAATTAACGATTGACAAATATCTGTACAAGCAGTTACGTACATTTTACAGCAAAAAAAAAAAAAAAAGAGCACTCCCTCATAGAGCCTGAGCACCTGTATAACTTCAGTCCTATTTATTCAGTTAGTCCTTCACTGAGGGGAGTAATTTGAAAAACGAGAACATTCTCCAGAGAAGTCTGTCTGGAGACAGTGGTGGAGAACTCACCTCTCTCTCTAGAAGCTTGTCTGAATGATGAATTATATTTTCATTTTAAAATTACATATTTTAAAATTTGAATTTATCTGAATTTATTCTCCAGCGCTTGTGTCTGTTACAGGTTTGTCCCCTAGCTTGGAATCCATCCGGTACTTTCCCTACCCTTGCAACAATGCTGACCCACCATAACCAATATTTTAATGATAAAATTATGATAAAATTCAACACTCTGAGACCCCAGAAGTTTGTTGTGTTTTTTTTTTAATGTCAGAATAGCACTGGAAGCCCAAATTGAAATGGTTACCCACTATTATCTCACCCTGACAAATGTTTTTCAAATTACTTTTCAACATAGTCTTCCACTGCATAGACATTACTTGCACATGTGGTCTTGCATACTTGGCAGTACTAAAGCACACTTTGTTTGAATAGTTTAGCGTATCGTATAATCCAAATTACTCTGTAAAACAGCTCTGTCAACCTTTGTGTCATCTGCAAATTAGTTCCAGAAATATCCTTGCCACAGACTTTGCATGTGCCTTGAATTTCATTTCACTGAAATAAATCTCATAAATCTATCATTCTCAAATCAGGAAGAACAGAAATTCACCATCAAATGTTATTAAAGACAGTGATCTGCTCAAATACAATAGTAATAGGGGTCATATAAATACCACGATAGAAAGAAATAGATGGAACAGGGTTTGGGGAGGGGAAAAGGGGAAGAAAACACAAGAAAACCTTGTAAGAACATTTAAGAGAAGATCCAAAGCATGTGAGCAGAAGTGGTGAGGAACACTAGACAATAAGATGGATGAAAAAGAATGAAGAGTCTATAATTCTATAAAACAACACCTGCTGTCTCAATAAAGGTTCTATAAAAAGGAAATATAGGTGGACTTGGGATGAAAACATAGGACAGAGATTCATAAGCGCCTAGATGTTGCTAGTAAAATATGCCAAGGGCTGGCTACATGATTCTGGGTAAGAAGCCTACTCTCTATTTATGCTTACAAAGCATTTTGAATTTCTCAGCGGGGAAATGTTACAGAAATAAAGTATATTAATATTTACTTTATAAATCAAATAGGACTAACAGTAATAAATCTATAACAAATGGGGCTTTACATCACCCAGAAAAACATTTAATATAGGCATTTTTGCTGATTTTATGACTCTTGAACATCACAAATCTTTGGGAAGGCTGCAACTGAGCTCCTGTGAATCAGGAGCTTTCTGTGTAAAGATGACTTCTATAATATTCCTTTGTACCTGCTGCCATGACTGTCTTAACACATAAACTAAATAAAATATGGAAAACTGAGGATGAGATTGTGTAAATTCTAAACTAGGTTGCTTCCTGAACTGCGCATTAGTAAGGTGGTGTATAAAATTATAATAATGATGATGATGATAATGCTGTCTTTCTTTGAGCTTCTCTCCCTTTTAAGTAGCAACTCTTCAGAGAAAAAAAATCCATGATGGATCCTTGTAATGAAAAGTTTTATAAAAGGACAATTAAATAAAATTGGTACTGGATGCCAAGAGGACTCAAGTATTTTTAACTGCCATTTTTTTTAGAAAATGTTGAGCCTAATACTAAATCTTTTCTCCCCCCGGCTGGTCTAGGTAGTTCCAATTGTAAACGATAATAAGAAGGAAAAGGCACACATCATCATTACCTACCATTTACACTTTATTCTCCCATGCTACATGACTGGAATATTTCAGTGCAGCATTAACTAAATAAGCCTGACCAGAGACAAAGGCCTACACAGTAAAAAGGAAACTACTTTAAGTACCTTCTCAGCAAGACGTCTTTCCATTTCAAGCTTAGCCAGCATTTCTGCTTTCTCTCTCTCTTCTTGAGTCAAGTATTTTTCAACTTTAATCTGAAGGAAGAAAATGAGGGTCATATCAGGGTTCTTCTCTCCAAATGTGATCACATGCAGACTAAGAACCTTTGGAAAGAGGGGCAATACTAATTCTTGATGCTTTTTGTATCTCTGCTCCATGATAATACTCCTCAAGAGGACATTGTTCTTTCGAACACCCCTGAAAGCATATTTAAAAATGCTAAAATAGAAACTACCATCATTTTTGTTGAGATTAGTTGTATTTCTTGCATACCTTTTCTGACAGTGAATAACACGAACTGGTGAGAGAACAGAGAGAATTGGGAAAGACTGACCAAAAGAGCATGAGATTGGTGGAATATATTGTATAAGAAGCATGGTGCTTCTTTATAAATTATCATTTCAATTTATAATTACAGTACTAAGCACGGTTTAGTACCCACACACTTAGTCTAAAACTACTTAGTCTCAAAATGGTGCTCAGAATAAACAGAGAAACCCTTATCTATGGAAGTAAACCCTCCAAGCCTGGCTTGAATCTTACACTCAGGAACAGGGGGAATATCTACCTAATTTATAGCCAATTAAAAACTTAACATCAACGAATTAAGATTGTATACATCTTATTCATTTTGGATTGACTTATTATAAGTTTTCTCCCTAAAGAGTGAAGGGAAGCAAAAGAGACAAAAAGATGATTTTAAGTACACAGACACATCTGTTTTCAGCTTTTCAATGTCTGGCAATGACAGGAATTAAATAAATATATTTGAGTAGGTGAAAGAGAAAGATTCATTTTTCAAACACCTCTGAATCCTGAACTGTGAGTGCTCGCTCTGGTATCTCATCATCTGTAAGAGCTGGCTCCCACACTTCCAACTGCAGATCAAGTTGTTCCAAGATTTCTCGGATCCTCAGGTTTCTTTCTTTCACTCGTTCTATCTCCTGCTCCTTTTGTTGTGCAACTATGTCAAATTCCTTATTAAAAGCAGTTTTCAGTTTGTAAATGATGTCCTGAAATACCAAAAAGGGAAACAGCAATATGGCACAGGTCACATCCATCCATGATTATGGGACCACTCCTCAAGCCATCAAAACCATAAATGTGTGTAATTGTATGTGTGACAGGGAGATAAACTGGTAAAGCCCTTTAATGAAAATCATATAGGCAGAGTTCAAGCTTTGTTAAATAGAGGTGGGCAAACTATCATTCGTGGGGTTTTTTTCCCGCATAGAAATTTTTATTGCTGCATATTGCTGCAAACACTGGATAGAAAATTCTATTTGCTTGTTTTTGAATTCTTTGGCTGAAAGAAGGGGCCTCAAAGAAAAAAAACACATGACCTATAAATCTAGAGACTGTAAATCACAGGTAGAGGGGCATACTTTTAAGGGACATACACGCTAAGGACATATTTTCCTGATTTTTAAGTGATTCATCCTGCAGTTTCAATAATGCTTTTATGTGATTTTCTGCCTGGCATATGTAAGAAAAATTCCCTCATTAAATAAATAAACAAAAGTCGTAAACTATTTTTTTAAAACAGCTAAGACCTTACAATGATTTTAAAAATCATATATTCTCGGTGCTTAAATTCTTCCTTTAGCCTACAGAATTGACCTCAACAAAGCAGAACAGAATATTAAGAGAGAAAACTATGTGTGTCTCCTACTACATCAATTTAATAAAATGAAACATGGAAAGGATTTCAGTTCTATCACCAGATTTTACATTTTGAGATGCTTTAGCTGTCTGCAATTTGTATTACAATAAATATTTTTGTGGCCATGATTATTTCATTGGTTTCTAATACAATAATAAGTTATGATGTAGTAAGGCAGGATGGCAGATAACATAAAGTGTTGCTGGGAGACAAAAGGCTGTGCTCAAGTGTTTGTCAGCTACCTATCTAACTCTCAGCAAATTCACTGCACTGGCCAAGAACACAGCAGACTTGTCTGCTATTAGATATATCGTATGCATCTTGAAAGCCACACAGTAGAAAGATCTCGTTACATCCAAACTTACATCTAAAATTGCTCCTTGTGTTTCTTCCCCATCTGCTTTAAAAACTAGTGTATCTACTAGATTTTATGTATTACAACGCATAACTGTTGAGCTCTGCTACCAGTTGTAGCCTTAAAGAGCTCTGATGAGGCAATGCTTTACTGTTGTTTAACCACTTCTGCCCTTGCAGATCATCTTCATAAGAAGCCTTTTATGTAGCATGTTTACTGCTTAATAAACAGGCCAGGGTAAGAGAAGGGAGAGTCGGATAGTAAAGAATATTAAATAACAGAAACACTGAAGGCTCCAAATGAAGGGCTGATAAGACTGTAAAGAAATGAAATGGTGTGAGGATACAGCTGAACTTTCATTCAGCAGCAAATAGTATGGAAAGAGGTCACGTTTCCACAGGCATGCTGAGCTGTGCAAGCCAGCTATACAAACACCAGAGGACAAATAGAAATACTCTCAAATTGGGTAACCAATTTCATAAAAACGTTTTTCTTCCACACCTGAGCTGGCAAATCCACGTGGTGCTTTGCTGCACGATGTGCATTTATCTGTAACACAGTGGCCTGTGCAACTCTCCATTGCAGTGTCAGTACACCCAAAATCTGAGCGTCTGTGACTGCTATGAGAACCCAAAGGTGTGGCAGTGCCACTACAGTAATACAAACTTGAAAAGACATCACCTTTAATAACACTATCTGATTGACTTTCTGCTCCCTACTGTGCAAGTCCAGTTGGTGGTACAGGATAGATGTATCTCCACCATACTGAGAGCTCAGACTTCCAATCAGGCAGGAAGATGCATTATCATCAGCCGTTACGTCTTCTGTCTTCTCTCATTCTTCCTCAGGTAATACAGTCTCAGACTCAGTCTCAGGATTTTTCTTCTGAGCCTGAATATCACAAACATGACAACTGTGTTAATTTTGTATACGAACCAGTGGCACACGTATGAAAAAATTCTAGAGATCATATTCTGCAATTAAGCCCAGTGATCAAAAACCCACAAGTTGAAGTGAACATATACAGAGTATTTGGCCCAGTTGTAGGATCCCCAGTACAAGAAAGACACGGGCATTCCGGAGCAAACCCAGCGATAGGCCACTAATACAATTAAGGGTTTGAAGCACCTAATATGTGAAAAGAAGCTGAGCGTGCTGGGATTGTTTAGCCTCAAGAAGGAGAAGGCTTGGGGGGTGGTGTTTAATAACACATATGAAAACCTGAGGAGTAAGGACAACAGAGCCAGACTCTTCTCAGCGGTGTCGGTGACAGATTGAAAGGAAATGGTTATACATCAAAATACAGAACATCCAACTTAAATATAATGAAACACATTTCCTCTGAAGGTTGTCAAACATGGGAGAAGGTAGCCTATAGAGGTTATGGAATCCTCCATCCTTGGAGATATTCCAAACCTGACTGGACATGGAGCTGAGTAAATTGTTCTAGGTGGGCTGGAGTAGATGACTTCCAAATGGCTTATCTAACCTCAGCTCTTCTGTGATTCTTCAATACTAATGCATTTGTTCTAAGTAAAACCACAACATTTCATCTTTACGAATATCTTCAAATTTTTAGGGAAGTATTTCTACAGCGAAAACGGACCCAAGAAATGTGTCTATGTAAAAAAGGGGTTAAGATGCCAACTCAGAGCATTCTGATCTGAAATGCCTATATGCAGTACTTCAAAGGGATTGTACCTCATCATCAGCTGTCTCAATCTTCTTTAACTGGAGAACTTTCTCCAGAATTTTCAGTTCTTCTTCAGTACGTTCCTTCATTGGATAATTTTTCACTTCAGAAGCTATATGGAAGCACTGTTCAATTATATTTTTTTTTTAGAAAACAAAAACACCCAAGGTAAAAACTTCTTCAGAACACATCTGTTAATTCATTTGTCCAAAAACTGAATGCTAAATAGTTACAGAGGCTTCTTAAAATCAGAAATAATATTGATGATCAATTAATGTAGACAATCCAGCAAGAATATAGGAGTCAGAAAAAAACCACTTGCCTTTTTGGTAGTAAAAATGGTTGGTTTAAAATTTGCTGCCTTTATTTATTTTTTTTTTTAAATAACCTCTGGCTATGTCCTCTTTATTCACAGAATTCAACCAGGACAAGATTTTTGGTAAAATTACTCGGTCTTTAACCACCCTTGAGATAATCTAGTATCACTAGTTTGACTAATATCCCTCTGTTTAAAATAGGCTAAATCAGGGTTAAATTTTGCTTTTACATTCTGTGTTGCAGAAGTCCTACTGACCCAACACAGAAATATAATATTTACCTTCTCCGTTTAGCAACACTGCATGAAGATATTCTCTAGTATCTAGGAACTAAGGAGTTACTTATTTGCTTATTAGCACATTTATCCACTTTAAAAGGCAAAATCAGCCAGGCTCGGTCAAAATCAACAGAATGAAAGATTTGCATGAGCCCTGGAAAGAAGTGGTTTTTTTCCTCATACCATAAGCCAACCAGAAATGTGTTATACTTCTATTTATTTTGTTTCAGTACCTTAAGGAATCAATAAACTACTGCAGTAAGTGAGTTAGAAAGTGATGGTTACCTTAACAGCACGTCCTTTTACACACACTGGATCCCAGCACTCATGTTTGATGACACTCTGCAAATAGCAGTTGGCTAAATTCTCCATTTCAATCTCCTTCCTCACCTTTCAAGATACAGAAAAGAAAATAATGACATGTGGTGCAAACCAACAAGATATAGGCAATTTGTATTGAGTTGTTGAAACAAACCTGGCAGATTAAATGAATTACCCGTATTTCATAATCTTAGACTACTGCAGCTATCTTCTCCAAAAATGATATTGCATACTACTGCTACTGAAAGGTGTCATTTCATATGTGAAGAAAAGCATTCCAGAACTTAAGCAGCGCTGTACCCAAGGTCACAGTGTCAGATTTACAGTTTCTGGCATAGATCATATTCCAACTGGCAATATCTGCATTAGCAGATTCACCTGCTTCAAAAAGTGACTTAAAATACTTTTACGCTTTCCTGCTTCTCAACAGTGAACAACTTTGAGATCATCTTCTATTCTTCAGTTATTGCTTCTCCTTTTCACTGCTAGTTTTAAAATGTTCTCTTTCCACTCTATCATACCCTGGCCACTTCTTCTTCAGCCTTTTCTTGTGCTCTTTCCTGTTCTTCTACATCCAGGTTGAACTCCTGCTGCTCCAGTTTCTCAATGTCTGGCACCAGTTCATTTTCATGCATCATTTTCTGAATCTGTTTTTTTAAAAAATAAGTATAAGGAATAAAAAGTAATTCGAATGTGAATAGAGGAAACACTGGTTTTAACACTGTGGAACTTGATAACAGAGAAAATCATTTTAATTGCCTCCACTTTTAACTGCTTCATGGTAATTGGTAGAACGTGCTGCCTGTACCTAGTGACAGAGACTACTATGTGAATATATTTCATCCTTCCCTTAAAGCTCATTTGGATGTTATATGTGGAGTTGTGCATACTTTCTAAGAATCTGTAGCATGGAATTGTTCATTCTTTAGTTCTGAGAACTTTCAAAAGTTTTTATCTATCTCATGCAGTTCAACAAAGGGAAATGCAAAATCCTGCATCTGGGGAGGAACAGCCCCATGCAGCAGGATATGCTGGGAGCTGAGCAACTGGAAAACAAACTGGAGAAGGAAGAGGAGAGGATGACAGTTTCTATAACGGAAGGCTGTTAGACCAGCAGAAACTAGCCTGCTGAGGGGATAGATTGCTCAAGATATAAGGGTGGTACAAATTTTTTAGTTGGAGCAAAGGAACCTCAGAACCAGACAGTTGTTCCTGACAGGTTCAGCACGCTGTCCCTGAAGAGACAAATCTCTCTATTACCTGTCTGCTCAGTGTTTATGACAGAAATGTAACTAAGCACTAGAGCTGATAGTTGTAAAGGAAGTGTACATGTAAACAAAACTGTAAGCTAAGCCATTACACTTGTAAGAAACTCACAGTTTCATGCAGCTTTTTAATTCCCATTTGCAGCTCTTTCTTCTGGTTAGCAAACCTCTCAGTCTCTTCTCTAATGACCTGACATACAACAGATATATTTTTGAAAATAAAAAATAACCCAGGAAACGACTGAAGTGATCTAAAGGAACATTATCTGTACAGAAAACAAAACTCAGAAGGGATTAATAACTGAAATAGACATAAGCTTAATTCAATAGGTTGATTCTTAGAACTGCTAAAAAGAAAAATGATTGTACACCCAGTTCACACTGTAAACTGGTTATACAGAAACAGAGCTTAAAATAAGGAAAGAAAGAAAGTCACTCCTGAGATCACACAGAAAGCAATGATATTTCATCTTATCATTGAGCCCCAGAAGCTGGAGAATATATACAGCTCTGGTTCATAACAAAAAGAACCTGCTACCACCCATAATTCATATTTCTGAGGAAAAAAATTATCTATGCTAACATTAATATAGCAATTTCCAGACTCACAAAGCACTAAATCCCCTCTCTGCACACTATTAGATCTTTGATGAACTTTTACTCTTAAAAAACTTTGGTTCCACATCATACTCACCTCAACCTTAACCTGAAACAAACCTCAGGGGGTTTGCAATTAATGTCATATTGTTGACTATTGATTTATCAGTGCTGTAGAATTTTTTATTCTGGCCCTTGGGAAGAAGCACCTGCTTGGTTTCTGGTAATAATCTTCTGTGTAACTTCTTGACATTTAGAAGAAAAACATCTTTACAAGTTTCTAAAGGAAGCCGATTTCTCTGGCAATTTCTTTTTTTTTTCATTTACTCCTTGTGTAGAAGTGGCCTTTTGGCCTTTAGAGCTCCTATTGTGCTCAGTACCTGCTCTGGTGTGTTTATAACGTTGACCCTAACTTTTCTAAAGGTCTAGATGGCAACGCCTTAAAGGGAGGCCCAAATGTCAGAAGAGCTTTAGAAAGTAGATTACTTTACAGCACATAATTCAAATCACTACTGACTCTTGAAAACTCCTGTTTTGATTATTACTTGTTCTATCGAAGTACCTTCTTCATTTTCTGATCTATCCACGTCATTTCATTGGTATTGGCTGAATATGAACTGGTGACGTTTCCGTCTTCCTCTGTCACCTCTACATTGGAAGATTTAAGCGATGCATCCTGAAATTAAGGATATAAACATCCATCTCAGGTACTTAGAGAGAATAAGAGAGAGACCAAAATAAAATAAAAATTGGACTCGCATTAGAAGCACCACCACGTCATTAAAGAGAATGTTACAATATTTTTACTCCCTAACCAGGCTCCAGATTTGGTCCAGAAAACCCTTGCTGTTATGCAAAGCCTTTTGACTCAAATGGCCTGACATTACTAACTTCTGTAATTGCTGCTTTGCTTGATTTCAACAGGAAAACAAACAACACACAATGTATAGCAGTAATATCACACTGGAAATGACAAATAATTTCACATGAGGAGAAATTGACTTTCACAGAGTTTTCTGTGGCTGAAGAAACCATGTGAAACTGAAGCTGTGAATGCCATCTTCCCATAACTATTCCATTTCCTTGTTTATACTATTCTACAAATTAAGAATTAAGCATATTCAGCCTATCCTTGGGAGTATTTTGCTACTTCTGCAAAAGGATCAGAGTTTGTTTGGAGGACAGTTTTTATCATGTGCAATTTTAGGATAATGATCAAACCTTCCCCCCGCTTCCCTAAAAATAAAAAAAACACCCCACCTTAAATTTCCCTTCTGGAAGTGATTCTGCTGTGGATTCTGGGTCAAAATGCCGTTCTGCCATGGATTGTAAAACAGTATTTTCATTTGAAGTGGACTTGTTCAGTATAGCAAGAAGAGATCGCCAGTGAAGATCAGCTTCCTCAGCTTCAGTATTCTTTATCTTCCTAGTAAATAGAAAATAAATTGATGTATTTTTATGTCTTATAATAAAGGACAAATTATTAAATATTCCATATAACAAAATTACTAAGTTGTTCAAAAATGCCTATTCAATATTTTTACATATGATTTAATATTGTTTGAGTTCTAGCATTCATAATTAAGTGAAGTTTCTTCAGAATTAGAAATTCTGAAAGATTCATTACCCAGAGTAGAAATACCACTCTGGTGGACCCATCTTCCATTTATGCATCTGCCTGAACATTTGTTATACCACAGAAAAGCTGTAGTTTCACGTGTCCCTCACTCCTAATGTTTGCTAAGAGCTCTCTATGGGCACAGTTCAATTCCCTCCCATTAAATCTGTAATGTCCCCTAATCACTGAAATAAAATGGTATCTCATGAGATTATATGGCTTAGATCCTCAGACACCCCATTCCAGATGGTTTATTTGAGAGTGATAAGCAGCTTATTATGGGTAATGCTTATCAGAAGACACTCCTTTATCTTGTATTGCAACCGCACCCAAAGTCCAAGACATTCTCCACAACACTGGTGGGAAGCTTTAAATGAGCTAGGGAAGCTACCTCTAATGATGAGAGGAGTGACTTCATCTAATTCTTAACCTTACTTTGAGACTAATAAAAAGTCTAGAATCACAAATAGATGCAAAATTTGTCTGTCAGGATACAAAAATTCACACCATCAATATTATACATACTTCCATTTCAGGCACACCAGGGCACCATCATTTTTCCCAATAACAAGGATAAATTTGCTATCCAGAGAAAATACCGTGGATCTGATTCCTCCTCCTTGATATGAGTGACAATGCATACGAGCGAGTATATCCTAGAAAAGTCACAGAAGCAGTATGAGTAAATATGTTTTTGTAACAGGGTATGTCTATAAACTATGCTTCTGTATTTTCTTACAGAAGTCAATCCAAAATGTCAACACGAAGTATATAAAAGCCTAGGATTTATGATTTTGTGATTTTTGACTACAGATGGGACAAGTTTCTAGAATACTAACTTTGCAGGTGATGATAACGAAAAGTAGTAAAATTATCTACCCCAAGATTTGCTGGAGAAGAAAGTAAGTAGTTTGTATAATCATCAGTTATAAAAACAATTGTACTATATAATGTTATGACAGTTCATGTTCAACGTAAATTTTTCTGGAACACTTTATATTCAAGCAAAGAAAAGCTTCCAGTGAAAGAAAGTAGCTTGCACACCTCTTTCTCGCGTACACCAAACAAAGCCTGTACCTGGATGCCTACCTACCATAGTAGGAGTGTGATAGACGAACAAAACACCATCGTTCGCTGCTGATGCCAGCCACCGGCCGTTGGGTGATAAACAGAGGATCCCCGATCCAAACTGATTGCTACGAATCCTCTTCTCTGATAAAAATACTGATGGGTCTTCCGATATAGTCTGCCGAACAAAGAAAACGTTAGCAGCAGTTCAGATTATGGAGATGTCTATGCCATTTTGAGAAGGCTGATGGCAGTTTTGTGGGTTATCACATGTGGTGATTTACAATCCAAACACTTGGATTTCTGAGCTCAGGAAGCAGTAACATTGCTACGATGATTTGCTTCTCATCTCTTCAAAAGGGTCTGTGTGTTTTTATGTGCCTGGGCCCAGAGTTGTCAAGGAGGAATGCCCACCTTTGGAATTCACCTTCTTCCTTGACCTGACTCAAACTGGGGGAGACCTATGAGCTACAGAGAGGTCCAGTTCATCAGCAGGCAATGACAGTGACCACTACTTCATTTCAGGCAGGGCTGAGCTGGGTTTGCAGTTGTGTCTTAGAGTCATGGGCTCACATGGGCTCAGTGCTTTTAAGAGCTGGATACTCCAGTTACTCAGCAGACTGCACAAAAGCACAGCTCCAACACAGAAGCTACACATGAAGTGCCTGCAAGCTGTACAAGTTTTAAGAAGCAACATTTGGCTTTCTCTGTAATCAAACAAGAAGATTGCTTTTGCCAGATTTCTGAGCAGGTGGTAGGATACTAAAAGTTGATGTTTATGGATGGAGTAGATATTTTGAGTGCAGAGATGACTTTTTATGATAATATCCTGCTATATTAACTTCAGCTACAGCCTTTGTTTGATGGTATTTAACCATCACCCAAAATAAAGCAGCTTCAGAAAATTACCTTTTCAGTGAGATGATATTTACAGATGAAAAGTCCAGAGGTACAGTAACCATACACAATATTATCCTTCAATCTGACTGCTGAGCTCAAAGGGCAATCCAGATCATAACGCTCCTGTTTAATGGCACTAGCATCAAACATTCCTTGGTCATTAACATACTCATCATTATCTAGAAGCGTGAAAAAAGAAACAGGGAGGAAAAGGCATCATTACCACTAATGCAGGTGCTTCACCCATCAAGTAATTAAGAAAATCAGTCTCAGCAAGGAGTGAGCATTATGTGAGTTTTCAAGGAGACTAGGAATTAAGACACCTAGGTTTGACACTTACTCTGGGGGTCGTGCCAATCTAGCACACTGCAGTGAAGCAGAGAGACAGCTCTAAAGAAGTCCTAGAAACGGTTTAACCACAGTGATGTAATTGTTTGCATACCCTGATTTACCCTGCTCTGCTGTGCCTTAGTTAAATTTATGCATTTAAGACCTCTCATGACAACTGAATTAGTTTTCCACCTGTTTCCAGAAAGTGCCCCGAACTGATCATTCCAAGAATATCAGTTTTCCAGAAGGTGAATGGAAGTTTGCCTTTCTTAGGCGTCCTTAACCCCCCCCCCTCTTTTCCTCATAGTGACACTTTTCTCATAGAAAGTTTCTTTAACATTTCCTATTGGGACACAAGGTAATATTTTTTAAACACAGTAGACTTTTTCCTTGGTGCTTTTACACAGAAAAGCTATAACAAAGACAGGGAATCACTATTTTTTTAGATAGATCAACCTTTAATATTTTCCTTCTGAGCTATTACATACCTATAATAATTCTTTGAAGAGGCTGGTGGGATTGATTCCCCTTTGAACACCCGATATGCTAGTCTGCAAAAGGGTGATGCCTAGAACAAGGTCTCTGTGACTGGCTTCGGGCATTGCCCACTCAATAGTAATAATAACAGCAATAACAACCACCACCAGTAGAAGTAGTTGTTAAGCGATGGCTTTGTGAATCTGCAAATGAATTACTTCTTCCTTCCTTGGCCTTCCCTTAAAAGATCACATTTTGCAATGATTGAGCTGACTATAAAGCCTACCGAATGCTGTATGAGAAATGATGTCCCAGGAGAATGTACAGAGGAGATGAAGAAAGAGATTAAGATTTGTGTTAATGGATGGCAATAATATGATCTTCCCTTAGAAAAATATCACAGAATATATATTCTTACCTGTTGTGAGTTCTGAAGGTAGATAAAAAACTTCCAGTCTTGCTCTCTGGCCCGCTCCCACATTAAGAAGTGCCGCCACTTCAACTAAGTCCTTGTTGAAGTCAGAAACTACAGAGAGATCCAGCACTTCATCTGCTAAGGCTGAAGCAGGTAGGGAACATCAATGCAAATTGTTACTGAATCACGGTAACGTTTTTGCCGAGTTATCACATCAAACAAAGAGACCCATGTTCAGGACACATCTCAGCTCAACCACACAGTTTGGAACTTGCATGAAAATATCAGACAAGCCACAACCTGGTTTTGGAAAGTGCGGCACGCACACAACTTCAGCTAGAGGCATCCAGCACTGAGAGTGCTAAGTGTTACTATGACATTAAACATTCAAATATGACTTTACATCCAGCTTGAACTGTAGCAATTTTGAGGTTCTCTGCTGATAACCACCACTTAAAGTTATGATGAAGGTCTATACTTATAGATGCGATCTGTAAGTATAACGTTAGTGGAATTGAGAGGCTGCAAAAACAAATACACAAATTTCTGAAGAATTATTCTGTGACTTAAAATTCCATCATTTTCATTCTTTAGCATCCAGCAGCAAAGCTGACAGTTCCAGCAGTCCTCACGTTAAAGATGTCCGGGGCAGGCAATTGCACCCAGCTATCATGACCTATGGATTTTTACTCTAAATTCTCTCAAGATGAGCCACAAAAGTCTTAAGTTCTTTGCCACTACTATTCCTTTTGTGCTGGAGTTGTGATCAGCTGGTTAGCTAATCCATTCTCTTCCCTCTGACTGACCTGCTCCTTTGCTAACTAAAACTAAATAAAAAAAAAAAAAAGCAAGTACACCTAAAATACAGTAAATAGTGAAAACACAGTGTAGTTAATGCTGTAACATTTATTACCTACATATCCAAGAACTTGGAATAATTTTGAAGGCCGGGCATCTAGAATAAAGATATGTCCTTCTGCAGCCCTAGTGATGAGGAACCGGCCACTCTGGTCATAACTAGGTGAAAAAAAAATCCAAATAGAAAACAGCTCAATAAAAAGAGTCAAATAATTCCACTCCAATAACTCTGCTGACTTCACTGAGGGCATAAACGCAACTGAAATTTCAGCTTCTAGGTTTACAGGATTAGGGTCTGATATAAAGTGCAGTTATGAGTGCAATTTCTAATTGTGTGGGTGGTCAATCTAAAGCTAACGATGCTCCATAGCAGTCTGTTAACAACTTCAGCAAATCTTTAATGAAGTTTATGTTTTTAAAAATAAAACGGCTATACAGATTTTGATATTATTTTTAATAGACATGGCTCTGTTTATATTGATTTGACCTTGAATGAGTTGCTTTCCGTATCTATTTTTAATGTTTTATCTTAGGTAGCTGTGGAAAGTGATCACATCTGAGTCTCCAAATAACAGGCAGACTAATATTAAAGTTTAACTGTTCAATATCCATTTTATTTTTTAAAAAGTAGAAGTAAAATACTCTCAGATTTTTCAATAATGGAAAAAAGCAACCAACCAAACAAAAAAAGCCTTTTACATCACTAGAGCTTATTACAGGAGGACTGGTAAATTCCAGAACAGTGAGCAAATGAATAATTAACAATGGTAATAAAAATCCACCGTATAAAAAGGGATGACCAAAAGGCTTATACTTAATTTCACAAAAACTTAAATTTACTTCTAGTGAGAAATGGCCCTCTAAAGTTGGATACATGGAATTGTGCATAATTATTGCACACAGTGATCTGCCAGAAAGGATCTTATACATGAGTATTTTCAGTGCTCAGTTAAACCTTCTTGAAATACAGGTTTATTGTATTTCTCTCATATAAATCCTGCCACTACCTCTCTTGCAAGCAATTCAGAATATGTTGGAAAATAATTGAAACCATCAAAATATTTTACTTTGTTATTTTTGGAATCAAAGCTTGAACAGTTTTTTTGTTCAACTAACAGCGTTACTCAAGAAACAGATTGACAATATTACTGCCCCTGCTGCTTCATACTTACTGCAAAGACAACACTGGAAATTTGGAAAGAAAAATTCTGTGAACAACCCGTGGAGCTTCAGCTTTGGTAACATCAAGAAAATAAGATTTGACCTCTTATGGTCCCAACAGCAACGCTGCTGGAGGAGGGACAGCAAGCCATAGCTGTTGCCTAGTTGAGAAACAAAATATGATTAACAGTTCCATACCTTTTTTTACAACTATTCTGTATGTTAGTATGCGACTTCTTTTACTATTTAGAAGTCCCTAAAATTTGAAGAAGAAACCTCAAATGGTTCAGCTAAAAAACTTGTTTTTAACAAAGTATTTTAGAGACGTCTTGGCTTTTTTCCCTATGCTCTGTATCTACATATCAAAAGCCAATTCTGCACTCCTCAGAAAAAAATCATTATATCCACATTTAAAGTGAAATAAGTCCCACCTCAATGAAACAGTGAGTGCATTGTTATGTGTACAGCTCTCACAGAAAGGGATGAGTCTCTTACTGTGTCAGATTTCAGGGTTTGAACGCATCTTAAATCAGGACAAAGCATTAACAGTTTTAAATACTTTTATCAACTCAGTTTCAAGAGCCTGGTCATTCAAGGCATTTAGTTTTTACAGACTCAAAACTTTTCCATTCAGTTCTGACACTCATTAAAAATAAATATTTCATCAAATATTATAAAAATTTAGATTGTTATTTACAAATATGTGCTTAAAGACACATCACTACAACAACCCAAACCATTCAATGATTCTATGACATGAGGTTGACATGTTGCCTCTGCTTTATGGCCCAGTTCAATAGATGATTAGTTCAAGTAAACGTAATATTTTTAAATCTCTTTCATGGGTTGTACAGAGACACTACTGATCTTTCCTCACCACAGGTTGATCCAAATCTGTGGAATATTATGCTATGAATTAAGAAATACTAAAGAAAACTTCAAGCATCAGTCACTAAATGAGCTCCTGGTTGCGTGTACCTGAATATCAAGGTTGAGCTTGCTGAGGCAAGTTCCATCTTCCAGGAACCAAACTTGTACTTCACCTGAAATTGTTACAGACTATTGAACAGAGAAAAAAACATAGTCAAAAGAGAGTGGAATAACCAAATAGTCTGGAAATGACTAGTGATCTTTTATAGAATATAAATTCAAATAGTGTCTGAGCAGAGCAGATCAAGGATTACTAGTTTTGCTTGAAATTACCTTGAATTCCCTTTAAGTCCAGTTGCTGCAAGGTACGCCTACCTACGGAAAATGTGTAATCATTTCTGTGAATTGATGCAAATACAGGAATGTTTTTTAAGCAGAATGAGACAATCTAGGGCAAAACATGTAAGCTTGATCAATATTAGCACTCCCACCATTCAGCCTGCAATAGAAAACCTGCTTATCATTTTGTTTGCACAGGAAAGGGCTTAAGGTGACATCTGGTTTTCTCACATGAAAAATTATGTGTATCATGTTTTTGAGGCCTTCTTATAACCAGGAAATTTTATAATTCCACAGTGAAGTGTGGCTAGAGATCAATCAACCCTCACATCACTCATTCAGACTCAGGTAAAATTTGTCATTCCCATGTTATTGACAAACAAACAGATTATCAGCAAAACTAATTGATTCACACCCCAGAATTTCAGGGCTGGCTACTTGAAGAATTCATGGCCTTGAGATGAAACAGAGTTGCAGGAATCCAAGACACAGGAGGAAAGCAAGGAATATTTCAGAATGAACAGATCCATGAGTAATGCCTCGTTGTCCCTGGACCTGGGACAAAGGCATCTCTCAGGCTGTTCCAGTTTGTGCTGGAGGCTGAAAAGATCAGCAGGGATTCCTTGTTCCGACATCTGTTCTCTGAATTGAATCAACCTTTTGCTCAGCTGTGTTCCTGACCACTAGTGAGACAGCAAATAAACAGCAGAACCATACAACATTTTAGCAGCCTGCGAATTATCCACCCTGCATTCCAGGGCAAGTTCTGACCCTTCTATAGGCCATACCTGAATTAATGCCATTTAATTCCTTAATGAGAAGGTTTTCCACAACTGTAACAAACACCAGAACAGTCACGATCTCTGCAAGGCTTTTGATTTTGTGTCTTACCAACGTTTTGGTCATCTGAAAAGAGCCACAATTATATATAAGGAAGAAAATAATTTCTTACCACACAGTACTTGTCCCCTGGAGTAAGAAAATCAGCTGTCAGGAAACAACTACTGCATGTGTCCAGGAGTTTGACAGCTTCTCCACTGTGGGCAGGTTTGTAAGCATAGATTGTCCCCTGACAAACAGAGAGAGATAATCCATCCCTGGGCTATGAGACTTCTCATTAAAAGCTGTCAAAGACTTCAAGAAAAAATACTCATCTTCCTGAGCTCTTTAAAGTTTCATACTCTACTCTAAATTGAGGTAAAAAGTGCCCAGTAGAATTCAACTGAATTTAGTAAATTATATAAATTTACACTAGCTGAAAATCAGGATGGTTCATTTGAGAGTGATCCAGCTAGTCACGTTTCCAAGTTTTGTTTCTCATAACTGCTTTAATTTAAAACCACCCTATTTCGTATTGCTCCAGAAACCAATCAATATTCTAAAGCAACATAAAACACAAATAATAAATCTTAAGCTTCAAAAGATGTTTTTATCTAAAGACCTCAAAACCTTTTAGAAACAATTCATAACTAATGTAGACATAGATTTTAGAACTTCTCTACGCATTTTACAAAAGGAGAGTGAAATCAGAGACAAAGTGTGACCAAAGTTACCCCCACAAAAAAACCCAAACAAACCACATTTAAATGCCAATTTAAATTATTAAAGGTCTGGAAAACCAGGGATAATTTGAGGATTTGGGACTCTTGTGTAAGATTTCTGGACATCAGGCTGGTCAAAGAAGGATCTTTGACTGGGTGGCCAGACAAATTCAGATAGATGCACAGAACAAGTCTCCCGCATAGCCACAGTAGGTCTGATGTACCCAAGGCCCAAGATTTCATTGCAAACACAAGATGGGCTAAGTTTACCTCTGGTATAATTTGTTGACTTGTGTGATTACATTACAGACATTTCATACTGGCAGTGCCAGCATGCACATACAGAATAAAAGGAACGTGCCATTATATAATGCCGTTATCTCAAATGCTATACCTGGTCAGTGACAAGCAGAAGCACAGCGTAATCAGGTGAGAATATGAGGCTGGATATGGGTTTTAAGATATCAACGCAGATTTTCGTCTCATACTGCAGATCTTTGATGTGATAAAAGAATAAAACGCCCCCCTGTGCAGAAAAGTACAAATCCACATCAGGTCAAGGTCAATTATCCCAGCCTGAAGGTCAATTAACCCACCCACTCTGGCAAACTGAACTGGCAAAACCTTCTGAAATTCTCTGGAGCAAGTGTGTTTAACTGTATCCCATTGCTAATGGTCTCATCTGCCTTCATGACGTTTAAATCCAGACGACTCTTATCCTGCATAACGCATTTTTTGAAAAATCAAGGTGTTTTTTAATACAAGTCTTACTAACAGTCCATGTTTGATAACAGACTCTCTCATTAGTAAACACTTGAGATTCCACATTGTTTCTTTTGTGACAGTATAGGGATTTGTCCCTCTCTTAAGCAGCACTGTATAATGTAATCATCATTTTGGATTAAATATTGAGTGAGATTCAGCACAAAACAATTTGGTGGTTCTCTTGGTCATTTTTTTCTCCTCTCCTATTTTTTGTCCATCCTTCTTTCCTGTTCCTCTAGAACTCTCTTTGCCTTTTGTTAAAAATAGTATTGTCCTCTTTGGTTCCTTCTTTGACTTAAAAAATGGAATCTCTTCCCTCCCTGCTCCTTTCTGAGTTCTTGTCTCAAGTTCTAACAAAGAAGATATATGACAAAACCAGAGAGGACCTCCACTTTTTTTCTGACTTCTGTCTTTGCAGTGAGCTCTGCAAATACACTCCATTTGAATGCTTTTTGATTTTCACACAATAAGTTACAAGCATAAAGGATGCCTTACATTTCCAGCTGCATACAGTCCCCCGTTACAAAATGCCATGGCAAATAAAACTGATTGTTGTGGATCCTCTGGTTTGCCACCTGAAAGCACAAAGGCAACAAGAAACATCAAGTTTAATTCATTGCAACCATGTGTCCCAACTTCAAATCTGAGATGATTTACTACTTGTGAGTAAAAAGGCTCAACGGGCTATATATTCTTTGGACTTTGTGCTGTGATGATGAAGGACAAGGCTGGTACACATAATTTAAAGTGACAGTACTACTGTGGTCTGATGAATTAGAAATTAATTTGAGAAATCAAAACTTGTCCCAATGTCTGGCAACCTTCACTGTGGAAGTATTTTTTTTCCCTAATTTCTACTCAGAATTTCCATTGATGCAAACTGTGCCCTTTTCCTGTCAGGTTCCATCCTGTCTGTAACCTTTCATGAGTAGCTGAAGCAACAGTAAAATCCCCCATTTCCTTTCCACTGGGCTGAAGAGAGTTCTCACAGCCCATCTTTGTATGACACACGCAGACTCTGCAATAATCTTTGTGGCCCTGTGCTGAACTTTGTCCACTACGTGAATGCCTTTTTTGTATTGTGGAGCCCAAAACAAAACATTTGAAACAAACCCTAAATCCTAACTCAACTAAATCACAAGTGATTGCAGTTCTAAACAAAGTTACTAAAACTAAGCAGTAGAGAACCCATTCTAGCATCACTTATTCCAATTTAAACTAGAATGAACAGAAATTATTTCCCTGCCACTGTTTTTCCAGAGGCTATTCATTTGGCTGTCTACTAGCACAAAAGCTATTAATCATTTCTCCTGTAAACATATAAAAGGTTGCCATTGATGTGTCTTACAGAGGTCAGTGTGAGCTGAGTTTTTCTAACCAGTGGCTTCCTGCTGTACTCACATATTATTACTCCCAGACATCATTGATGCTGGCTAAAAATCAATTAGCTTGATTTGAACATGGAAATACCTTTCTTTTTCTGCGCTCCTCGAACATATGACACGATGTCTGACACTTTACACACGTATTCTGCACAAAAGAAAACAATATATAACGTCAACCTTGTTTATATGTCAGTATTGCAATAAAAGTCAGTTATAGCCCAGTCTACTGAACAAAAGGTGAAGTTTGGTATATTGAATCAAAAATGTGCATTCTTCTCCAATATCCACCATCTCTGTCATTTATGCATCTGAGCTGGCACAGTCGTTACGTGGTTCAGCTTACAGCTATAAAAGGGAGATAGTCATACATGGACTGTGATCCAGATGCAGATTTATCTATCTTCTAGTGCTAAGTTCTGGTTTTGTTATTTCCATTCATAATTTTTTAATTAGATTTACTTACAAAGGAAAGTTTAGCCAGCCTGAAAATTGCCCAAGTGAAATGTTGTGGCTGCTTACGGTTCTGTTTGCAAAACCATAACAGGAGCTTGGCACGTGCTTCGAGTTGGACACACACGTAAGCATTCTGCTGAGCAGATACAGATTGCAGTACATCTTAAATTAAGCAGAAGCTTCAGTAAAATACGAATACAGACAGTGTTCTCACACAGATTTAGGACAGGACTCAAAGAATACACAAGTGGAGGAAAATCCCAAATGGCAAAAATTCTTATTGCCTTCTAACGAACTGGCAAACCATTTCTGGTCACGCCTCAGCTTTATATTTGTTTGTGATTTTCAGCTCTTGATATGGCAAACTTAAGAGTCTGATGGTTTCAAAAACAGAGGAATAGTGCTGGTTTGCTGATTTTTTTTTCAGAGCTGCCTTCCATTTCTGTGCTGACTATCAAAACTGGATAGAGATACAGAACTTTGGGAAAGTCAGGGATATTTACAGCAGCTTAAAAAAATAATGTATTACATGGCAAAAGAAGAAAACAAGATTATCATCAGCCTGTCCATTAACACTGATTCAGTGTTTATTAAACATTGCTATGCTGGTCTACAGAAGGATATTATCCAGTTCTAGTGATAGAAATAATAATTTTTCACGGAAAGGGTCATTGGGCACTGGCAGAGGCTGCCCAGGGAGGGGGTTGAGTCACCTTCCTTGGAGGGGTTTAAGGGACGGGTGGATGAGGTGCTGAGGGACATGGGTTAGTGATTGATGGGAATGGTTGGACTCAGTGATCTGGTGGGTCTTTTCCAACCTGGTGATTCTATGATTCTATGAAGTCAAAGACGTCTTCTGTTCACTTTCTGTGCTTCATATGTAATGCATTAATGCCTGATAATCTTTATAGACTTGTTTTGAATACAAAATAGTTCCTATAATTGCTGACCTTAAGGAATTCTATTAAGCAATATTACGTCAAATTTGGTTTCGTTTTTTAAAGATTCATCATGAGCTCATCTGTTCTAACATCATCTACCGTATCAGAGGAGGACAGTCCAATATTTCATGCAAAATAAAATGCATTACTGGTGCTTAACTAACAGTAAAAATACATATAGCTGGTATATTAATAGTTTATTGTTAACCTAGTAGGGCTGGTTAATAAGATCAGGACTGCTGTAACTATTGTTCATTTTATCAATTTTGATGTATTTAGAAGTTTTTCTTTTTTTTTTTTCCAAAAAAAAATGAAAGCAAATTGTTGGGTGCTAAAGAAACCCACCCAGAAGTTCTGAATGTTTATCCTACTAATAAAAGAAATATGTCTTTACAATTTCTGTAAGATATACAATAGCAGAACAGCAGAAAGCAAAAAAAGCTTTCACCTATCCTTTTTCCTCCCTACTTGAATAAAAGACACCACACAGCTATTTCTTACCAGGGAGAGGTTTTTGTTGAAGAACAGAAACACTGCCTCTCTCAGCATCAATTGCCATAACATATCCTTCCTTACAGCCCAAGTAAATCTCTGAGGTCGCAGTCCAGCAGTGGGCAGTAGGATGCACTGACGGCTTAGCAGAATCTCTTGGCTTCAGCAAAAAAAATAAACAAGTTCAATTAACGATTGACAAATATCTGTACAAGCAGTTACGTACATTTTACAGCAAAAAAAAAAAAAAAAGAGCACTCCCTCATAGAGCCTGAGCACCTGTATAACTTCAGTCCTATTTATTCAGTTAGTCCTTCACTGAGGGGAGTAATTTGAAAAACGAGAACATTCTCCAGAGAAGTCTGTCTGGAGACAGTGGTGGAGAACTCACCTCTCTCTCTAGAAGCTTGTCTGAATGATGAATTATATTTTCATTTTAAAATTACATATTTTAAAATTTGAATTTATCTGAATTTATTCTCCAGCGCTTGTGTCTGTTACAGGTTTGTCCCCTAGCTTGGAATCCATCCGGTACTTTCCCTACCCTTGCAACAATGCTGACCCACCATAACCAATATTTTAATGATAAAATTATGATAAAATTCAACACTCTGAGACCCCAGAAGTTTGTTGTGTTTTTTTTTTAATGTCAGAATAGCACTGGAAGCCCAAATTGAAATGGTTACCCACTATTATCTCACCCTGACAAATGTTTTTCAAATTACTTTTCAACATAGTCTTCCACTGCATAGACATTACTTGCACATGTGGTCTTGCATACTTGGCAGTACTAAAGCACACTTTGTTTGAATAGTTTAGCGTATCGTATAATCCAAATTACTCTGTAAAACAGCTCTGTCAACCTTTGTGTCATCTGCAAATTAGTTCCAGAAATATCCTTGCCACAGACTTTGCATGTGCCTTGAATTTCATTTCACTGAAATAAATCTCATAAATCTATCATTCTCAAATCAGGAAGAACAGAAATTCACCATCAAATGTTATTAAAGACAGTGATCTGCTCAAATACAATAGTAATAGGGGTCATATAAATACCACGATAGAAAGAAATAGATGGAACAGGGTTTGGGGAGGGGAAAAGGGGAAGAAAACACAAGAAAACCTTGTAAGAACATTTAAGAGAAGATCCAAAGCATGTGAGCAGAAGTGGTGAGGAACACTAGACAATAAGATGGATGAAAAAGAATGAAGAGTCTATAATTCTATAAAACAACACCTGCTGTCTCAATAAAGGTTCTATAAAAAGGAAATATAGGTGGACTTGGGATGAAAACATAGGACAGAGATTCATAAGCGCCTAGATGTTGCTAGTAAAATATGCCAAGGGCTGGCTACATGATTCTGCGTAAGAAGCCTACTCTCTATTTATGCTTACAAAGCATTTTGAATTTCTCAGCGGGGAAATGTTACAGAAATAAAGTATATTAATATTTACTTTATAAATCAAATAGGACTAACAGTAATAAATCTATAACAAATGGGGCTTTACATCACCCAGAAAAACATTTAATATAGGCATTTTTGCTGATTTTATGACTCTTGAAGATCACAAATCTTTGGGAAGGCTGCAACTGAGCTCCTGTGAATCAGGAGCTTTCTGTGTAAAGATGAGTTCTATAATATTCCTTTGTACCTGCTGCCATGACTGTCTTAACACATAAACTAAATAAAATATGGAAAACTGAGGATGAGATTGTGTAAATTCTAAACTAGGTTGCTTCCTGAACTGCGCATTAGTAAGGTGGTGTATAAAATTATAATAATGATGATGATGATAATGCTGTCTTTCTTTGAGCTTCTCTCCCTTTTAAGTAGCAACTCTTCAGAGAAAAAAAATCCATGATGGATCCTTGTAATGAAAAGTTTTATAAAAGGACAATTAAATAAAATTGGTACTGGATGCCAAGAGGACTCAAGTGGTTGTGTCATGGCAAAGCATATTCAGAAACCTCAGGTCCCAAATGTAAGAAATATTGTAACAAAACTAAATTAATCTAATGGAAGAAAGAATAAGATTGAAAGCTGTAGGATAGTTCCATTCCTTTCCCTCTGCTGCCCCGTTGTGGTTAACACTTTGGTAAATACCCAGCCACAGGGTCTTGTTCTAGAGCCTGGAATCCTAACACATTTCAAAGGAGCCAACGAGAGCATTGGCAGTGGTCTTGCTTTTCTTTCTTGCCTCTCACACATTCTTTAGGAGTTGGCTACAGCTTCTAAGGGCCATGGACTACAGGTTGAGGACAAATCCCTTAAATGACAATCTAAATAATTGGTCCTCCACTTTGGATGCTTACATCAATGGGGAAAACATTGATCTCAGGGGACACTAATAGTGGTGCCATTTAGGGTATTATAAAGGGAACAAGTCCCCCACACCACTGGTGGGTTATCACACTTCACTGCCAGGGCCACCCTGGGGTCTCGCCCCCAGAGGGTGGTCCTTGCTGTCCCTGAGATATGGGCAGGTTCGACTGGACCGCTGGTTGAGCCATAAAGTTGGTTGCTTGTCGGGGGGGCTGCAGGTTCAGGGGTGCTTCGCCCCATTCGGGGTTGGCATAGTTGGGCCGCCTGGTGTCCCAAGTGGGAGAGAGCCGTGCGCGGCCCAGGTGCCCTCTCCCCCTCCCGTTTCCCTGAGTTTTAGAGCTGCATTCCTTGGCAAAGTGCCCTTGCTTCCCGCAGACCCAACACGGTCCTCTGGGTCGATTCTGGCGCAGGGGGAATGCTGTTGGCAAGTCATGAAACCGAGGGCAGTTTGTTACAACGTGACCCACCTGGCCACATTTAGAGCATGCCATCACGTTGGCTATTGCAGTGCTAACGGCCATCTGGATTGGGGCTAGACGCTCTTCCTTCGCGACATGCTTGATCATGTCTGCGATACTCGACCCCACCGGCAATGACCGCAGAATTTCTTTGGTTGCCGAGTTGCACTGCTGACGCAAGCATTCTGCTACCACCGGGCCTTTTGCTTCCGCAGGCAGGCTCGAAGAGTCGACTGCTGCCTGGAGACGGTCCACGAATTGTGTGAAACTCTCACTTTCACTTTGTTTTATCGTGGACCATGATGATGGCTTGGCGATGACTCTAGAAGCTGTGCGAATGGCTTCTCTGGCCGCACGGGTAGTTGCCATGACTTCATGGGCCCGCAGGCCCTGAGCTTGCGCCTGAGGGGTGATCATGGTTGGGTCTGTTCCCATGAGCCGCTGCAGGCTGGAGCCGTGCAGTGGGTGATCTGCCCCAGCTACTTGGGCCAGCTGCTTTACGCAGTTGTCCTCCCATTCTTGTTTGAACACAATCATCCCTGCCCCGTCCAATATTAATCTGCAAGCTTGTTTTATATCAAAGGGCAGCATGTCATCTCCACCGAAAACGCTGTCTATGAGGGTGGAGACCATGGCAGAATTAAGTCCTTTATCTGCAATTGCTTTAACAATTGCTTGTATGTCCTTAGGGTTTATTGGTGAGTGGACCCTCTGTCCCCCGTCTGTGACCCGAACCGGGAATGCTAGCTTGGCCGATGGGGCCCAATCGGCACATGCCATCTTTATTTTTCTCCAATCCGTGAGAGGGATTTGTCCCCCTCTCGGCTTTTCTTTAATTTGAGTGGGGATGCGTCGGCTTTTAACTCTATGCACCCCCACTTCCTCCTCCTCTGAGCTCGAGTCGGTTGTGACCCACCCGCCCGGACTAGCGTCCGAGCCGGAGTCAGAACTCGACTGACCGGTCACTTCCGGGCCCCGAGCTCCTTCTGTCGGGCCCCGGCCCCGCCCACCTCCCTTGCGGGTGGGGCCGCCCCCTCCCCGCGGCTCGCCCCGCCTGCTGCTCGGAGCAGACGGGCGCTGACTGGCTCTCCGCCCCTCGCGGGCACCACCCTTCTCTTTTATGTTCTCCTCCCCCTCACGCTCGCACGCGCCGTTCAATTCCAGCGCTACCTCCCTGTTCCCGCCGCGAGCGTTCTCACCCCGCCTTTCCCGCTCGGCGCCATCTTGGGCCGCATAAGGTGGCGGCCTTTCCGAGATTGCCTCGGGCTCCGCTTTTCCAGCGGCGCCCCCGGCCAACCCGCCCCAGAAGGATTCCGCTCGTTTCTGTCCCTCCGTAAGCGGGCCGGGGTTTGAGGATTGAGGGGACGCATCCCCCTCTCGCAAACATTTAGATTCTGCATAATCATCACCACGTGGGGGGGGCAGAGTCCGCGGGGCCGGGGTGGAGAATATCCACCGGCTGGTCAATGACCCCAAGCTCTAAAAGTCTCGCAACGGCGAGAATAAAATCTTTAGGCTTACACTCTGTCTTATATAATTGCGATACGACCTTCACAAGGGCTTCCATCTTCCTTGCGGGTCCGGGAGCGTCCTCCCCGCCGGGCTGGTCCAGCCGCACCGGCCGTCGTTCACCCGATTCCAAGCGACTTCCCGATTCCCGGAGCTCCTTCCCGGCCCCCGGGTTTCGGCACCACCCCCGCCTTCGGGGGGCGTTGCCTCCGGAGGCGTGGCGACCTGGTTCAGTTTCCTGGATGGAAGCTTTAAGTTTCTTCAGTTCATCTTCCAGTGCCTGGAGAAGGGAAGGACAAGAGCAGCAATATCATATCTAGAAGAACAAAGAAGCTCAGATACTGTAGAATGAAAATATGGAATTGTATCCTTTAGCCAAAAGGTCCCAGAAATTATTTGTTTGGAAGGAGAGTGCTGCCAGGCTACCGAGTTATGTTGTCCAAATACGACTTCGAAGAATAAAAAGAGTTGTAAGCAAGCAATATTGTGACATTCTGAATTTTTTCAACTTTGTCAGTATGGTGGTGGACGGCAAATGGCGTTTATTGATACGTAACACAGCCTTATATAGCCTGGGCTTACGACCTCACTTCCGTCTGCTTACATCATGAACTAATACGCAATTGGCTACCCGGGAGGGGGTCCTACCTTTCCGTACATCGCGAGATCTTCCGACCGCCGGGCCTTAGCCACCCACAGTGACATCACAGGTTAAAACATATTTAAAAAGCAAAATTAAGTCAAAGCCGTAGCCATGAACTGAAGCAGCTGAAAATTCATAGTTTTCCTGCACTATTTTGCCTTCAAAATGTCTGCAGTTGCATATTGCAGACTAAGGATGTACAAGCACACCTCACCTGTTCTTCTATCAGTCTACAATTTCTTGCACCATTTGTTTTCTGTAATGAGTGATGTGGTTTATAAAATCAAAAGAGCAGAAATAAATCTCACGAGTTGAAATATAATGGGGATAAGACTAGGTATAAATTGTACAAAACGGACAAACAGGTATCTCTCAAACTGAAGTTATTTTTAAAGAAGTTACAGAAGAAATTGTTTGTGGAAAGAAAAGTTCAGAGAGAAAAGGCAGACATACAAGATCTTTTTCTCAGACAAGACCACGGTATTATACATCTACCTGGACTTTGATTACTAAAAGATAGGAAATGTTCTTAATCTCCATCTTTCTGCTTCTGCCTGAAGAGTTTCAAACTGTTCTTCCTGTTCCTCTACAAGATCCCGTAAGTGTTTCTGCTTCAAAATCTCCTGGTAGCGCTGCTTTGCAATCTCATTAGAAATGTGCTGTGTGTCTGCATAAAATGAAATATAAGGGTTAGCCTGTATTTGCAGATGATGTATAGTTTGTATTTATATGGCCCTGTCCTGGGGTTCTTCTAAGTTTTGTATAGAATAAGCAAGCATTTTAAAAGAGACTCACAGTTCGGCTGAAGAGTCTTTACAGTTCTGAATAAAGCAGAAAAATTCAAAAGGCACTGGAATGCTTCCTTTAGTTTCTGGCAAGTACCCACAGTTTTGAAAATCTTTTGCTACGGGAAAGATCTCTACAGTTTTACCAATGGTGAATACCCTTCACCTTACTTCCTCCATTCCCTTGAATGGGTGGAAAGAAGTGAAAGAATGATGCCCTGTTGCCTACTGAAGGTATTAATGACTATAAATAGTTTCAGCAATTTAGTCAATTAACTTTGGTTACAAGGGCATGCTCTTAAGTAAACATTGTGGTAGAAAAAGTACTACTAGTAGTGCACATAAAATAAGAAGTAGGTGCTCCTTGTCCCTTAGCTGATGCTGATGGAGAACAGGACCATCTGGCCTTGGCAATATCTTCTGAACGTTCTTTGCTTGTAACTTAAATTGTGACTCACCAGCTGCCTCAAAGATGTGCCTCCTTTCTGAGACAGAGACAAGCATTTCTTTCAGCTGCAGGCTGAGGTTGTAGTTTGCTTGCTCTTCTAAACTGATGCACTTTTCCAACTCTTTAATTCTTTTCTGACGTTTCTTCACGTTCTTCTTGTGCAGCTGTCCGTTCCCAAATGAATACAGAAAACATATGAGATTATACAAAAGACATACTTATGATGGAAACCTATAATCTTAATGACTTCCTTGTACCTCAGTAAACTTTGGCGTATTTGGATGTAACTAGTAGCACATTTTGGCTTTACTTTGTCTTTCACAAATATTTCAATATGCTTTGTAAAGTTCTGATTAAGGAGCTGACAAGAGGTCAGGGTAAGAGATATATTAAAGATAAAACTTGAAAGGCAAAGAGAGCAAAGAAAGTCAATGGAATGTGTGAGCTGAGAACATTCTCTTGGCTGCTCTGAGCTGCTGAAAAAAGGGTTGTTGTGCTGAAGCTGTCAGATGGGCTGTAAGGTGACAACACAAATATTGAAGCTTGAAGAGGATGAGGAGGCTGATGCCAGCTACAGCAACCTGGAGAAAATCCAGTGGAATCACTTAAAATCAAGGATAATCGTCATCTGAATATTGAAATAGATGAGAGAGCCAGCAAATCAGATTGTTGTGTCTGTGTTATTTTGAAAACAGAGGGGCAGTGGTATTATGAACAGGCTGGCACTCCTGGAGAGACACAGTAAGGAGTGAAGATTTGGAAGAATGCTTCATTAGAAATGGAAGAGTGACTTCTATAGGCAAAGCTGTGCAAAAAGTGTTAAGCAGATCTGCATTCGGATCAGGAAGGAAAGCATTTAATTCCGGTAACAAAGCAAGTAGATTTCTCTCCATAGGGTTGATCTATGCAGCAATCAATGAATGCAGACTGCTTCGAAAGACTCTAGAGAACTGCTGCTCTAGACAGCTCAGCACAAGCTGAAAAAACTACTGAAAGGCGATTATTAATGAATAAATACCTGGACAGGCCGGAGCAGTGGGCCTACGCAAACCTCATGAGGTTCTACAAGGCCAAGTGCAAGATCCTGCAGCTGGGCCGGGGCAATCCCTGATTTCAGTACAGGATGGGGGATGATGTGATTGAGAGATGCCCCGCAGAGAAGGACTCGGGGGTGCAGGTTGATGAGAAGCTTGACATGAGCCCATGGCAGAGGGGTTGGAACTGGATGATCTTTAAGATCCCTTCCAACCCAAACTATTCTATGATTCTGAGATATATATTCACCTGTGTGTGCTGTTCTGGCTATGCTCCAGCAGTCCTAGAGTTAGCTGAAGAGTCATTATGCCTGTATCAGTTGCAGTTATTTCTTACCAACACCTCTTGCTAATGAAGGAGAGGACTTGCATTTAAACTAAAAATGTGCCTCTCAGACGTGGTGGTTCTCTTAGGATTTACCTTATCCATGATGCCAAGACTCTGCTCCATCGCTGAAATCTGGTGGGTGATGTGGGTGTCGTAGTTCATCATACTTAGGAACTGAAGAATTAAAAGCAGAAAGAAGCCATCTCATTAAGCCTGTTTGTTCTTAACCATTTCATAATTTTGTAAAGACAATCATACATTGCAAAACTCAAAAAACTAGAAGTCTGCACATTGGAAAGTTTTACTAATGATCATAAATGGACATGGTAAATATATTCTTGGATGCTGTGTGACTACTAGACTGTAGAGCTGTTAAAAATAATGTTATCTATTATGTGTTAATGAAACCAAGACCAACCTAATTTGTTGTGAGTTGATCCAAAAACCTCAGCTACATTTTTGCTTATAAGGTAGTCTAACCTAACACAGCTGGAGGCCAAGGTGCTATACAGTCTGTGTTTAGACCAGAGAGGAAAGTGATTGTTTTCTTTTGAGTGGTCTCTCCGTAGTTCTGTTTTATTGTTCTTGTACCTGCATAGTAATTCAGGTTGCACAGAAGTTATTAAAGATGTGTTTCTTCAGCACACTGCTACTAAAATATCCCTTTATCGATTGACAAAGGATAAACAGCCTGTGTAACCCATAATGGGCAGTAAAAAGGTTTTTGTAGATGTAGATCTATCCTTTCAGGATACTGTCCCACCGAAGTGACATGTAAAATTTTGTGAACTGCTCTGGTCAGAAAAGGAGAAACAGGAAAGGCCCAGCAGACCTTCAGCACAAAACTGCTTTCACTCACTGCTTCACAAATAGTCCTTATTCCAGGTGGTCTCTGGGTTTTGTCCCACTCTGTCGCCGTTTATATAAGCCACCTTTCTTTCTATTCTTGTTGTTGGGGTCTCTGTTGCCTTGTCTTTCCTGCTAGCCCCACATTTCTACTCAGAGAGTGAAGTCAAGCCCCTCAAAGCATTCAAATTCTGATTAAACTGGTATTTGCCTTTGTTATGGGCAAGCCTAACTCTCTAAAGAGCAACAGTTCTGCTCATCAGTTAAAATGAAGTTTAAAAGCTAACACATAACAGCAACACTGGTGACTAATTTGCTACAAGAACTTTTCAGTGTGTTGTCACATCACCTCTTTGGAAGGCTGTTTTGTGGGTGGCAGTTACAGAAAGTCCCTTGGCTCTGATTCAGAAGTGAACAAGCAGTTTGGAGGGCAGCAAAATGAAGCCTGACTAAAACAGGTGTTTAGGATTTTCTTTTAATCTTTTGATTGAATTGCAATATCCTTACTTGCCCTCCAACATTCTTCATTTTCTCTGTGCTTTATAGCTCTCCCCACTGCAATATCCATAGCTTACCCATCCTCCAACAACTCTTACTCCAAACCTTTATGCCCCTCACCTTAGCACAACAAAACCATCAGCTTTCCTTGCAGTCCTCTATATCCCATACTGCAATATGCTCAGGCTTCCCCTACAAGCTGGCTTCATCCTCTCCTCTCCCACTGGTATCCTTGGCTCTTACCTTTTCCTACAGTTTTTGGCCTGCCAGCTGGGCTTGTTCAAAGCCCAGTGAGATACCAGATGGGAGCACCTCAGACCTTTCACTTTAAAGGAAGTTATAGTCTTTTATTTAAAGGATCTGTCTTCTGAGGCTGCAAAATCCTCATTCCTTAATCTCGGTGCCGATTTTGAAACAACGAGAGTCAGGGCTAATTTTGCCTTTGTTTACAGCTGAGCATACCAAACAGCCGCATCACTGATCACTCTCAAGAATAAAACTTTACTCTGAAAACTAAATTGTTGACTTAGTGGGCATCAGGTTTCTCCATAGGAGTAAGGGACTTAAGAGGTATAAATGATCTTACAGGTATAGCCAGCAAAATTTTCTGTGGTCAAAATATAAAGAAAGTAACTCACTAGCTGGCGGTCTTTTGAAATAGATAGCGTTGCTATATCCCGAGCCTTCTGTTCCAGATCTTCTATCTGCATTCTCATTTTCTTGTGCTCCCATTCCAGATGAAATATCACTTTAGAGAAGTCTTTACATTCCACCATGCTAGCAATCTTTTTTCTTCCTTGAGCCTGAAAAAATAGATTAATCTTCATTAACATATTTTGCAAATTATGGAATAATTATTTGCAACAAGTTGGACAAGCTTCCAAAGTTATAATTTTAGTAAGAAGAACGTGCTATACTGCAGTCTCTTTCTAGACTTTGCTCCAGATGGTTATCTTTTGTAGAATTTTTTCCCTTTTATGCTCTGTGCCACAGCCTTAGATCAGAGGAGGAGATGGAGAAAATTACAGCTAACCTCTCTCTCCACCTTTCTGTCTTTTGAACATGAAGGCATTTTAGCTCTACAGAATACAAATCAGCCCTCTATAAGGTATTCTGCAGACATTGCTGAAGGCTTTGTCCAGTAGCAGTTTTTGTACAGCTAGAATGCCTAAGAAAAGAACCTTTTAATGGGAGTATGAAGCACTGTTTTAAGTAGCATCACCATTTTCACCTTACATAAAAAAGTGTATTATTTTTTAAATCTTAATGTAAGCTACTGTTCAAATGCTTCTTAACTGTGCCTTTGCCTTGAGGGAATTTTCAGACTGGATTAGCATTTTCTGTTTAAAGCGTGTGTAAGTGATGGTGTGTCTAAAAACTGTTGCCATTTTATTGGTCTGAATTATATTGATCAAACATCAAGAAAGCAATCTATATTGCAATCTGTACATCGTGATAAGAGACATTACGGAATCCTTAATAGCTTCTTGATTACAATTGAGCCTCCTGGTGTGTAGTAATGAATTGAAACTAGATGTCAAACTGGAGAAAAAGCAGAGCCCCTGAAGGACAATACATTTGTTTAAAAAGCTTAGATTTCCTTCAGATAATGCAAATTACCATGATAGAGGAATTCAGTTCTTCAATAACACTCCTATTAATGAGAATGGCATCACTGTAGTCTGGGATCCCAGTACTTTCCAATTCCACCTGTCCTTGCTTTAGCAAAAATTGGACAGTCAAATTCCTTTGAAATTTCTTCTTCTCTTCCTGCACCCTATAATGGCAGAAAACAAGAAGTTAGTGATTTCAACAGGTTTGCATAAATCCTCCTATGATTCTCAGAATGTTTTTATTTATTACTGGTGAGAGGTATTTTCATGTAGGGGTTACTCTTTAAGAGCCTGTCTTGTACTTGCGCCCAAAGCGACTACAGAATTTGCAACTTATTTCCATACATGAAGTTTTCAACCACTGATTCAGTTTGACATACTCCAGCTCATGTTCTGAGAGAAGGTGTCTGTTACTGAACAGAAGTTTTAATAACAACTGAGAAGGATATGGAGAAGACTCCAGCCAGCACCCTTTTTCTTGTATAATTTATCCCCAGATTTAGAATTATAGAATCATAGAATAACCAGATTGGAAGAGACCCATCGGATCATCGAGTCCAACCATTCCCATCAATCACTAACCCATGTCCCTCAGTGCCTCGTCCACCCGTCCCTTAAACCCCTCCAGGGAAGGGGACTCAACCCCCTCCCTGGGCAGCCTCTGCCAGTGCCCAATGACCCTTTCTGTGAAAAATTTTGGTTTGGCCTGCTCACATGTGGTGCAATCGCACCTCATTTCAGAAATATTGTAGGTCTCTAGGATGGATCCTAGAGAAAAGAGTGTTGGAGAACACCACTGCATAATTTTGTATGTAACTTTCAGCTCTGTGTCGGTACAGTAGTAAAACATAGCAAAATATAGGAAAAGAAAAAAAAATACCATCTAAGTTCTTGGAAAACGCCTTCTAGTTCTGACTTAATCTTCTCATCGTCATCCATTCTTCTCTGGAGAAAGGCCTGCATCTCTGCCAGTGTTCGGTCTTTCTGTTTCACCTAAGCAAGCAATATTGTGACATTCTGAATTTTTTCAACTTTGTCAGTATGGCAGGGCAAGACTCTTCAAGAACAGAGAAGACAAGTTCTTAAGAAGACAAACATATGTATAAATACATAGCCTGGTATTTTGAGAATCTCAGCACATGGACAAGGAGGTTACAATCATAGAATCATAGAATGGTTGCACTGGAAGGGATCATGAAGATAGCTAGTCCAACCCCCCTGCAGTGAGCACGGACATCTTCAACTCGATATCAGAGTCCCATCCAACCTGACCTTGAATGTTTCCAGTGTTGGGGCATCTTTATACACTGCTCAGAAAATAATTTATTCATTTACACGTATTTTATTCACATGAAAGGAAATCTGTATATCTTTTGCTCAAAGCTCATGTATCTCTGTCTCTGGAAAACTGAGATTTACACCTTCATGCTTTTAAGCTGAACAAACAGCTTGCTAGAACTTTTCCACACCATCTGTTAGGAATTGCTCTTGACATTCTAAAACAATATGGGAATGCATGGCTGCAAATGTAGACTGATAAAGGGAGAGAACAACTCCAACAGATGATGAAAACCGAATGCCTTAATATTTTTTTTGGTATGGACAGAGGAAAGGTAATTTTTTTTTTTTTTTTTTAATGAAACCACACCAAAATCATAATCATTCTGATAAAATCCATTCACATTAATATGCTAATTTTTCCTGTGAAGGAGAACTAGATCCCATTTCCCTTCATAGCATTTCTATTATTCTGAACTGAATGTGGTCAGAAGCAACCTTCAAACTCAAATGCAGCTTGTGTGTGTGCTGCATTGTTGTTTCACCATTACCTTGACCCTGCACTTGAACTCCGTAGAACTATCAGATCCGAAAATATCAAGAAGTATACTGGAAAAATAAAGAATTTTACATACCAGCTCCTCAGTTTCCATTTTATTTCTTCTAGCTAGACAAAAGCGTTCCCATATAGATGGGTCTAAGCCATTAGGCATGTACTCAGGACTATCCAGTTCATCCATGGATTTCCTTAACAGGGTACGTGCATGTTTGTAATCTTCAGCTGAGCCTGAACAATTGCCATACGGGTTTGCAGTGTCAAAGGCCATTTCTGTCACTGGGGCCCTAGTGCACATATAGAGTACATAAAATATTTACTTTTTATTATCTCTTGCACAAAAGAAGTGCAAAAACAACTATGAACATTTCATTCTTTCAAGTTCCTAGCAAAGAACAAATAGGTAAGACTGCATCTTACACAAAATAAGAATATATGTTTTTGAAACCTCATGATTATTTAGATTGCATTTAAAATAGATTGTGGGGGGTGAATGAGGAAATATAAGTACTCAAAAAAGCAATTGTTAAATAGCCAATAAAAAGCAGGCAGCCCACTGATTATCAAAATAATTTTGACCATTGAAATAAATAGCATTCTCATTCTTGTCTCCCAAGAAACACCAATATTTAAGCAGATGGCATCAGGAGGATCTTACTCTGGTCGACGTTTGTAAAGTTGGGAAAGTTCATTAAGGAGATCAGCAGGTAGGTCAGCAAACTCCTTTGTAAAACCACATTCCAGTTTCTAGGAGGGAAACAGAAAGCTTTCTTGTTACCAAAACGTTATTTTTAAAAAAGCATTAACCTGCTCATACCTTAGAAATATAGAACATGGTGCTCTTCCAAGCACTGTCAAGCATCACAGGAATCCGGGATACTTCATTAATTTTTCTCTGCACATACTCTCCTTTACAACTGAATTTCAGCAATCAGCAAGTTGACCAGAACTCATCCCATGCTCACAGTGAAGTACATTCTTCTTGTTATCAAGACACAGCATTAACTTTTTAATTTGTGAACCTCCTTGTGTTTGTCAAGAGTCTCACCTTCTCTTCAACTACTGCATTTTCATAGGTGTCCATGTAAGCCACAATTTTATGTTCTGTAGTCTGGAGTGTTTTCGTAGTCTTGTCCTATAGCAAAACCAAAACATTTCAGGAATGAAACTCATCCAGCAGAAGCACCAACCAGCCACTCATTTACACTGATGAAGCTGACGCTTTCTTATTTCTAGAGAAAAACATGTGAGCTGTTTTCACTAACAAGTCAATGCCTTCTTCTGCAGGTTAATTGTAGATACTGCTAATGGGTGAGCAGGTGTGAAATTAAATTAGTCCCCTGCTTAAGACAGTAAGAAATTTGTGGAAGAAATATACAAATGCTTACAAGTCTTCATATTAAAATCTGAATGTAAGGACCTTTGTTGATAGTTGTTTTCACTTGCACAAAGATTTCCTTTTCCTTTCACATCATCACAGGTAACACAGTGCAAAAATTCACAAACGCTGTTCAATGGAGTGTTTTAATTTGAGAATGCAGCTTCCCTTTCGTCATAACATAGTTCTGCTACCTGTCAGGATACTACGTCTTACTGAGGCTGTTAAATGCCTCTACTCTGCTGGGGAGATCCTTCTCCTGTATTTCACAGTTTGTATGGACCAAAAGATCTACCTATGGGAAGAGTTAGAATTTTTTTTTTTATATGATTTGGCAGGGATGGGTAAACGCTTCAGGAGACTAAATTGGTCAATAAGATTATAAACACTTTGTGCTCAAGGGTATGTGTGTCAGATACTCAAAAGCAACCTCTGTCTATGCTTTGAACTGGCAAACACAAGTCAGCATGGCCCTCACTTCAGTGAAAAACGTGATGGCATTACACATCTTCATGTCCTAAAAGCATCATAGTTGCTGCTTCCAGCTTGACACTGGATACTGAAAAATACTATATATAACAACCATTAGCAGCATGCCCTTCTGAATGCATAGAATTTTACCAAACAACTCCAGCTGAACCAAAATGAGTATATCTATTAAAAAACATATGTATTTATAAAGTATGTCACCTGTACAAGTTGAAAAATATATCAGTGACCCTGTAAATTGTCAGAAAATAATCTACAGCAAAATTTTTATTTGGAAAGAGCAGTCCTCACAAGAAAATGTTTTGTAAATATTACACTTTTCCTAAGAACAGCATTCCAAATGACTACTTACTTTTTCTTTCTCCTTTTTCACAAGAAAATTATGAAGTCCAGCTTTTCTAGTGTCCAACTCCTCATCCAACAGTAAAGCGTAAACAAGATTGACTATTTTGAGTTCTTCCTGTAAAATGATTGTATTAAAAAATGTTAACTTTCCTGATGCACAGTGACAGAGAAGAAAAATCAATGTTCTCTGCAATACCTGGTAGACGACCATCTCTGATTTCACTTTCCTTTCAGAGAGTTTACACACAATCTCATCAAAATTTCGTGTTGTTTCCTGGATGGAAGCTTTAAGTTTCTTCAGTTCATCTTCCAGTGCCTGGAGAAGGGAAGGACAAGAGCAGCAATATCACATCTAGAAGAACAAAGAAGCTCAGATATTGTAGAATGAAAATATGGAATTGTATCCTTTAGCCAAAAGGTCCCAGAAATTATTTGTTTGGAAGGAGGTGCTGCCAGGCTACCGAGTTATGTTGTCCAAATATGACTTCGAAGAATAAAAAGAGTTGTATCATTTGCGTATGGCATCAGCAACTCTGGGAATGGAACCTGAAAAAAATTTTAGGAATACTGGTACATTTGTGAAGGAAAGTTACTGTCTGTGAGATGCCACAGGCTTTGGCTTGTATTACTTGGTATAAGTAGAGATTGTCTAGTCTAAGCTAGGACTTCTTTCATATGCCACATGATCTTTGTTCTTCACTTGTTCTCCATTTATTCTGTGTATTAGCATTTTCAGAAGTAGCTCCTGAAACTCTGGTGATGAGCATGTTAACAAAACCACTCCTTTTCTCATTTTAATTTACCCTTCTATATTCCTCTTTTTCTTCATTCAGTTCCTTGACTTTTATCTCATATTCTCTAAATATTCTCTTTTCTTCTTCATTCCAAAGATGCTCAGGCTTGGACAGAAAAGGAGGTGGAGGAATATCCTGGAAGAATTAAAGACAAATATGTTTCAAAAGCAACATTAAGTCCCCATCTGCACACTAACAAACTCTAGCACATCTCAAGATGAGTTAAAGGTATTCCTTAGTGGTAAATAAGGTACAAGACTTAAGTCTAAGTTACCTATATATTCTGTTTCTCTGGTCTGTCACTTGCACAGTAATTTTGGTGACACATATTGTGCTATTCTCTCTCAATTGCTTATAGGAATTCACTGCTGGATCTTGTAAAGGACAAGTATTTTGTACTCAAACATACTGCTGTAGATACTAGATACCTCACGTTTTCTGCTTCAGAAAAAAATCTAACTCAAAAAGGTAACCCAAATCTAACTCCATGCTAACGTATACTTCTAAGTGGAGCCCTAATTTTCCAAAAGAGATCAATTCCAGGGAAAATGCTTGGTCCTGCCGTACTCTTTTTCTGTGACATTTCACATTTGTTCCTTTCTTTACTTGTGTACTATCTATATTGGCTGAGTTAAAATGGAATACAGTATTTTTCTGTGAGATCACAGTGATGGAAAACAGGCTCTTCCTCCACCAGTTGTTATAATGGTAATACCAGATTATGTTCCTGCAGTATTCCACTGTGACAGGGACAGGTGTTATGGATAAGTCATATGCAGGCACTAGAACTCTGTGGTCTCTTTTGAGTCCAGTGTGTGGTCTCTTACAGAGTCTATGTAGGTTTAATGCAATTCTACAAGTCTCTGACTTTCTCCTATCACTTAGGTTTGAAATATTTGCTAGTTGAATTTCACACGTCCTCTAAAAGCCCACAAACCACCTAAATGATATGGCAGAAACACAGCTCACCATCTTCAAGACGTCTTCCTTTTTGACTTCTAGGACTCCACCCATCATGTCATTAAGAGCACGCAGTCTGTCATTGTCCTGCAAACAACCACAAAAAACATTTTTGTTTGCAAAAGGAAGTGTAGTAATTGGAAGTTTTGAGAGGGATAATAGGGTAGTTCACATCTAGATCATCTGTACAATTATACGGTGTGTCACTAGTAGATTAATGCACTTCGGTGATGCCTGTGAAACATGATGAAAGTCTCAGAGTTTTTTCTGGTGGACGGATGTTCACGTACCAAATAACTTACTCAAACTGCCATTCTGGCATTCTAGAAAAGAATACACAGGTATAGACTACTCCTGTGCAGTTGGTAGGCTAGGGTGAAGGAGGCTATTGTGTTATTGTCTCATTGAGCATCTCTTTTGGGAACCGAACCATTTTAGGTTCTGCACAGATGCGTTTTAAAGCCAGAGGAAAGCATTACAACACCCTTGCCTTATCCCTGAAGAGCACAGGTCGCTCAGTTAACAAACACAGATAAAGCAGAAAGCTCTCTCTTGAGCAGCAGCATGCATTTAGAAATTTATCTAATCCCTAGTCACCTGATAGAGTATTTTTAACTGCCATTTTTTTTAGAAAATGTTGAGCCTAATACTAAATCTTTTCTCCCCCCGGCTGGTCTAGGTAGTTCCAATTGTAAACGATAATAAGAAGGAAAAGGCACACATCATCATTACCTACCATTTACACTTTATTCTCCCATGCTACATGACTGGAATATTTCAGTGCAGCATTAACTAAATAAGCCTGACCAGAGACAAAGGCCTACACAGTAAAAAAGGAAACTACTTTAAGTACCTTCTCAGCAAGACGTCTTTCCATTTCAAGCTTAGCCAGCATTTCTGCTTTCTCTCTCTCTTCTTGAGTCAAGTATTTTTCAACTTTAATCTGAAGGAAGAAAATGAGGGTCATATCAGGGTTCTTCTCTCCAAATGTGATCACATGCAGACTAAGAACCTTTGGAAAGAGGGGCAATACTAATTCTTGATGCTTTTTGTATCTCTGCTCCATGATAATACTCCTCAAGAGGACATTGTTCTTTCGAACACCCCTGAAAGCATATTTAAAAATGCTAAAATAGAAACTACCATCATTTTTGTTGAGATTAGTTGTATTTCTTGCATACCTTTTCTGACAGTGAATAACACGAACTGGTGAGAGAACAGAGAGAATTGGGAAAGACTGACCAAAAGAGCATGAGATTGGTGGAATATATTGTATAAGAAGCATGGTGCTTCTTTATAAATTATCATTTCAATTTATAATTACAGTACTAAGCACGGTTTAGTACCCACACACTTAGTCTAAAACTACTTAGTCTCAAAATGGTGCTCAGAATAAACAGAGAAACCCTTATCTATGGAAGTAAACCCTCCAAGCCTGGCTTGAATCTTACACTCAGGAACAGGGGGAATATCTACCTAATTTATAGCCAATTAAAAACTTAACATCAACGAATTAAGATTGTATACATCTTATTCATTTTGGATTGACTTATTATAAGTTTTCTCCCTAAAGAGTGAAGGGAAGCAAAAGAGACAAAAAGATGATTTTAAGTACACAGACACATCTGTTTTCAGCTTTTCAATGTCTGGCAATGACAGGAATTAAATAAATATATTTGAGTAGGTGAAAGAGAAAGATTCATTTTTCAAACACCTCTGAATCCTGAACTGTGAGTGCTCGCTCTGGTATCTCATCATCTGTAAGAGCTGGCTCCCACACTTCCAACTGCAGATCAAGTTGTTCCAAGATTTCTCGGATCCTCAGGTTTCTTTCTTTCACTCGTTCTATCTCCTGCTCCTTTTGTTGTGCAACTATGTCAAATTCCTTATTAAAAGCAGTTTTCAGTTTGTAAATGATGTCCTGAAATACCAAAAAGGGAAACAGCAATATGGCACAGGTCACATCCATCCATGATTATGGGACCACTCCTCAAGCCATCAAAACCATAAATGTGTGTAATTGTATGTGTGACAGGGAGATAAACTGGTAAAGCCCTTTAATGAAAATCATATAGGCAGAGCTCAAGCTTTGTTAAATAGAGGTGGGCAAACTATCATTCGTGGGGTTTTTTTCCCCGCATAGAAATTTTTATTGCTGCATATTGCTGCAAACACTGGATAGAAAATTCTATTTGCTTGTTTTTGAATTCTTTGGCTGAAAGAAGGGGCCTCAAAGAAAAAAAACACATGACCTATAAATCTAGAGACTGTAAATCACAGGTAGAGGGGCATACTTTTAAGGGACATACACGCTAAGGACATATTTTCCTGATTTTTAAGTGATTCATCCTGCAGTTTCAATAATGCTTTTATGTGATTTTCTGCCTGGCATATGTAAGAAAAATTCCCTCATTAAATAAATAAACAAAAGTCGTAAACTATTTTTTTAAAACAGCTAAGACCTTACAATGATTTTAAAAATCATATATTCTCGGTGCTTAAATTCTTCCTTTAGCCTACAGAATTGACCTCAACCAAGCAGAATAGAATATTAAGAGAGAAAACTATGTGTGTCTCCTACTACATCAATTTAATAAAATGAAACATGGAAAGGATTTCAGTTCTATCACCAGATTTTACATTTTGAGATGCTTTAGCTGTCTGCAATTTGTATTACAATAAATATTTTTGTGGCCATGATTATTTCATTGGTTTCTAATACAATAATAAGTTATGATGTAGTAAGGCAGGATGGCAGATAACATAAAGTGTTGCTGGGAGACAAAAGGCTGTGCTCAAGTGTTTGTCAGCTACCTATCTAACTCTCAGCAAATTCACTGCACTGGCCAAGAACACAGCAGACTTGTCTGCTATTAGATATATCGTATGCATCTTGAAAGCCACACAGTAGAAAGATCTCGTTACATCCAAACTTACATCTAAAATTGCTCCTTGTGTTTCTTCCCCATCTGCTTTAAAAACTAGTGTATCTACTAGATTTTATGTATTACAACGCATAACTGTTGAGCTCTGCTACCAGTTGTAGCCTTAAAGAGCTCTGATGAGGCAATGCTTTACTGTTGTTTAACCACTTCTGCCCTTGCAGATCATCTTCATAAGAAGCCTTTTATGTAGCATGTTTACTGCTTAATAAACAGGCCAGGGTAAGAGAAGGGAGAGTCGGATAGTAAAGAATATTAAATAACAGAAACACTGAAGGCTCCAAATGAAGGGCTGATAAGACTGTAAAGAAATGAAATGGTGTGAGGATACAGCTGAACTTTCATTCAGCAGCAAATAGTATGGAAAGAGGTCACGTTTCCACAGGCATGCTGAGCTGTGCAAGCCAGCTATACAAACACCAGAGGACAAATAGAAATACTCTCAAATTGGGTAACCAATTTCATAAAAACGTTTTTCTTCCACACCTGAGCTGGCAAATCCACGTGGTGCTTTGCTGCACGATGTGCATTTATCTGTAACACAGTGGCCTGTGCAACTCTCCATTGTAGTGTCAGTACACCCAAAATCTGAGCGTCTGTGACTGCTATGAGAACCCAAAGGTGTGGCAGTGCCACTACAGTAATACAAACTTGAAAAGACATCACCTTTAATAACACTATCTGATTGACTTTCTGCTCCCTACTGTGCAAGTCCAGTTGGTGGTACAGGATAGATGTATCTCCACCATACTGAGAGCTCAGACTTCCAATCAGGCAGGAAGATGCATTATCATCAGCCGTTACGTCTTCTGTCTTCTCTCATTCTTCCTCAGGTAATACAGTCTCAGACTCAGTCTCAGGATTTTTCTTCTGAGCCTGAATATCACAAACATGACAACTGTGTTAATTTTGTATACGAACCAGTGGCACACGTATGAAAAAATTCTAGAGATCATATTCTGCAATTAAGCCCAGTGATCAAAAACCCACAAGTTGAAGTGAACATATACAGAGTATTTGGCCCAGTTGTAGGATCCCCAGTACAAGAAAGACACGGGCATTCCGGAGCAAACCCAGCGATAGGCCACTAATACAATTAAGGGTTTGAAGCACCTAATATGTGAAAAGAAGCTGAGCGTGCTGGGATTGTTTAGCCTCAAGAAGGAGAAGGCTTGGGGGGTGGTGTTTAATAACACATATGAAAACCTGAGGAGTAAGGACAACAGAGCCAGACTCTTCTCAGCGGTGTCGGTGACAGATTGAAAGGAAATGGTTATACATCAAAATACAGAACATCCAACTTAAATATAATGAAACACATTTCCTCTGAAGGTTGTCAAACATGGGAGAAGGTAGCCTATAGAGGTTATGGAATCCTCCATCCTTGGAGATATTCCAAACCTGACTGGACATGGAGCTGAGTAAATTGTTCTAGGTGGGCTGGAGTAGATGACTTCCAAATGGCTTATCTAACCTCAGCTCTTCTGTGATTCTTCAATACTAATGCATTTGTTCTAAGTAAAACCACAACATTTCATCTTTACGAATATCTTCAAATTTTTAGGGAAGTATTTCTACAGCGAAAACGGACCCAAGAAATGTGTCTATGTAAAAAAGGGGTTAAGATGCCAACTCAGAGCATTCTGATCTGAAATGCCTATATGCAGTACTTCAAAGGGATTGTACCTCATCATCAGCTGTCTCAATCTTCTTTAACTGGAGAACTTTCTCCAGAATTTTCAGTTCTTCTTCAGTACGTTCCTTCATTGGATAATTTTTCACTTCAGAAGCTATATGGAAGCACTGTTCAATTATATTTTTTTTTTAGAAAACAAAAACACCCAAGGTAAAAACTTCTTCAGAACACATCTGTTAATTCATTTGTCCAAAAACTGAATGCTAAATAGTTACAGAGGCTTCTTAAAATCAGAAATAATATTGATGATCAATTAATGTAGACAATCCAGCAAGAATATAGGAGTCAGAAAAAAACCACTTGCCTTTTTGGTAGTAAAAATGGTTGGTTTAAAATTTGCTGCCTTTATTTATTTTTTTTTTTAAATAACCTCTGGCTATGTCCTCTTTATTCACAGAATTCAACCAGGACAAGATTTTTGGTAAAATTACTCGGTCTTTAACCACCCTTGAGATAATCTAGTATCACTAGTTTGACTAATATCCCTCTGTTTAAAATAGGCTAAATCAGGGTTAAATTTTGCTTTTACATTCTGTGTTGCAGAAGTCCTACCGACCCAACACAGAAATATAATATTTACCTTCTCCTTTTAGCAACACTGCATGAAGATATTCTCTAGTATCTAGGAACTAAGGAGTTACTTATTTGCTTATTAGCACATTTATCCACTTTAAAAGGCAAAATCAGCCAGGCTCGGTCAAAATCAACAGAATGAAAGATTTGCATGAGCCCTGGAAAGAAGTGGTTTTTTTCCTCATACCATAAGCAAACCAGAAATGTGTTATACTTCTATTTATTTTGTTTCAGTACCTTAAGGAATCAATAAACTACTGCAGTAAGTGAGTTAGAAAGTGATGGTTACCTTAACAGCACGTCCTTTTACACACATTGGATCCCAGCACTCATGTTTGATGACACTCTGCAAATAGCAGTTGGCTAAATTCTCCATTTCAATCTCCTTCCTCACCTTTCAAGATACAGAAAAGAAAATAATGACATGTGGTGCAAACCAACAAGATATAGGCAATTTGTATTGAGTTGTTGAAACAAACCTGGCAGATTAAATGAATTACCCGTATTTCATAATCTTAGACTACTGCAGCTATCTTCTCCAAAAATGATATTGCATACTACTGCTACTGAAAGGTGTCATTTCATATGTGAAGAAAAGCATTCCAGAACTTAAGCAGCGCTGTACCCAAGGTCACAGTGTCAGATTTACAGTTTCTGGCATAGATCATATTCCAACTGGCAATATCTGCATTAGCAGATTCACCTGCTTCAAAAAGTGACTTAAAATACTTTTACGCTTTCCTGCTTCTCAACAGTGAACAACTTTGAGATCATCTTCTATTCTTCAGTTATTGCTTCTCCTTTTCACTGCTAGTTTTAAAATGTTCTCTTTCCACTCTATCATACCCTGGCCACTTCTTCTTCAGCCTTTTCTTGTGCTCTTTCCTGTTCTTCTACATCCAGGTTGAACTCCTGCTGCTCCAGTTTCTCAATGTCTGGCACCAGTTCATTTTCATGCATCATTTTCTGAATCTGTTTTTTTAAAAAATAAGTATAAGGAATAAAAAGTAATTCGAATGTGAATAGAGGAAACACTGGTTTTAACACTGTGGAACTTGATAACAGAGAAAATCATTTTAATTGCCTCCACTTTTAACTGCTTCATGGTAATTGGTAGAACGTGCTGCCTGTACCTAGTGACAGAGACTACTATGTGAATATATTTCATCCTTCCCTTAAAGCTCATTTGGATGTTATATGTGGAGTTGTGCATACTTTCTAAGAATCTGTAGCATGGAATTGTTCATTCTTTAGTTCTGAGAACTTTCAAAAGTTTTTATCTATCTCATGCAGTTCAACAAAGGGAAATGCAAAATCCTGCATCTGGGGAGGAACAGCCCCATGCAGCAGGATATGCTGGGAGCTGAGCAACTGGAAAACAAACTGGAGAAGGAAGAGGAGAGGATGACAGTTTCTATAACGGAAGGCTGTTAGACCAGCAGAAACTAGCCTGCTGAGGGGATAGATTGCTCAAGATATAAGGGTGGTACAAATTTTTTAGTTGGAGCAAAGGAACCTCAGAACCAGACAGTTGTTCCTGACAGGTTCAGCACGCTGTCCCTGAAGAGACAAATCTCTCTATTACCTGTCTGCTCAGTGTTTATGACAAAAATGTAACTAAGCACTAGAGCTGATAGTTGTAAAGGAAGTGTACATGTAAACAAAACTGTAAGCTAAGCCATTACACTTGTAAGAAACTCACAGTTTCATGCAGCTTTTTAATTCCCATTTGCAGCTCTTTCTTCTGGTTAGCAAACCTCTCAGTCTCTTCTCTAATGACCTGACATACAACAGATATATTTTTGAAAATAAAAAATAACCCAGGAAACGACTGAAGTGATCTAAAGGAACATTATCTGTACAGAAAACAAAACTCAGAAGGGATTAATAACTGAAATAGACATAAGCTTAATTCAATAGGTTGATTCTTAGAACTGCTAAAAAGAAAAATGATTGTACACCCAGTTCACACTGTAAACTGGTTATACAGAAACAGAGCTTAAAATAAGGAAAGAAAGAAAGTCACTCCTGAGATCACACAGAAAGCAATGATATTTCATCTTATCATTGAGCCCCAGAAGCTGGAGAATATATACAGCTCTGGTTCATAACAAAAAGAACCTGCTACCACCCATAATTCATATTTCTGAGGAAAAAAATTATCTATGCTAACATTAATATAGCAATTTCCAGACTCACAAAGCACTAAATCCCCTCTCTGCACACTATTAGATCTTTGATGAACTTTTACTCTTAAAAAACTTTGGTTCCACATCATACTCACCTCAACCTTAACCTGAAACAAACCTCAGGGGGTTTGCAATTAATGTCATATTGTTGACTATTGATTTATCAGTGCTGTAGAATTTTTTATTCTGGCCCTTGGGAAGAAGCACCTGCTTGGTTTCTGGTAATAATCTTCTGTGTAACTTCTTGACATTTAGAAGAAAAACATCTTTACAAGTTTCTAAAGGAAGCCGATTTCTCTGGCAATTTCTTTTTTTTTTCATTTACTCCTTGTGTAGAAGTGGCCTTTTGGCCTTTAGAGCTCCTATTGTGCTCAGTACCTGCTCTGGTGTGTTTATAACGTTGACCCTAACTTTTCTAAAGGTCTAGATGGCAACGCCTTAAAGGGAGGCCCAAATGTCAGAAGAGCTTTAGAAAGTAGATTACTTTACAGCACATAATTCAAATCACTACTGACTCTTGAAAACTCCTGTTTTGATTATTACTTGTTCTATCGAAGTACCTTCTTCATTTTCTGATCTATCCACGTCATTTCATTGGTATTGGCTGAATATGAACTGGTGACGTTTCCGTCTTCCTCTGTCACCTCTACATTGGAAGATTTAAGCGATGCATCCTGAAATTAAGGATATAAACATCCATCTCAGGTACTTAGAGAGAATAAGAGAGAGACCAAAATAAAATAAAAATTGGACTCGCATTAGAAGCACCACCACGTCATTAAAGAGAATGTTACAATATTTTTACTCCCTAACCAGGCTCCAGATTTGTTCCAGAAAACCCTTGCTGTTATGCAAGGCCTTTTGACTCAAATGGCCTGACGTTACTAACTTCTGTAATTGCTGCTTTGCTTGATTTCAACAGGAAAACAAACAACACACAATGTATAGCAGTAATATCACACTGGAAATGACAAATAATTTCACATGAGGAGAAATTGACTTTCACAGAGTTTTCTGTGGCTGAAGAAACCATGTGAAACTGAAGCTGTGAATGCCATCTTCCCATAACTATTCCATTTCCTTGTTTATACTATTCTACAAATTAAGAATTAAGCATATTCAGCCTATCCTTGGGAGTATTTTGCTACTTCTGCAAAAGGATCAGAGTTTGTTTGGAGGACAGTTTTTATCATGTGCAATTTTAGGATAATGATCAAACCTTCCCCCCGCTTCCCTAAAAATAAAAAAAACCCCCACCTTAAATTTCCCTTCTGGAAGTGATTCTGCTGTGGATTCTGGGTCAAAATGCCGTTCTGCCATGGATTGTAAAACAGTATTTTCATTTGAAGTGGACTTGTTCAGTATAGCAAGAAGAGATCGCCAGTGAAGATCAGCTTCCTCAGCTTCAGTATTCTTTATCTTCCTAGTAAATAGAAAATAAATTGATGTATTTTTATGTCTTATAATAAAGGACAAATTATTAAATATTCCATATAACAAAATTACTAGGTTGTTCAAAAATGCCTATTCAATATTTTTACATATGATTTAATATTGTTTGAGTTCTAGCATTCATAATTAAGTGAAGTTTCTTCAGAATTAGAAATTCTGAAAGATTCATTACCCAGAGTAGAAATACCACTCTGGTGGACCCATCTTCCATTTATGCATCTGCCTGAACATTTGTTATACCACAGAAAAGCTGTAGTTTCACGTGTCCCTCACTCCTAATGTTTGCTAAGAGCTCTCTATGGGCACAGTTCAATTCCCTCCCGTTAAATCTGTGATGTCCCCTAATCACTGAAATAAAATGGTATCTCATGAGATTATATGGCTTAGATCCTCAGACACCCCATTCCAGATGGTTTATTTGAGAGTGATAAGCAGCTTATTATGGGTAATGCTTATCAGAAGACACTCCTTTATCTTGTATTGCAACCGCACCCAAAGTCCAAGACATTCTCCACAACACTGGTGGGAAGCTTTAAATGAGCTAGGGAAGCTACCTCTAATGATGAGAGGAGTGACTTCATCTAATTCTTAACCTTACTTTGAGACTAATAAAAAGTCTAGAATCACAAATAGATGCAAAATTTGTCTGTCAGGATACAAAAATTCACACCATCAATATTATACATACTTCCATTTCAGGCACACCAGGGCACCATCATTTTTCCCAATAACAAGGATAAATTTGCTATCCAGAGAAAATACCGTGGATCTGATTCCTCCTCCTTGATATGAGTGACAATGCATACGAGCGAGTATATCCTAGAAAAGTCACAGAAGCAGTATGAGTAAATATGTTTTTGTAACAGGGTATGTCTATAAACTATGCTTCTGTATTTTCTTATAGAAGTCAATCCAAAATGTCAACACGAAGTATATAAAAGCCTAGGATTTATGATTTTGTGATTTTTGACTACAGATGGGACAAGTTTCTAGAATACTAATTTTGCAGGTGATGATAACGAAAAGTAGTAAAATTATCTACCCCAAGATTTGCTGGAGAAGAAAGTAAGTAGTTTGTATAATCATCAGTTATAAAAACAATTGTACTATATAATGTTATGACAGTTCATGTTCAACGTAAATTTTTCTGGAACACTTTATATTCAAGCAAAGAAAAGCTTCCAGTGAAAGAAAGTAGCTTGCACACCTCTTCCTCGCGTACACCAAACAAAGCCTGTACCTGGATGCCTACCTACCATAGTAGGAGTGTGATAGACGAACAAAACACCATCGTTCGCTGCTGATGCCAGCCACCGGCCGTTGGGTGATAAACAGAGGATCCCCGATCCAAACTGATTGCTACGAATCCTCTTCTCTGATAAAAATACTGATGGGTCTTCCGATATAGTCTGCCGAACAAAGAAAATGTTAGCAGCAGTTCAGATTATGGAGATGTCTATGCCATTTTGAGAAGGCTGATGGCAGTTTTGTGGGTTATCACATGTGGTGATTTACAATCCAAACACTTGGATTTCTGAGCTCAGGAAGCAGTAACATTGCTACGATGATTTGCTTCTCATCTCTTCAAAAGGGTCTGTGTGTTTTTATGTGCCTGGGCCCAGAGTTGTCAAGGAGGAATGCCCACCTTTGGAATTCACCTTCTTCCTTGACCTGACTCAAACTGGGGGAGACCTATGAGCTACAGAGAGGTCCAGTTCATCAGCAGGCAATGACAGTGACCACTACTTAATTTCAGGCAGGGCTGAGCTGGGTTTGCAGTTGTGTCTTACGAGTCATGGGCTCACATGGGCTCAGTGCTTTTAAGAGCTGGATACTCCAGTTACTCAGCAGACTGCACAAAAGCACAGCTCCAACACAGAAGCTACACATGAAGTGCCTGCAAGCTGTACAAGTTTTAAGAAGCAACATTTGGCTTTCTCTGTAATCAAACAAGAAGATTGCTTTTGCCAGATTTCTGAGCAGGTGGTAGGATACTAAAAGTTGATGTTTATGGATGGAGTAGATATTTTGAGTGCAGAGATGACTTTTTATGATAATATCCTGCTATATTAACTTCAGCTACAGCCTTTGTTTGATGGTATTTAACCATCACCCAAAATAAAGCAGCTTCAGAAAATTACCTTTTCAGTGAGATGATATTTACAGATGAAAAGTCCAGAGGTACAGTAACCATACACAATATTATCCTTCAATCTGACTGCTGAGCTCAAAGGGCAATCCAGATCATAACGCTCCTGTTTAATGGCACTAGCATCAAACATTCCTTGGTCATTAACATACTCATCATTATCTAGAAGCGTGAAAAAAGAAACAGGGAGGAAAAGGCATCATTACCACTAATGCAGGTGCTTCACCCATCAAGTAATTAAGAAAATCAGTCTCAGCAAGGAGTGAGCATTATGTGAGTTTTCAAGGAGACTAGGAATTAAGACACCTAGGTTTGACACTTACTCTGGGGGTCGTGCCAATCTAGCACACTGCAGTGAAGCAGAGAGACAGCTCTAAAGAAGTCCTAGAAACGGTTTAACCACAGTGATGTAATTGTTTGCATACCCTGATTTACCCTGCTCTGCTGTGCCTTAGTTAAATTTATGCATTTAAGACCTCTCATGACAACTGAATTAGTTTTCCACCTGTTTCCAGAAAGTGCCCCGAACTGATCATTCCAAGAATATCAGTTTTCCAGAAGGTGAATGGAAGTTTGCCTTTCTTAGGCGTCCTTAACCCCCCCCCCTCTTTTCCTCATAGTGACACTTTTCTCATAGAAAGTTTCTTTAACATTTCCTATTGGGACACAAGGTAATATTTTTTAAACACAGTAGACTTTTTCCTTGGTGCTTTTACACAGAAAAGCTATAACAAAGACAGGGAATCACTATTTTTTTAGATAGATCAACCTTTAATATTTTCCTTCTGAGCTATTACATACCTATAATAATTCTTTGAAGAGGCTGGTGGGATTGATTCCCCTTTGAACACCCGATATGCTAGTCTGCAAAAGGGTGATGCCTAGAACAAGGTCTCTGTGACTGGCTTCGGGCATTGCCCACTCAATAGTAATAATAACAGCAATAACAACCACCACCAGTAGAAGTAGTTGTTAAGCAATGGCTTTGTGAATCTGCAAATGAATTACTTCTTCCTTCCTTGGCCTTCCCTTAAAAGATCACATTTTGCAATGATTGAGCTGACTATAAAGCCTACCGAATGCTGTATGAGAAATGATGTCCCAGGAGAATGTACAGAGGAGATGAAGAAAGAGATTAAGATTTGTGTTAATGGATGGCAATAATATGATCTTCCCTTAGAAAAATATCACAGAATATATATTCTTACCTGTTGTGAGTTCTGAAGGTAGATAAAAAACTTCCAGTCTTGCTCTCTGGCCCGCTCCCACATTAAGAAGTGCCGCCACTTCAACTAAGTCCTTGTTGAAGTCAGAAACTACAGAGAGATCCAGCACTTCATCTGCTAAGGCTGAAGCAGGTAGGGAACATCAATGCAAATTGTTACTGAATCACGGTAACGTTTTTGCTGAGTTATCACATCAAACAAAGAGACCCATGTTCAGGACACATCTCAGCTCAACCACACAGTTTGGAACTTGCATGAAAATATCAGACAAGCCACAACCTGGTTTTGGAAAGTGCGGCACGCACACAACTTCAGCTAGAGGCATCCAGCACTGAGAGTGCTAAGTGTTACTATGACATTAAACATTCAAATATGACTTTACATCCAGCTTGAACTGTAGCAATTTTGAGGTTCTCTGCTGATAACCACCACTTAAAGTTATGATGAAGGTCTATACTTATAGATGCGATCTGTAAGTATAACGTTAGTGGAATTGAGAGGCTGCAAAAACAAATACACAAATTTCTGAAGAATTATTCTGTGACTTAAAATTCCGTCATTTTTATTCTTTAGCATCCAGCAGCAAAGCTGACAGTTCCAGCAGTCCTCACGTTAAAGATGTCCGGGGCAGGCAATTGCACCCAGCTATCATGACCTATGGATTTTTACTCTAAATTCTCTCAAGATGAGCCACAAAAGTCTTAAGTTCTTTGCCACTACTATTCCTTTTGTGCTGGAGTTGTGATCAGCTGGTTAGCTAATCCATTCTCTTCCCTCTGACTTACCTGCTCCTTTGCTAACTAAAACTAAATAAAAAAAAAAAAAAGCAAGTACACCTAAAATACAGTAAATAGTGAAAACACAGTGTAGTTAATGCTGTAACATTTATTACCTACATATCCAAGAACTTGGAATAATTTTGAAGGCCGGGCATCTAGAATAAAGATATGTCCTTCTGCAGCCCTAGTGATGAGGAACCGGCCACTCTGGTCATAACTAGGTGAAAAAAAAATCCAAATAGAAAACAGCTCAATAAAAAGAGTCAAATAATTCCACTCCAATAACTCTGCTGACTTCACTGAGGGCATAAACGCAACTGAAATTTCAGCTTCTAGGTTTACAGGATTAGGGTCTGATATAAAGTGCAGTTATGAGTGCAATTTCTAATTGTGTGGGTGGTCAATCTAAAGCTAACGATGCTCCATAGCAGTCTGTTAACAACTTCAGCAAATCTTTAATGAAGTTTATGTTTTTAAAAATAAAACGGCTATACAGATTTTGATATTATTTTTAATAGACATGGCTCTGTTTATATTGATTTGACCTTGAATGAGTTGCTTTCCGTATCTATTTTTAATGTTTTATCTTAGGTAGCTGTGGAAAGTGATCACATCTGAGTCTCCAAATAACAGGCAGACTAATATTAAAGTTTAACTGTTCAATATCCATTTTATTTTTTAAAAAGTAGAAGTAAAATACTCTCAGATTTTTCAATAATGGAAAAAAGCAACCAACCAAACAAAAAAAGCCTTTTACATCACTAGAGCTTATTACAGGAGGACTGGTAAATTCCAGAACAGTGAGCAAATGAATAATTAACAATGGTAATAAAAATCCACCGTATAAAAAGGGATGACCAAAAGGCTTATACTTAATTTCACAAAAACTTAAATTTACTTCTAGTGAGAAATGGCCCTCTAAAGTTGGATACATGGAATTGTGCATAATTATTGCACACAGTGATCTGCCAGAAAGGATCTTATACATGAGTATTTTCAGTGCTCAGTTAAACCTTCTTAAAATACAGGTTTATTATATTTCTCTCATATAAATCCTGCCACTACCTCTCTTGCAAGCAATTCAGAATATGTTGGAAAATAATTGAAACCATCAAAATATTTTACTTTGTTATTTTTGGAATCAAAGCTTGAACAGTTTTTTTGTTCAACTAACAGCGTTACTCAAGAAACAGATTGACAATATTACTGCCCCTGCTGCTTCATACTTACTGCAAAGACAACACTGGAAATTTGGAAAGAAAAATTCTGTGAACAACCCGTGGAGCTTCAGCTTTGGTAACATCAAGAAAATAGATTTGACCTCTTATGGTCCCAACAGCAACGCTGCTGGAGGAGGGACAGCAAGCCATAGCTGTTGCCTAGTTGAGAAACAAAATATGATTAACAGTTCCATACCTTTTTTTACAACTATTCTGTATGTTAGTATGCGACTTCTTTTACTATTTAGAAGTCCCTAAAATTTGAAGAAGAAACCTCAAATGGTTCAGCTAAAAAACTTGTTTTTAACAAAGTATTTTAGAGACGTCTTGGCTTTTTTCCCTATGCTCTGTATCTACATATCAAAAGCCAATTCTGCACTCCTCAGAAAAAAATCATTATATCCACATTTAAAGTGAAATAAGTCCCACCTCAATGAAACAGTGAGTGCATTGTTATGTGTACAGCTCTTACAGAAAGGGATGAGTCTCTTACTGTGTCAGATTTCAGGGTTTGAACGCATCTTAAATCAGGACAAAGCATTAACAGTTTTAAATACTTTTATCAACTCAGTTTCAAGAGCCTGGTCATTCAAGGCATTTAGTTTTTACAGACTCAAAACTTTTCCATTCAGTTCTGACACTCATTAAAAATAAATATTTCATCAAATATTATAAAAATTTAGATTGTTATTTACAAATATGTGCTTAAAGACACATCACTACAACAACCCAAACCATTCAATGATTCTACGACATGAGGTTGACATGTTGCCTCTGCTTTATGGCCCAGTTCAATAGATGATTAGTTCAAGTAAACGTAATATTTTTAAATCTCTTTCATGGGTTGTACAGAGACACTACTGATCTTTCCTCACCACAGGTTGATCCAAATCTGTGGAATATTATGCTATGAATTAAGAAATACTAAAGAAAACTTCAAGCATCAGTCACTAAATGAGCTCCTGGTTGCGTGTACCTGAATATCAAGGTTGAGCTTGCTGAGGCAAGTTCCATCTTCCAGGAACCAAACTTGTACTTCACCTGAAATTGTTACAGACTATTGAACAGAGAAAAAAACATAGTCAAAAGAGAGTGGAATAACCAAATAGTCTGGAAATGACTAGTGATCTTTTATAGAATATAAATTCAAATAGTGTCTGAGCAGAGCAGATCAAGGATTACTAGTTTTGCTTGAAATTACCTTGAATTCCCTTTAAGTCCAGTTGCTGCAAGGTACGCCTACCTACGGAAAATGTGTAATCATTTCTGTGAATTGATGCAAATACAGGAATGTTTTTTAAGCAGAATGAGACAATCTAGGGCAAAACATGTAAGCTTGATCAATATTAGCACTCCCACCATTCAGCCTGCAATAGAAAACCTGCTTATCATTTTGTTTGCACAGGAAAGGGCTTAAGGTGACATCTGGTTTTCTCACATGAAAAATTATGTGTATCATGTTTTTGAGGCCTTCTTATAACCAGGAAATTTTATAATTCCACAGTGAAGTGTGGCTAGAGATCAATCAACCCTCACATCACTCATTCAGACTCAGGTAAAATTTGTCATTCCCATGTTATTGACAAACAAACAGATTATCAGCAAAACTAATTGATTCACACCCCAGAATTTCAGGGCTGGCTACTTGAAGAATTCATGGCCTTGAGATGAATCAGAGTTGCAGGAGTCCAAGACACAGGAGGAAAGCAAGGAATATTTCAGAATGAACAGATCCATGAGTAATGCCTCGTTGTCCCTGGACCTGGGACAAAGGCATCTCTCAGGCTATTCCAGTTTGTGCTGGAGGCTGAAAAGATCAGCAGGGATTCCTTGTTCCGACATCTATTCTCTGAATTGAATCAACCTTTTGCTCAGCTGTGCTCCTGACCACTAGTGAGACAGCAAATAAACAGCAGAACCATACAACATTTTAGCAGCCTGCGAATTATCCACCCTGCATTCCAGGGCAAGTTCTGACCCTTCTATAGGCCATACCTGAATTAATGCCATTTAATTCCGTAATGAGAAGGTTTTCCACAACTGTAACAAACACCAGAACAGTCACGATCTCTGCAAGGCTTTTGATTTTGTGTCTTACCAACGTTTTGGTCATCTGAAAAGAGCCACAATTATATATAAGGAAGAAAATAATTTCTTACCACACAGTACTTGTCCCCTGGAGTAAGAAAATCAGCTGTCAGGAAACAACTACTGCATGTGTCCAGGAGTTTGACAGCTTCTCCACTGTGGGCAGGTTTGTAAGCATAGATTGTCCCCTGACAAACAGAGAGAGATAATCCATCCCTGGGCTATGAGACTTCTCATTAAAAGCTGTCAAAGACTTCAAGAAAAAATACTCATCTTCCTGAGCTCTTTAAAGTTTCATACTCTACTCTAAATTGAGGTAAAAAGTGCCCAGTAGAATTCAACTGAATTTAGTAAATTATATAAATTTACACTAGCTGAAAATCAGGATGGTTCATTTGAGAGTGATCCAGCTAGTCACGTTTCCAAGTTTTGTTTCTCATAACTGCTTTAATTTAAAACCACCCTATTTCGTATTGCTCCAGAAACCAATCAATATTCTAAAGCAACATAAAACACAAATAATAAATCTTAAGCTTCAAAAGATGTTTTTATCTAAAGACCTCAAAACCTTTTAGAAACAATTCATAACTAATGTAGACATAGATTTTAGAACTTCTCTACGCATTTTACAAAAGGAGAGTGAAATCAGAGACAAAGTGTGACCAAAGTTACCCCCACAAAAAAACCCAAACAAACCACATTTAAATGCCAATTTAAATTATTAAAGGTCTGGAAAACCAGGGATAATTTGAGGATTTGGGACTCTTGTGTAAGATTTCTGGACATCAGGCTGGTCAAAGAAGGATCTTTGACTGGGTGGCCAGACAAATTCAGATAGATGCACAGCACAAGTCTCCCGCATAGCCACAGTAGGTCTGATGTACCCAAGGCCCAAGATTTCATTGCAAACACAAGATGGGCTAAGTTTACCTCTGGTATAATTTGTTGACTTGTGTGATTACATTACAGACATTTCATACTGGCAGTGCCAGCATGCACATACAGAATAAAAGGAACATGCCATTATATAATGCCGTTATCTCAAATGCTATACCTGGTCAGTGACAAGCAGAAGCACAGCGTAATCAGGTGAGAATATGAGGCTGGATATGGGTTTTAAGATATCAACGCAGATTTTCGTCTCATACTGCAGATCTTTGATGTGATAAAAGAATAAAACGCCCCCCTGTGCAGAAAAGTACAAATCCACATCAGGTCAAGGTCAATTATCCCAGCCTGAAGGTCAATTATCCCACCCACTCTGGCAAACTGAACTGGCAAAACCTTCTGAAATTCTCTGGAGCAAGTGTGTTTAACTGTATCCCATTGCTAATGGTCTCATCTGCCTTCATGACGTTTAAATCCAGACGACTCTTATCCTGCATAACGCATTTTTTGAAAAATCAAGGTGTTTTTTAATACAAGTCTTACTAACAGTCCATGTTTGATAACAGACTCTCTCATTAGTAAACACTTGAGATTCCACATTGTTTCTTTTGTGACAGTATAGGGATTTGTCCCTCTCTTAAGCAGCACTGTATAATGTAATCATCATTTTGGATTAAATATTGAGTGAGATTCAGCACAAAACAATTTGGTGGTTCTCTTGGTCATTTTTTTCTCCTCTCCTATTTTTTGTCCATCCTTCTTTCCTGTTCCTCTAGAACTCTCTTTGCCTTTTGTTAAAAATAGTATTGTCCTCTTTGGTTCCTTCTTTGACTTAAAAAATGGAATCTCTTCCCTCCCTGCTCCTTTCTGAGTTCTTGTCTCAAGTTCTAACAAAGAAGATATATGACAAAACCAGAGAGGACCTCCACTTTTTTTCTGACTTCTGTCTTTGCAGTGAGCTCTGCAAATACACTCCATTTGAATGCTTTTTGATTTTCACACAATAAGTTACAAGCATAAAGGATGCCTTACATTTCCAGCTGCATACAGTCCCCCGTTACAAAATGCCATGGCAAATAAAACTGATTGTTGTGGATCCTCTGGTTTGCCACCTGAAAGCACAAAGGCAACAAGAAACATCAAGTTTAATTCATTGCAACCATGTGTCCCAACTTCAAATCTGAGATGATTTACTACTTGTGAGTAAAAAGGCTCAACGGGCTATATATTCTTTGGACTTTGTGCTGTGATGATGAAGGACAAGGCTGGTACACATAATTTAAAGTGACAGTACTACTGTGGTCTGATGAATTAGAAATTAATTTGAGAAATCAAAACTTGTCCCAATGTCTGGCAACCTTCACTGTGGAAGTATTTTTTTTCCCTAATTTCTACTCAGAATTTCCATTGATGCAAACTGTGCCCTTTGCCTGTCAGGTTCCATCCTGTCTGTAACCTTTCATGAGTAGCTGAAGCAACAGTAAAATCCCCCATTTCCTTTCCACTGGGCTGAAGAGAGTTCTCACAGCCCATCTTTGTATGACACACGCAGACTCTGCAATAATCTTTGTGGCCCTGTGCTGAACTTTGTCCACTACGTGAATGCCTTTTTTGTATTGTGGAGCCCAAAACAAAACATTTGAAACAAACCCTAAATCCTAACTCAACTAAATCACAAGTGATTGCAGTTCTAAACAAAGTTACTAAAACTAAGCAGTAGAGAACCCATTCTAGCATCACTTATTCCAATTTAAACTAGAATGAACAGAAATTATTTCCCTGCCACTGTTTTTCCAGAGGCTATTCATTTGGCTGTCTACTAGCACAAAAGCTATTAATCATTTCTCCTGTAAACATATAAAAGGTTGCCATTGATGTGTCTTACAGAGGTCAGTGTGAGCTGAGTTTTTCTAACCAGTGGCCTCCTGCTGTACTCACATATTATTACTCCCAGACATCATTGATGCTGGCTAAAAATCAATTAGCTTGATTTGAACATGGAAATACCTTTCTTTTTCTGCGCTCCTCGAACATATGACACGATGTCTGACACTTTACACACGTATTCTGCACAAAAGAAAACAATATATAACGTCAACCTTGTTTATATGTCAGTATTGCAATAAAAGTCAGTTATAGCCCAGTCTACTGAACAAAAGGTGAAGTTTGGTATATTGAATCAAAAATGTGCATTCTTCTCCAATATCCACCATCTCTGTCATTTATGCATCTGAGCTGGCACAGTCGTTACGTGGTTCAGCTTACAGCTATAAAAGGGAGATAGTCATACATGGACTGTGATCCAGATGCAGATTTATCTATCTTCTAGTGCTAAGTTCTGGTTTTGTTATTTCCATTCATAATTTTTTAATTAGATTTACTTACAAAGGAAAGTTTAGCCAGCCTGAAAATTGCCCAAGTGAAATGTTGTGGCTGCTTACGGTTCTGTTTGCAAAACCATAACAGGAGCTTGGCACGTGCTTCGAGTTGGACACACACGTAAGCATTCTGCTGAGCAGATACAGATTGCAGTACATCTTAAATTAAGCAGAAGCTTCAGTAAAATACGAATACAGACAGTGTTCTCACACAGATTTAGGACAGGACTCAAAGAATACACAAGTGGAGGAAAATCCCAAATGGCAAAAATTCTTATTGCCTTCTAACGAACTGGCAAACCATTTCTGGTCACGCCTCAGCTTTATATTTGTTTGTGATTTTCAGCTCTTGATATGGCAAACTTAAGAGTCTGATGGTTTCAAAAACAGAGGAATAGTGCTGGTTTGCTGATTTTTTTTTCAGAGCTGCCTTCCATTTCTGTGCTGACTATCAAAACTGGATAGAGATACAGAACTTTGGGAAAGTCAGGGATATTTACAGCAGCTTAAAAAAATAATGTATTACATGGCAAAAGAAGAAAACAAGATTATCATCAGCCTGTCCATTAACACTGATTCAGTGTTTATTAAACATTGCTATGCTGGTCTACAGAAGGATATTATCCAGTTCTAGTGATAGAAATAATAATTTTTCACGGAAAGGGTCATTGGGCACTGGCAGAGGCTGCCCAGGGAGGGGGTTGAGTCACCTTCCTTGGAGGGGTTTAAGGGACGGGTGGATGAGGTGCTGAGGGACATGGGTTAGTGATTGATGGGAATGGTTGGACTCAGTGATCTGGTGGGTCTTTTCCAACCTGGTGATTCTATGATTCTATGAAGTCAAAGACGTCTTCTGTTCACTTTCTGTGCTTCATATGTAATGCATTAATGCCTGATAATCTTTATAGACTTGTTTTGAATACAAAATAGTTCCTATAATTGCTGACCTTAAGGAATTCTATTAAGCAATATTACGTCAAATTTGGTTTCGTTTTTTAAAGATTCATCATGAGCTCATCTGTTCTAACATCATCTACCGTATCAGAGGAGGACAGTCCAATATTTCATGCAAAATAAAATGCATTACTGGTGCTTAACTAACAGTAAAAATACATATAGCTGGTATATTAATAGTTTATTGTTAACCTAGTAGGGCTGGTTAATAAGATCAGGACTGCTGTAACTATTGTTCATTTTATCAATTTTGATGTATTTAGAAGTTTTTCTTTTTTTTTTTCCAAAAAAAATGAAAGCAAATTGTTGGGTGCTAAAGAAACCCACCCAGAAGTTCTGAATGTTTATCCTACTAATAAAAGAAATATGTCTTTACAATTTCTGTAAGATATACAATAGCAGAACAGCAGAAAGCAAAAAAAGCTTTCACCTATCCTTTTTCCTCCCTACTTGAATAAAAGACACCACACAGCTGTTTCTTACCAGGGAGAGGTTTTTGTTGAAGAACAGAAACACTGCCTCTCTCAGCATCAATTGCCATAACATATCCTTCCTTACAGCCCAAGTAAATCTCTGAGGTCGCAGTCCAGCAGTGGGCAGTAGGATGCACTGACGGCTTAGCAGAATCTCTTGGCTTCAGCAAAAAAAATAAACAAGTTCAATTAACGATTGACAAATATCTGTACAAGCAGTTACGTACATTTTACAGCAAAAAAAAAAAAAAAAGAGCACTCCCTCATAGAGCCTGAGCACCTGTATAACTTCAGTCCTATTTATTCAGTTAGTCCTTCACTGAGGGGAGTAATTTGAAAAACGAGAACATTCTCCAGAGAAGTCTGTCTGGAGACAGTGGTGGAGAACTCACCTCTCTCTCTAGAAGCTTGTCTGAATGATGAATTATATTTTCATTTTAAAATTACATATTTTAAAATTTGAATTTATCTGAATTTATTCTCCAGCGCTTGTGTCTGTTACAGGTTTGTCCCCTAGCTTGGAATCCATCCGGTACTTTCCCTACCCTTGCAACAATGCTGACCCACCATAACCAATATTTTAATGATAAAATTATGATAAAATTCAACACTCTGAGACCCCAGAAGTTTGTTGTGTTTTTTTTTTAATGTCAGAATAGCACTGGAAGCCCAAATTGAAATGGTTACCCACTATTATCTCACCCTGACAAATGTTTTTCAAATTACTTTTCAACATAGTCTTCCACTGCATAGACATTACTTGCACATGTGGTCTTGCATACTTGGCAGTACTAAAGCACACTTTGTTTGAATAGTTTAGCGTATCATATAATCCAAATTACTCTGTAAAACAGCTCTGTCAACCTTTGTGTCATCTGCAAATTAGTTCCAGAAATACCCTTGCCACAGACTTTGCATGTGCCTTGAATTTCATTTCACTGAAATAAATCTCATAAATCTATCGTTCTCAAATCAGGAAGAACAGAAATTCACCATCAAATGTTATTAAAGACAGTGATCTGCTCAAATACAATAGTAATAGGGGTCATATAAATACCACGATAGAAAGAAATAGATGGAACAGGGTTTGGGGAGGGGAAAAGGGGAAGAAAACACAAGAAAACCTTGTAAGAACATTTAAGAGAAGATCCAAAGCATGTGAGCAGAAGTGGTGAGGAACACTAGACAATAAGATGGATGAAAAAGAATGAAGAGTCTGTAATTCTATAAAACAACACCTGCTGTCTCAATAAAGGTTCTATAAAAAGGAAATATAGGTGGACTTGGGATGAAAACATAGGACAGAGATTCATAAGCGCCTAGATGTTGCTAGTAAAATATGCCAAGGGCTGGCTACATGATTCTGGGTAAGAAGCCTACTCTCTATTTATGCTTACAAAGCATTTTGAATTTCTCAGCGGGGAAATGTTACAGAAATAAAGTATATTAATATTTACTTTATAAATCAAATAGGACTAACAGTAATAAATCTATAACAAATGGGGCTTTACATCACCCAGAAAAACATTTAATATAGGCATTTTTGCTGATTTTATGACTCTTGAAGATCACAAATCTTTGGGAAGGCTGCAACTGAGCTCCTGTGAATCAGGAGCTTTCTGTGTAAAGATGACTTCTATAATATTCCTTTGTACCTGCTGCCATGACTGTCTTAACACATAAACTAAATAAAATAAGGAAAACTGAGGATGAGATTGTGTAAATTCTAAACTAGGTTGCTTCCTGAACTGCGCATTAGTAAGGTGGTGTATAAAATTATAATAATGATGATGATGATAATGCTGTCTTTCTTTGAGCTTCTCTCCCTTTTAAGTAGCAACTCTTCAGAGAAAAAAAATCCATGATGGATCCTTGTAATGAAAAGTTTTATAAAAGGACAATTAAATAAAATTGGTACTGGATGCCAAGAGGACTCAAGTGGTTGTGTCATGGCAAAGCATATTCAGAAACCTCAGGTCCCAAATGTAAGAAATATTGTAACAAAACTAAATTAATCTAATGGAAGAAAGAATAAGATTGAAAGCTGTAGGATAGTTCCATTCCTTTCCCTCTGCTGCCCCGTTGTGGTTAACACTTTGGTAAATACCCAGCCACAGGGTCTTGTTCTAGAGCCTGGAATCCTAACACATTTCAAAGGAGCCAACGAGAGCATTGGCAGTGGTCTTGCTTTTCTTTCTTGCCTCTCACACATTCTTTAGGAGTTGGCTACAGCTTCTAAGGGCCATGGACTACAGGTTGAGGACAAATCCCTTAAATGACAATCTAAATAATTGGTCCTCCACTTTGGATGCTTACATCAATGGGGAAAACATTGATCTCAGGGGACACTAATAGTGGTGCCATTTAGGGTATTATAAAGGGAACAAGTCCCCCACACCACTGGTGGGTTATCACACTTCACTGCCAGGGCCACCCTGGGGTCTCGCCCCCAGAGGGTGGTCCTTGCTGTCCCTGAGATATGGGCAGGTTCGACTGGACCGCTGGTTGAGCCATAAAGTTGGTTGCTTGTCGGGGGGGCTGCAGGTTCAGGGGTGCTTCGCCCCATTCGGGGTTGGCATAGTTGGGCCGCCTGGTGTCCCAAGTGGGAGAGAGCCGTGCGCGGCCCAGGTGCCCTCTCCCCCTCCCGTTTCCCTGAGTTTTAGAGCTGCATTCCTTGGCAAAGTGCCCTTGCTTCCCGCAGACCCAACACGGTCCTCTGGGTCGATTCTGGCGCAGGGGGAATGCTGTTGGCAAGTCATGAAACCGAGGGCAGTTTGTTACAACGTGACCCACCTGGCCACATTTAGAGCATGCCATCACGTTGGCTATTGCAGTGCTAACGGCCATCTGGATTGGGGCTAGACGCTCTTCCCTCGCGACATGCTTGATCATGTCTGCGATACTCGACCCCACCGGCAATGACCGCAGAATTTCTTTGGTTGCCGAGTTGCACTGCTGACGCAAGCATTCTGCTACCACCGGGCCTTTTGCTTCCGCAGGCAGGCTCGAAGAGTCGACTGCTGCCTGGAGACGGTCCACGAATTGTGTGAAACTCTCACTTTCACTTTGTTTTATCGTGGACCATGGTGATGGCTTGGCGATGACTCTAGAAGCTGTGCGAATGGCTTCTCTGGCCGCACGGGTAGTTGCCATGACTTCATGGGCCCGCAGGCCCTGAGCTTGCGCCTGAGGGGTGATCATGGTTGGGTCTGTTCCCATGAGCCGCTGCAGGCTGGAGCCGTGCAGTGGGTGATCTGCCCCAGCTACTTGGGCCAGCTGCTTTACGCAGTTGTCCTCCCATTCTTGTTTGAACACAATCATCCCTGCCCCGTCCAATATTAATCTGCAAGCTTGTTTTATATCAAAGGGCAGCATGTCATCTCCACCGAAAACGCTGTCTATGAGGGTGGAGACCATGGCAGAATTAAGTCCTTTATCTGCAATTGCTTTAACAATTGCTTGTATGTCCTTAGGGTTTATTGGTGAGTGGACCCTCTGTCCCCCGTCTGTGACCCGAACCGGGAATGCTAGCTTGGCCGATGGGGCCCAATCGGCACATGCCATCTTTATTTTTCTCCAATCCGTGAGAGGGATTTGTCCCCCTCTCGGCTTTTCTTTAATTTGAGTGGGGATGCGTCGGCTTTTAACTCTATGCACCCCCACTTCCTCCTCCTCTGAGCTCGAGTCGGTTGTGACCCACCCGCCCGGACTAGCGTCCGAGCCGGAGTCAGAACTCGACTGACCGGTCACTTCCGGGCCCCGAGCTCCTTCTGTCGGGCCCCGGCCCCGCCCACCTCCCTTGCGGGTGGGGCCGCCCCCTCCCCGCGGCTCGCCCCGCCTGCTGCTCGGAGCAGACGGGCGCTGACTGGCTCTCCGCCCCTCGCGGGCACCACCCTTCTCTTTTATGTTCTCCTCCCCCTCACGCTCGCACGCGCCGTTCAATTCCAGCGCTACCTCCCTGTTCCCGCCGCGAGCGTTCTCACCCCGCCTTTCCCGCTCGGCGCCATCTTGGGCCGCATAAGGTGGCGGCCTTTCCGAGATTGCCTCGGGCTCCGCTTTTCCAGCGGCGCCCCCGGCCTCCCCGGCCAACCCGCCCCAGAAGGATTCCGCTCGTTTCTGTCCCTCCGTAAGCGGGCCGGGGTTTGAGGATTGAGGGGACGCATCCCCCTCTCGCAAACATTTAGATTCTGCATAATCATCACCACGTGGGGGGGGCAGAGTCCGCGGGGCCGGGGTGGAGAATATCCACCGGCTGGTCAATGACCCCAAGCTCTAAAAGTCTCGCAACGGCGAGAATAAAATCTTTAGGCTTACACTCTGTCTTATATAATTGCGATACGACCTTCACAAGGGCTTCCATCTTCCTTGCGGGTCCGGGAGCGTCCTCCCCGCCGGGCTGGTCCAGCCGCACCGGCCGTCGTTCACCCGATTCCAAGCGACTTCCCGATTCCCGGAGCTCCTTCCCGGCCCCCGGGTTTCGGCACCACCCCCGCCTTCGGGGGGCGTTGCCTCCGGAGGCGTGGCGACCTGGTTCAGTTTCCTGGATGGAAGCTTTAAGTTTCTTCAGTTCATCTTCCAGTGCCTGGAGAAGGGAAGGACAAGAGCAGCAATATCATATCTAGAAGAACAAAGAAGCTCAGATACTGTAGAATGAAAATATGGAATTGTATCCTTTAGCCAAAAGGTCCCAGAAATTATTTGTTTGGAAGGAGAGTGCTGCCAGGCTACCGAGTTATGTTGTCCAAATACGACTTCGAAGAATAAAAAGAGTTGTAAGCAAGCAATATTGTGACATTCTGAATTTTTTCAACTTTGTCAGTATGGTGGTGGACGGCAAATGGCGTTTATTGATACGTAACACAGCCTTATATAGCCTGGGCTTACGACCTCACTTCCGTCTGCTTACATCATGAACTAATACGCAATTGGCTACCCGGGAGGGGGTCCTACCTTTCCGTACATCGCGAGATCTTCCGACCGCCGGGCCTTAGCCACCCACAGTGACATCACAGGTTAAAACATATTTAAAAAGCAAAATTAAGTCAAAGCCGTAGCCATGAACTGAAGCAGCTGAAAATTCATAGTTTTCCTGCACTATTTTGCCTTCAAAATGTCTGCAGTTGCATATTGCAGACTAAGGATGTACAAGCACACCTCACCTGTTCTTCTATCAGTCTACAATTTCTTGCACCATTTGTTTTCTGTAATGAGTGATGTGGTTTATAAAATCAAAAGAGCAGAAATAAATCTCACGAGTTGAAATATAATGGGGATAAGACTAGGTATAAATTGTACAAAACGGACAAACAGGTATCTCTCAAACTGAAGTTATTTTTAAAGAAGTTACAGAAGAAATTGTTTGTGGAAAGAAAAGTTCAGAGAGAAAAGGCAGACATACAAGATCTTTTTCTCAGACAAGACCACGGTATTATACATCTACCTGGACTTTGATTACTAAAAGATAGGAAATGTTCTTAATCTCCATCTTTCTGCTTCTGCCTGAAGAGTTTCAAACTGTTCTTCCTGTTCCTCTACAAGATCCCGTAAGTGTTTCTGCTTCAAAATCTCCTGGTAGCGCTGCTTTGCAATCTCATTAGAAATGTGCTGTGTGTCTGCATAAAATGAAATATAAGGGTTAGCCTGTATTTGCAGATGATGTATAGTTTGTATTTATATGGCCCTGTCCTGGGGTTCTTCTAAGTTTTGTATAGAATAAGCAAGCATTTTAAAAGAGACTCACAGTTCGGCTGAAGAGTCTTTACAGTTCTGAATAAAGCAGAAAAATTCAAAAGGCACTGGAATGCTTCCTTTAGTTTCTGGCAAGTACCCACAGTTTTGAAAATCTTTTGCTACGGGAAAGATCTCTACAGTTTTACCAATGGTGAATACCCTTCACCTTACTTCCTCCATTCCCTTGAATGGGTGGAAAGAAGTGAAAGAATGATGCCCTGTTGCCTACTGAAGGTATTAATGACTATAAATAGTTTCAGCAATTTAGTCAATTAACTTTGGTTACAAGGGCATGCTCTTAAGTAAACATTGTGGTAGAAAAAGTACTACTAGTAGTGCACATAAAATAAGAAGTAGGTGCTCCTTGTCCCTTAGCTGATGCTGATGGAGAACAGGACCATCTGGCCTTGGCAATATCTTCTGAACGTTCTTTGCTTGTAACTTAAATTGTGACTCACCAGCTGCCTCAAAGATGTGCCTCCTTTCTGAGACAGAGACAAGCATTTCTTTCAGCTGCAGGCTGAGGTTGTAGTTTGCTTGCTCTTCTAAACTGATGCACTTTTCCAACTCTTTAATTCTTTTCTGACGTTTCTTCACGTTCTTCTTGTGCAGCTGTCCGTTCCCAAATGAATACAGAAAACATATGAGATTATACAAAAGACATACTTATGATGGAAACCTATAATCTTAATGACTTCCTTGTACCTCAGTAAACTTTGGCGTATTTGGATGTAACTAGTAGCACATTTTGGCTTTACTTTGTCTTTCACAAATATTTCAATATGCTTTGTAAAGTTCTGATTAAGGAGCTGACAAGAGGTCAGGGTAAGAGATATATTAAAGATAAAACTTGAAAGGCAAAGAGAGCAAAGAAAGTCAATGGAATGTGTGAGCTGAGAACATTCTCTTGGCTGCTCTGAGCTGCTGAAAAAAGGGTTGTTGTGCTGAAGCTGTCAGATGGGCTGTAAGGTGACAACACAAATATTGAAGCTTGAAGAGGATGAGGAGGCTGATGCCAGCTACAGCAACCTGGAGAAAATCCAGTGGAATCACTTAAAATCAAGGATAATCGTCATCTGAATATTGAAATAGATGAGAGAGCCAGCAAATCAGATTGTTGTGTCTGTGTTATTTTGAAAACAGAGGGGCAGTGGTATTATGAACAGGCTGGCACTCCTGGAGAGACACAGTAAGGAGTGAAGATTTGGAAGAATGCTTCATTAGAAATGGAAGAGTGACTTCTATAGGCAAAGCTGTGCAAAAAGTGTTAAGCAGATCTGCATTCGGATCAGGAAGGAAAGCATTTAATTCCGGTAACAAAGCAAGTAGATTTCTCTCCATAGGGTTGATCTATGCAGCAATCAATGAATGCAGACTGCTTCGAAAGACTCTAGAGAACTGCTGCTCTAGACAGCTCAGCACAAGCTGAAAAAACTACTGAAAGGCGATTATTAATGAATAAATACCTGGACAGGCCGGAGCAGTGGGCCTACGCAAACCTCATGAGGTTCTACAAGGCCAAGTGCAAGATCCTGCAGCTGGGCCGGGGCAATCCCTGATTTCAGTACAGGATGGGGGATGATGTGATTGAGAGATGCCCCGCAGAGAAGGACTCGGGGGTGCAGGTTGATGAGAAGCTTGACATGAGCCCATGGCAGAGGGGTTGGAACTGGATGATCTTTAAGATCCCTTCCAACCCAAACTATTCTATGATTCTGAGATATATATTCACCTGTGTGTGCTGTTCTGGCTATGCTCCAGCAGTCCTAGAGTTAGCTGAAGAGTCATTATGCCTGTATCAGTTGCAGTTATTTCTTACCAACACCTCTTGCTAATGAAGGAGAGGACTTGCATTTAAACTAAAAATGTGCCTCTCAGACGTGGTGGTTCTCTTAGGATTTACCTTATCCATGATGCCAAGACTCTGCTCCATCGCTGAAATCTGGTGGGTGATGTGGGTGTCGTAGTTCATCATACTTAGGAACTGAAGAATTAAAAGCAGAAAGAAGCCATCTCATTAAGCCTGTTTGTTCTTAACCATTTCATAATTTTGTAAAGACAATCATACATTGCAAAACTCAAAAAACTAGAAGTCTGCACATTGGAAAGTTTTACTAATGATCATAAATGGACATGGTAAATATATTCTTGGATGCTGTGTGACTACTAGACTGTAGAGCTGTTAAAAATAATGTTATCTATTATGTGTTAATGAAACCAAGACCAACCTAATTTGTTGTGAGTTGATCCAAAAACCTCAGCTACATTTTTGCTTATAAGGTAGTCTAACCTAACACAGCTGGAGGCCAAGGTGCTATACAGTCTGTGTTTAGACCAGAGAGGAAAGTGATTGTTTTCTTTTGAGTGGTCTCTCCGTAGTTCTGTTTTATTGTTCTTGTACCTGCATAGTAATTCAGGTTGCACAGAAGTTATTAAAGATGTGTTTCTTCAGCACACTGCTACTAAAATATCCCTTTATCGATTGACAAAGGATAAACAGCCTGTGTAACCCATAATGGGCAGTAAAAAGGTTTTTGTAGATGTAGATCTATCCTTTCAGGATACTGTCCCACCGAAGTGACATGTAAAATTTTGTGAACTGCTCTGGTCAGAAAAGGAGAAACAGGAAAGGCCCAGCAGACCTTCAGCACAAAACTGCTTTCACTCACTGCTTCACAAATAGTCCTTATTCCAGGTGGTCTCTGGGTTTTGTCCCACTCTGTCGCCGTTTATATAAGCCACCTTTCTTTCTATTCTTGTTGTTGGGGTCTCTGTTGCCTTGTCTTTCCTGCTAGCCCCACATTTCTACTCAGAGAGTGAAGTCAAGCCCCTCAAAGCATTCAAATTCTGATTAAACTGGTATTTGCCTTTGTTATGGGCAAGCCTAACTCTCTAAAGAGCAACAGTTCTGCTCATCAGTTAAAATGAAGTTTAAAAGCTAACACATAACAGCAACACTGGTGACTAATTTGCTACAAGAACTTTTCAGTGTGTTGTCACATCACCTCTTTGGAAGGCTGTTTTGTGGGTGGCAGTTACAGAAAGTCCCTTGGCTCTGATTCAGAAGTGAACAAGCAGTTTGGAGGGCAGCAAAATGAAGCCTGACTAAAACAGGTGTTTAGGATTTTCTTTTAATCTTTTGATTGAATTGCAATATCCTTACTTGCCCTCCAACATTCTTCATTTTCTCTGTGCTTTATAGCTCTCCCCACTGCAATATCCATAGCTTACCCATCCTCCAACAACTCTTACTCCAAACCTTTATGCCCCTCACCTTAGCACAACAAAACCATCAGCTTTCCTTGCAGTCCTCTATATCCCATACTGCAATATGCTCAGGCTTCCCCTACAAGCTGTCTTCATCCTCTCCTCTCCCACTGGTATCCTTGGCTCTTACCTTTTCCTACAGTTTTTGGCCTGCCAGCTGGGCTTGTTCAAAGCCCAGTGAGATACCAGATGGGAGCACCTCAGACCTTTCACTTTAAAGGAAGTTATAGTCTTTTATTTAAAGGATCTGTCTTCTGAGGCTGCAAAATCCTCATTCCTTAATCTCGGTGCCGATTTTGAAACAACGAGAGTCAGGGCTAATTTTGCCTTTGTTTACAGCTGAGCATACCAAACAGCCGCATCACTGATCACTCTCAAGAATAAAACTTTACTCTGAAAACTAAATTGTTGACTTAGTGGGCATCAGGTTTCTCCATAGGAGTAAGGGACTTAAGAGGTATAAATGATCTTACAGGTATAGCCAGCAAAATTTTCTGTGGTCAAAATATAAAGAAAGTAACTCACTAGCTGGCGGTCTTTTGAAATAGATAGCGTTGCTATATCCCGAGCCTTCTGTTCCAGATCTTCTATCTGCATTCTCATTTTCTTGTGCTCCCATTCCAGATGAAATATCACTTTAGAGAAGTCTTTACATTCCACCATGCTAGCAATCTTTTTTCTTCCTTGAGCCTGAAAAAATAGATTAATCTTCATTAACATATTTTGCAAATTATGGAATAATTATTTGCAACAAGTTGGACAAGCTTCCAAAGTTATAATTTTAGTAAGAAGAACGTGCTATACTGCAGTCTCTTTCTAGACTTTGCTCCAGATGGTTATCTTTTGTAGAATTTTTTCCCTTTTATGCTCTGTGCCACAGCCTTAGATCAGAGGAGGAGATGGAGAAAATTACAGCTAACCTCTCTCTCCACCTTTCTGTCTTTTGAACATGAAGGCATTTTAGCTCTACAGAATACAAATCAGCCCTCTATAAGGTATTCTGCAGACATTGCTGAAGGCTTTGTCCAGTAGCAGTTTTTGTACAGCTAGAATGCCTAAGAAAAGAACCTTTTAATGGGAGTATGAAGCACTGTTTTAAGTAGCATCACCATTTTCACCTTACATAAAAAAGTGTATTATTTTTTAAATCTTAATGTAAGCTACTGTTCAAATGCTTCTTAACTGTGCCTTTGCCTTGAGGGAATTTTCAGACTGGATTAGCATTTTCTGTTTAAAGCGTGTGTAAGTGATGGTGTGTCTAAAAACTGTTGCCATTTTATTGGTCTGAATTATATTGATCAAACATCAAGAAAGCAATCTATATTGCAATCTGTACATCGTGATAAGAGACATTACGGAATCCTTAATAGCTTCTTGATTACAATTGAGCCTCCTGGTGTGTAGTAATGAATTGAAACTAGATGTCAAACTGGAGAAAAAGCAGAGCCCCTGAAGGACAATACATTTGTTTAAAAAGCTTAGATTTCCTTCAGATAATGCAAATTACCATGATAGAGGAATTCAGTTCTTCAATAACACTCCTATTAATGAGAATGGCATCACTGTAGTCTGGGATCCCAGTACTTTCCAATTCCACCTGTCCTTGCTTTAGCAAAAATTGGACAGTCAAATTCCTTTGAAATTTCTTCTTCTCTTCCTGCACCCTATAATGGCAGAAAACAAGAAGTTAGTGATTTCAACAGGTTTGCATAAATCCTCCTATGATTCTCAGAATGTTTTTATTTATTACTGGTGAGAGGTATTTTCATGTAGGGGTTACTCTTTAAGAGCCTGTCTTGTACTTGCGCCCAAAGCGACTACAGAATTTGCAACTTATTTCCATACATGAAGTTTTCAACCACTGATTCAGTTTGACATACTCCAGCTCATGTTCTGAGAGAAGGTGTCTGTTACTGAACAGAAGTTTTAATAACAACTGAGAAGGATATGGAGAAGACTCCAGCCAGCACCCTTTTTCTTGTATAATTTATCCCCAGATTTAGAATTATAGAATCATAGAATAACCAGATTGGAAGAGACCCATCGGATCATCGAGTCCAACCATTCCCATCAATCACTAACCCATGTCCCTCAGTGCCTCGTCCACCCGTCCCTTAAACCCCTCCAGGGAAGGGGACTCAACCCCCTCCCTGGGCAGCCTCTGCCAGTGCCCAATGACCCTTTCTGTGAAAAATTTTGGTTTGGCCTGCTCACATGTGGTGCAATCGCACCTCATTTCAGAAATATTGTAGGTCTCTAGGATGGATCCTAGAGAAAAGAGTGTTGGAGAACACCACTGCATAATTTTGTATGTAACTTTCAGCTCTGTGTCGGTACAGTAGTAAAACATAGCAAAATATAGGAAAAGAAAAAAAAATACCATCTAAGTTCTTGGAAAACGCCTTCTAGTTCTGACTTAATCTTCTCATCGTCATCCATTCTTCTCTGGAGAAAGGCCTGCATCTCTGCCAGTGTTCGGTCTTTCTGTTTCACCTAAGCAAGCAATATTGTGACATTCTGAATTTTTTCAACTTTGTCAGTATGGCAGGGCAAGACTCTTCAAGAACAGAGAAGACAAGTTCTTAAGAAGACAAACATATGTATAAATACATAGCCTGGTATTTTGAGAATCTCAGCACATGGACAAGGAGGTTACAATCATAGAATCATAGAATGGTTGCACTGGAAGGGATCATGAAGATAGCTAGTCCAACCCCCCTGCAGTGAGCACGGACATCTTCAACTCGATATCAGAGTCCCATCCAACCTGACCTTGAATGTTTCCAGTGTTGGGGCATCTTTATACACTGCTCAGAAAATAATTTATTCATTTACACGTATTTTATTCACATGAAAGGAAATCTGTATATCTTTTGCTCAAAGCTCATGTATCTCTGTCTCTGGAAAACTGAGATTTACACCTTCATGCTTTTAAGCTGAACAAACAGCTTGCTAGAACTTTTCCACACCATCTGTTAGGAATTGCTCTTGACATTCTAAAACAATATGGGAATGCATGGCTGCAAATGTAGACTGATAAAGGGAGAGAACAACTCCAACAGATGATGAAAACCGAATGCCTTAATATTTTTTTTGGTATGGACAGAGGAAAGGTAATTTTTTTTTTTTTTTTTTAATGAAACCACACCAAAATCATAATCATTCTGATAAAATCCATTCACATTAATATGCTAATTTTTCCTGTGAAGGAGAACTAGATCCCATTTCCCTTCATAGCATTTCTATTATTCTGAACTGAATGTGGTCAGAAGCAACCTTCAAACTCAAATGCAGCTTGTGTGTGTGCTGCATTGTTGTTTCACCATTACCTTGACCCTGCACTTGAACTCCGTAGAACTATCAGATCCGAAAATATCAAGAAGTATACTGGAAAAATAAAGAATTTTACATACCAGCTCCTCAGTTTCCATTTTATTTCTTCTAGCTAGACAAAAGCGTTCCCATATAGATGGGTCTAAGCCATTAGGCATGTACTCAGGACTATCCAGTTCATCCATGGATTTCCTTAACAGGGTACGTGCATGTTTGTAATCTTCAGCTGAGCCTGAACAATTGCCATACGGGTTTGCAGTGTCAAAGGCCATTTCTGTCACTGGGGCCCTAGTGCACATATAGAGTACATAAAATATTTACTTTTTATTATCTCTTGCACAAAAGAAGTGCAAAAACAACTATGAACATTTCATTCTTTCAAGTTCCTAGCAAAGAACAAATAGGTAAGACTGCATCTTACACAAAATAAGAATATATGTTTTTGAAACCTCATGATTATTTAGATTGCATTTAAAATAGATTGTGGGGGGTGAATGAGGAAATATAAGTACTCAAAAAAGCAATTGTTAAATAGCCAATAAAAAGCAGGCAGCCCACTGATTATCAAAATAATTTTGACCATTGAAATAAATAGCATTCTCATTCTTGTCTCCCAAGAAACACCAATATTTAAGCAGATGGCATCAGGAGGATCTTACTCTGGTCGACGTTTGTAAAGTTGGGAAAGTTCATTAAGGAGATCAGCAGGTAGGTCAGCAAACTCCTTTGTAAAACCACATTCCAGTTTCTAGGAGGGAAACAGAAAGCTTTCTTGTTACCAAAACGTTATTTTTAAAAAAGCATTAACCTGCTCATACCTTAGAAATATAGAACATGGTGCTCTTCCAAGCACTGTCAAGCATCACAGGAATCCGGGATACTTCATTAATTTTTCTCTGCACATACTCTCCTTTACAACTGAATTTCAGCAATCAGCAAGTTGACCAGAACTCATCCCATGCTCACAGTGAAGTACATTCTTCTTGTTATCAAGACACAGCATTAACTTTTTAATTTGTGAACCTCCTTGTGTTTGTCAAGAGTCTCACCTTCTCTTCAACTACTGCATTTTCATAGGTGTCCATGTAAGCCACAATTTTATGTTCTGTAGTCTGGAGTGTTTTCGTAGTCTTGTCCTATAGCAAAACCAAAACATTTCAGGAATGAAACTCATCCAGCAGAAGCACCAACCAGCCACTCATTTACACTGATGAAGCTGACGCTTTCTTATTTCTAGAGAAAAACATGTGAGCTGTTTTCACTAACAAGTCAATGCCTTCTTCTGCAGGTTAATTGTAGATACTGCTAATGGGTGAGCAGGTGTGAAATTAAATTAGTCCCCTGCTTAAGACAGTAAGAAATTTGTGGAAGAAATATACAAATGCTTACAAGTCTTCATATTAAAATCTGAATGTAAGGACCTTTGTTGATAGTTGTTTTCACTTGCACAAAGATTTCCTTTTCCTTTCACATCATCACAGGTAACACAGTGCAAAAATTCACAAACGCTGTTCAATGGAGTGTTTTAATTTGAGAATGCAGCTTCCCTTTCGTCATAACATAGTTCTGCTACCTGTCAGGATACTACGTCTTACTGAGGCTGTTAAATGCCTCTACTCTGCTGGGGAGATCCTTCTCCTGTATTTCACAGTTTGTATGGACCAAAAGATCTACCTATGGGAAGAGTTAGAATTTTTTTTTTTATATGATTTGGCAGGGATGGGTAAACGCTTCAGGAGACTAAATTGGTCAATAAGATTATAAACACTTTGTGCTCAAGGGTATGTGTGTCAGATACTCAAAAGCAACCTCTGTCTATGCTTTGAACTGGCAAACACAAGTCAGCATGGCCCTCACTTCAGTGAAAAACGTGATGGCATTACACATCTTCATGTCCTAAAAGCATCATAGTTGCTGCTTCCAGCTTGACACTGGATACTGAAAAATACTATATATAACAACCATTAGCAGCATGCCCTTCTGAATGCATAGAATTTTACCAAACAACTCCAGCTGAACCAAAATGAGTATATCTATTAAAAAACATATGTATTTATAAAGTATGTCACCTGTACAAGTTGAAAAATATATCAGTGACCCTGTAAATTGTCAGAAAATAATCTACAGCAAAATTTTTATTTGGAAAGAGCAGTCCTCACAAGAAAATGTTTTGTAAATATTACACTTTTCCTAAGAACAGCATTCCAAATGACTACTTACTTTTTCTTTCTCCTTTTTCACAAGAAAATTATGAAGTCCAGCTTTTCTAGTGTCCAACTCCTCATCCAACAGTAAAGCGTAAACAAGATTGACTATTTTGAGTTCTTCCTGTAAAATGATTGTATTAAAAAATGTTAACTTTCCTGATGCACAGTGACAGAGAAGAAAAATCAATGTTCTCTGCAATACCTGGTAGACGACCATCTCTGATTTCACTTTCCTTTCAGAGAGTTTACACACAATCTCATCAAAATTTCGTGTTGTTTCCTGGATGGAAGCTTTAAGTTTCTTCAGTTCATCTTCCAGTGCCTGGAGAAGGGAAGGACAAGAGCAGCAATATCACATCTAGAAGAACAAAGAAGCTCAGATATTGTAGAATGAAAATATGGAATTGTATCCTTTAGCCAAAAGGTCCCAGAAATTATTTGTTTGGAAGGAGGTGCTGCCAGGCTACCGAGTTATGTTGTCCAAATATGACTTCGAAGAATAAAAAGAGTTGTATCATTTGCGTATGGCATCAGCAACTCTGGGAATGGAACCTGAAAAAAATTTTAGGAATACTGGTACATTTGTGAAGGAAAGTTACTGTCTGTGAGATGCCACAGGCTTTGGCTTGTATTACTTGGTATAAGTAGAGATTGTCTAGTCTAAGCTAGGACTTCTTTCATATGCCACATGATCTTTGTTCTTCACTTGTTCTCCATTTATTCTGTGTATTAGCATTTTCAGAAGTAGCTCCTGAAACTCTGGTGATGAGCATGTTAACAAAACCACTCCTTTTCTCATTTTAATTTACCCTTCTATATTCCTCTTTTTCTTCATTCAGTTCCTTGACTTTTATCTCATATTCTCTAAATATTCTCTTTTCTTCTTCATTCCAAAGATGCTCAGGCTTGGACAGAAAAGGAGGTGGAGGAATATCCTGGAAGAATTAAAGACAAATATGTTTCAAAAGCAACATTAAGTCCCCATCTGCACACTAACAAACTCTAGCACATCTCAAGATGAGTTAAAGGTATTCCTTAGTGGTAAATAAGGTACAAGACTTAAGTCTAAGTTACCTATATATTCTGTTTCTCTGGTCTGTCACTTGCACAGTAATTTTGGTGACACATATTGTGCTATTCTCTCTCAATTGCTTATAGGAATTCACTGCTGGATCTTGTAAAGGACAAGTATTTTGTACTCAAACATACTGCTGTAGATACTAGATACCTCACGTTTTCTGCTTCAGAAAAAAATCTAACTCAAAAAGGTAACCCAAATCTAACTCCATGCTAACGTATACTTCTAAGTGGAGCCCTAATTTTCCAAAAGAGATCAATTCCAGGGAAAATGCTTGGTCCTGCCGTACTCTTTTTCTGTGACATTTCACATTTGTTCCTTTCTTTACTTGTGTACTACCTATATTGGCTGAGTTAAAATGGAATACAGTATTTTTCTGTGAGATCACAGTGATGGAAAACAGGCTCTTCCTCCACCAGTTGTTATAATGGTAATACCAGATTATGTTCCTGCAGTATTCCACTGTGACAGGGACAGGTGTTATGGATAAGTCATATGCAGGCACTAGAACTCTGTGGTCTCTTTTGAGTCCAGTGTGTGGTCTCTTACAGAGTCTATGTAGGTTTAATGCAATTCTACAAGTCTCTGACTTTCTCCTATCACTTAGGTTTGAAATATTTGCTAGTTGAATTTCACACGTCCTCTAAAAGCCCACAAACCACCTAAATGATATGGCAGAAACACAGCTCACCATCTTCAAGACGTCTTCCTTTTTGACTTCTAGGACTCCACCCATCATGTCATTAAGAGCACGCAGTCTGTCATTGTCCTGCAAACAACCACAAAAAACATTTTTGTTTGCAAAAGGAAGTGTAGTAATTGGAAGTTTTGAGAGGGATAATAGGGTAGTTCACATCTAGATCATCTGTACAATTATACGGTGTGTCACTAGTAGATTAATGCACTTCGGTGATGCCTGTGAAACATGATGAAAGTCTCAGAGTTTTTTCTGGTGGACGGATGTTCACGTACCAAATAACTTACTCAAACTGCCATTCTGGCATTCTAGAAAAGAATACACAGGTATAGACTACTCCTGTGCAGTTGGTAGGCTAGGGTGAAGGAGGCTATTGTGTTATTGTCTCATTGAGCATCTCTTTTGGGAACCGAACCATTTTAGGTTCTGCACAGATGCGTTTTAAAGCCAGAGGAAAGCATTACAACACCCTTGCCTTATCCCTGAAGAGCACAGGTCGCTCAGTTAACAAACACAGATAAAGCAGAAAGCTCTCTCTTGAGCAGCAGCATGCATTTAGAAATTTATCTAATCCCTAGTCACCTGATAGAGTATTTTTAACTGCCATTTTTTTTAGAAAATGTTGAGCCTAATACTAAATCTTTTCTCCCCCCGGCTGGTCTAGGTAGTTCCAATTGTAAACGATAATAAGAAGGAAAAGGCACACATCATCATTACCTACCATTTACACTTTATTCTCCCATGCTACATGACTGGAATATTTCAGTGCAGCATTAACTAAATAAGCCTGACCAGAGACAAAGGCCTACACAGTAAAAAAGGAAACTACTTTAAGTACCTTCTCAGCAAGACGTCTTTCCATTTCAAGCTTAGCCAGCATTTCTGCTTTCTCTCTCTCTTCTTGAGTCAAGTATTTTTCAACTTTAATCTGAAGGAAGAAAATGAGGGTCATATCAGGGTTCTTCTCTCCAAATGTGATCACATGCAGACTAAGAACCTTTGGAAAGAGGGGCAATACTAATTCTTGATGCTTTTTGTATCTCTGCTCCATGATAATACTCCTCAAGAGGACATTGTTCTTTCGAACACCCCTGAAAGCATATTTAAAAATGCTAAAATAGAAACTACCATCATTTTTGTTGAGATTAGTTGTATTTCTTGCATACCTTTTCTGACAGTGAATAACACGAACTGGTGAGAGAACAGAGAGAATTGGGAAAGACTGACCAAAAGAGCATGAGATTGGTGGAATATATTGTATAAGAAGCATGGTGCTTCTTTATAAATTATCATTTCAATTTATAATTACAGTACTAAGCACGGTTTAGTACCCACACACTTAGTCTAAAACTACTTAGTCTCAAAATGGTGCTCAGAATAAACAGAGAAACCCTTATCTATGGAAGTAAACCCTCCAAGCCTGGCTTGAATCTTACACTCAGGAACAGGGGGAATATCTACCTAATTTATAGCCAATTAAAAACTTAACATCAACGAATTAAGATTGTATACATCTTATTCATTTTGGATTGACTTATTATAAGTTTTCTCCCTAAAGAGTGAAGGGAAGCAAAAGAGACAAAAAGATGATTTTAAGTACACAGACACATCTGTTTTCAGCTTTTCAATGTCTGGCAATGACAGGAATTAAATAAATATATTTGAGTAGGTGAAAGAGAAAGATTCATTTTTCAAACACCTCTGAATCCTGAACTGTGAGTGCTCGCTCTGGTATCTCATCATCTGTAAGAGCTGGCTCCCACACTTCCAACTGCAGATCAAGTTGTTCCAAGATTTCTCGGATCCTCAGGTTTCTTTCTTTCACTCGTTCTATCTCCTGCTCCTTTTGTTGTGCAACTATGTCAAATTCCTTATTAAAAGCAGTTTTCAGTTTGTAAATGATGTCCTGAAATACCAAAAAGGGAAACAGCAATATGGCACAGGTCACATCCATCCATGATTATGGGACCACTCCTCAAGCCATCAAAACCATAAATGTGTGTAATTGTATGTGTGACAGGGAGATAAACTGGTAAAGCCCTTTAATGAAAATCATATAGGCAGAGCTCAAGCTTTGTTAAATAGAGGTGGGCAAACTATCATTCGTGGGGTTTTTTTCCCGCATAGAAATTTTTATTGCTGCATATTGCTGCAAACACTGGATAGAAAATTCTATTTGCTTGTTTTTGAATTCTTTGGCTGAAAGAAGGTGCCTCAAAGAAAAAAAACACATGACCTATAAATCTAGAGACTGTAAATCACAGGTAGAGGGGCATACTTTTAAGGGACATACACGCTAAGGACATATTTTCCTGATTTTTAAGTGATTCATCCTGCAGTTTCAATAATGCTTTTATGTGATTTTCTGCCTGGCATATGTAAGAAAAATTCCCTCATTAAATAAATAAACAAAAGTCGTAAACTATTTTTTTAAAACAGCTAAGACCTTACAATGATTTTAAAAATCATATATTCTCGGTGCTTAAATTCTTCCTTTAGCCTACAGAATTGACCTCAACAAAGCAGAACAGAATATTAAGAGAGAAAACTATGTGTGTCTCCTACTACATCAATTTAATAAAATGAAACATGGAAAGGATTTCAGTTCTATCACCAGATTTTACATTTTGAGATGCTTTAGCTGTCTGCAATTTGTATTACAATAAATATTTTTGTGGCCATGATTATTTCATTGGTTTCTAATACAATAATAAGTTATGATGTAGTAAGGCAGGATGGCAGATAACATAAAGTGTTGCTGGGAGACAAAAGGCTGTGCTCAAGTGTTTGTCAGCTACCTATCTAACTCTCAGCAAATTCACTGCACTGGCCAAGAACACAGCAGACTTGTCTGCTATTAGATATATCGTATGCATCTTGAAAGCCACACAGTAGAAAGATCTCGTTACATCCAAACTTACATCTAAAATTGCTCCTTGTGTTTCTTCCCCATCTGCTTTAAAAACTAGTGTATCTACTAGATTTTATGTATTACAACGCATAACTGTTGAGCTCTGCTACCAGTTGTAGCCTTAAAGAGCTCTGATGAGGCAATGCTTTACTGTTGTTTAACCACTTCTGCCCTTGCAGATCATCTTCATAAGAAGCCTTTTATGTAGCATGTTTACTGCTTAATAAACAGGCCAGGGTAAGAGAAGGGAGAGTCGGATAGTAAAGAATATTAAATAACAGAAACACTGAAGGCTCCAAATGAAGGGCTGATAAGACTGTAAAGAAATGAAATGGTGTGAGGATACAGCTGAACTTTCATTCAGCAGCAAATAGTATGGAAAGAGGTCACGTTTCCACAGGCATGCTGAGCTGTGCAAGCCAGCTATACAAACACCAGAGGACAAATAGAAATACTCTCAAATTGGGTAACCAATTTCATAAAAACGTTTTTCTTCCACACCTGAGCTGGCAAATCCACGTGGTGCTTTGCTGCACGATGTGCATTTATCTGTAACACAGTGGCCTGTGCAACTCTCCATTGCAGTGTCAGTACACCCAAAATCTGAGCGTCTGTGACTGCTATGAGAACCCAAAGGTGTGGCAGTGCCACTACAGTAATACAAACTTGAAAAGACATCACCTTTAATAACACTATCTGATTGACTTTCTGCTCCCTACTGTGCAAGTCCAGTTGGTGGTACAGGATAGATGTATCTCCACCATACTGAGAGCTCAGACTTCCAATCAGGCAGGAAGATGCATTATCATCAGCCATTACGTCTTCTGTCTTCTCTCATTCTTCCTCAGGTAATACAGTCTCAGACTCAGTCTCAGGATTTTTCTTCTGAGCCTGAATATCACAAACATGACAACTGTGTTAATTTTGTATACGAACCAGTGGCACACGTATGAAAAAATTCTAGAGATCATATTCTGCAATTAAGCCCAGTGATCAAAAACCCACAAGTTGAAGTGAACATATACAGAGTATTTGGCCCAGTTGTAGGATCCCCAGTACAAGAAAGACACGGGCATTCCGGAGCAAACCCAGCGATAGGCCACTAATACAATTAAGGGTTTGAAGCACCTAATATGTGAAAAGAAGCTGAGCGTGCTGGGATTGTTTAGCCTCAAGAAGGAGAAGGCTTGGGGGGTGGTGTTTAATAACACATATGAAAACCTGAGGAGTAAGGACAACAGAGCCAGACTCTTCTCAGCGGTGTCGGTGACAGATTGAAAGGAAATGGTTATACATCAAAATACAGAACATCCAACTTAAATATAATGAAACACATTTCCTCTGAAGGTTGTCAAACATGGGAGAAGGTAGCCTATAGAGGTTATGGAATCCTCCATCCTTGGAGATATTCCAAACCTGACTGGACATGGAGCTGAGTAAATTGTTCTAGGTGGGCTGGAGTAGATGACTTCCAAATGGCTTATCTAACCTCAGCTCTTCTGTGATTCTTCAATACTAATGCATTTGTTCTAAGTAAAACCACAACATTTCATCTTTACGAATATCTTCAAATTTTTAGGGAAGTATTTCTACAGCGAAAACGGACCCAAGAAATGTGTCTATGTAAAAAAGGGGTTAAGATGCCAACTCAGAGCATTCTGATCTGAAATGCCTATATGCAGTACTTCAAAGGGATTGTACCTCATCATCAGCTGTCTCAATCTTCTTTAACTGGAGAACTTTCTCCAGAATTTTCAGTTCTTCTTCAGTACGTTCCTTCATTGGATAATTTTTCACTTCAGAAGCTATATGGAAGCACTGTTCAATTATATTTTTTTTTTAGAAAACAAAAACACCCAAGGTAAAAACTTCTTCAGAACACATCTGTTAATTCATTTGTCCAAAAACTGAATGCTAAATAGTTACAGAGGCTTCTTAAAATCAGAAATAATATTGATGATCAATTAATGTAGACAATCCAGCAAGAATATAGGAGTCAGAAAAAAACCACTTGCCTTTTTGGTAGTAAAAATGGTTGGTTTAAAATTTGCTGCCTTTATTTATTTTTTTTTTTAAATAACCTCTGGCTATGTCCTCTTTATTCACAGAATTCAACCAGGACAAGATTTTTGGTAAAATTACTCGGTCTTTAACCACCCTTGAGATAATCTAGTATCACTAGTTTGACTAATATCCCTCTGTTTAAAATAGGCTAAATCAGGGTTAAATTTTGCTTTTACATTCTGTGTTGCAGAAGTCCTACCGACCCAACACAGAAATATAATATTTACCTTCTCCGTTTAGCAACACTGCATGAAGATATTCTCTAGTATCTAGGAACTAAGGAGTTACTTATTTGCTTATTAGCACATTTATCCACTTTAAAAGGCAAAATCAGCCAGGCTCGGTCAAAATCAACAGAATGAAAGATTTGCATGAGCCCTGGAAAGAAGTGGTTTTTTTCCTCATACCATAAGCAAACCAGAAATGTGTTATACTTCTATTTATTTTGTTTCAGTACCTTAAGGAATCAATAAACTACTGCAGTAAGTGAGTTAGAAAGTGATGGTTACCTTAACAGCACGTCCTTTTACACACACTGGATCCCAGCACTCATGTTTGATGACACTCTGCAAATAGCAGTTGGCTAAATTCTCCATTTCAATCTCCTTCCTCACCTTTCAAGATACAGAAAAGAAAATAATGACATGTGGTGCAAACCAACAAGATATAGGCAATTTGTATTGAGTTGTTGAAACAAACCTGGCAGATTAAATGAATTACCCGTATTTCATAATCTTAGACTACTGCAGCTATCTTCTCCAAAAATGATATTGCATACTACTGCTACTGAAAGGTGTCATTTCATATGTGAAGAAAAGCATTCCAGAACTTAAGCAGCGCTGTACCCAAGGTCACAGTGTCAGATTTACAGTTTCTGGCATAGATCATATTCCAACTGGCAATATCTGCATTAGCAGATTCACCTGCTTCAAAAAGTGACTTAAAATACTTTTACGCTTTCCTGCTTCTCAACAGTGAACAACTTTGAGATCATCTTCTATTCTTCAGTTATTGCTTCTCCTTTTCACTGCTAGTTTTAAAATGTTCTCTTTCCACTCTATCATACCCTGGCCACTTCTTCTTCAGCCTTTTCTTGTGCTCTTTCCTGTTCTTCTACATCCAGGTTGAACTCCTGCTGCTCCAGTTTCTCAATGTCTGGCACCAGTTCATTTTCATGCATCATTTTCTGAATCTGTTTTTTTAAAAAATAAGTATAAGGAATAAAAAGTAATTCGAATGTGAATAGAGGAAACACTGGTTTTAACACTGTGGAACTTGATAACAGAGAAAATCATTTTAATTGCCTCCACTTTTAACTGCTTCATGGTAATTGGTAGAACGTGCTGCCTGTACCTAGTGACAGAGACTACTATGTGAATATATTTCATCCTTCCCTTAAAGCTCATTTGGATGTTATATGTGGAGTTGTGCATACTTTCTAAGAATCTGTAGCATGGAATTGTTCATTCTTTAGTTCTGAGAACTTTCAAAAGTTTTTATCTATCTCATGCAGTTCAACAAAGGGAAATGCAAAATCCTGCATCTGGGGAGGAACAGCCCCATGCAGCAGGATATGCTGGGAGCTGAGCAACTGGAAAACAAACTGGAGAAGGAAGAGGAGAGGATGACAGTTTCTATAACGGAAGGCTGTTAGACCAGCAGAAACTAGCCTGCTGAGGGGATAGATTGCTCAAGATATAAGGGTGGTACAAATTTTTTAGTTGGAGCAAAGGAACCTCAGAACCAGACAGTTGTTCCTGACAGGTTCAGCACGCTGTCCCTGAAGAGACAAATCTCTCTATTACCTGTCTGCTCAGTGTTTATGACAAAAATGTAACTAAGCACTAGAGCTGATAGTTGTAAAGGAAGTGTACATGTAAACAAAACTGTAAGCTAAGCCATTACACTTGTAAGAAACTCACAGTTTCATGCAGCTTTTTAATTCCCATTTGCAGCTCTTTCTTCTGGTTAGCAAACCTCTCAGTCTCTTCTCTAATGACCTGACATACAACAGATATATTTTTGAAAATAAAAAATAACCCAGGAAACGACTGAAGTGATCTAAAGGAACATTATCTGTACAGAAAACAAAACTCAGAAGGGATTAATAACTGAAATAGACATAAGCTTAATTCAATAGGTTGATTCTTAGAACTGCTAAAAAGAAAAATGATTGTACACCCAGTTCACACTGTAAACTGGTTATACAGAAACAGAGCTTAAAATAAGGAAAGAAAGAAAGTCACTCCTGAGATCACACAGAAAGCAATGATATTTCATCTTATCATTGAGCCCCAGAAGCTGGAGAATATATACAGCTCTGGTTCATAACAAAAAGAACCTGCTACCACCCATAATTCATATTTCTGAGGAAAAAAATTATCTATGCTAACATTAATATAGCAATTTCCAGACTCACAAAGCACTAAATCCCCTCTCTGCACACTATTAGATCTTTGATGAACTTTTACTCTTAAAAAACTTTGGTTCCACATCATACTCACCTCAACCTTAACCTGAAACAAACCTCAGGGGGTTTGCAATTAATGTCATATTGTTGACTATTGATTTATCAGTGCTGTAGAATTTTTTATTCTGGCCCTTGGGAAGAAGCACCTGCTTGGTTTCTGGTAATAATCTTCTGTGTAACTTCTTGACATTTAGAAGAAAAACATCTTTACAAGTTTCTAAAGGAAGCCGATTTCTCTGGCAATTTCTTTTTTTTTTCATTTACTCCTTGTGTAGAAGTGGCCTTTTGGCCTTTAGAGCTCCTATTGTGCTCAGTACCTGCTCTGGTGTGTTTATAACGTTGACCCTAACTTTTCTAAAGGTCTAGATGGCAACGCCTTAAAGGGAGGCCCAAATGTCAGAAGAGCTTTAGAAAGTAGATTACTTTACAGCACATAATTCAAATCACTACTGACTCTTGAAAACTCCTGTTTTGATTATTACTTGTTCTATCGAAGTACCTTCTTCATTTTCTGATCTATCCACGTCATTTCATTGGTATTGGCTGAATATGAACTGGTGACGTTTCCGTCTTCCTCTGTCACCTCTACATTGGAAGATTTAAGCGATGCATCCTGAAATTAAGGATATAAACATCCATCTCAGGTACTTAGAGAGAATAAGAGAGAGACCAAAATAAAATAAAAATTGGACTCGCATTAGAAGCACCACCACGTCATTAAAGAGAATGTTACAATATTTTTACTCCCTAACCAGGCTCCAGATTTGTTCCAGAAAACCCTTGCTGTTATGCAAGGCCTTTTGACTCAAATGGCCTGACGTTACTAACTTCTGTAATTGCTGCTTTGCTTGATTTCAACAGGAAAACAAACAACACACAATGTATAGCAGTAATATCACACTGGAAATGACAAATAATTTCACATGAGGAGAAATTGACTTTCACAGAGTTTTCTGTGGCTGAAGAAACCATGTGAAACTGAAGCTGTGAATGCCATCTTCCCATAACTATTCCATTTCCTTGTTTATACTATTCTACAAATTAAGAATTAAGCATATTCAGCCTATCCTTGGGAGTATTTTGCTACTTCTGCAAAAGGATCAGAGTTTGTTTGGAGGACAGTTTTTATCATGTGCAATTTTAGGATAATGATCAAACCTTCCCCCCGCTTCCCTAAAAATAAAAAAAACCCCCACCTTAAATTTCCCTTCTGGAAGTGATTCTGCTGTGGATTCTGGGTCAAAATGCCGTTCTGCCATGGATTGTAAAACAGTATTTTCATTTGAAGTGGACTTGTTCAGTATAGCAAGAAGAGATCGCCAGTGAAGATCAGCTTCCTCAGCTTCAGTATTCTTTATCTTCCTAGTAAATAGAAAATAAATTGATGTATTTTTATGTCTTATAATAAAGGACAAATTATTAAATATTCCATATAACAAAATTACTAGGTTGTTCAAAAATGCCTATTCAATATTTTTACATATGATTTAATATTGTTTGAGTTCTAGCATTCATAATTAAGTGAAGTTTCTTCAGAATTAGAAATTCTGAAAGATTCATTACCCAGAGTAGAAATACCACTCTGGTGGACCCATCTTCCATTTATGCATCTGCCTGAACATTTGTTATACCACAGAAAAGCTGTAGTTTCACGTGTCCCTCACTCCTAATGTTTGCTAAGAGCTCTCTATGGGCACAGTTCAATTCCCTCCCGTTAAATCTGTGATGTCCCCTAATCACTGAAATAAAATGGTATCTCATGAGATTATATGGCTTAGATCCTCAGACACCCCATTCCAGATGGTTTATTTGAGAGTGATAAGCAGCTTATTATGGGTAATGCTTATCAGAAGACACTCCTTTATCTTGTATTGCAACCGCACCCAAAGTCCAAGACATTCTCCACAACACTGGTGGGAAGCTTTAAATGAGCTAGGGAAGCTACCTCTAATGATGAGAGGAGTGACTTCATCTAATTCTTAACCTTACTTTGAGACTAATAAAAAGTCTAGAATCACAAATAGATGCAAAATTTGTCTGTCAGGATACAAAAATTCACACCATCAATATTATACATACTTCCATTTCAGGCACACCAGGGCACCATCATTTTTCCCAATAACAAGGATAAATTTGCTATCCAGAGAAAATACCGTGGATCTGATTCCTCCTCCTTGATATGAGTGACAATGCATACGAGCGAGTATATCCTAGAAAAGTCACAGAAGCAGTATGAGTAAATATGTTTTTGTAACAGGGTATGTCTATAAACTATGCTTCTGTATTTTCTTATAGAAGTCAATCCAAAATGTCAACACGAAGTATATAAAAGCCTAGGATTTATGATTTTGTGATTTTTGACTACAGATGGGACAAGTTTCTAGAATACTAATTTTGCAGGTGATGATAACGAAAAGTAGTAAAATTATCTACCCCAAGATTTGCTGGAGAAGAAAGTAAGTAGTTTGTATAATCATCAGTTATAAAAACAATTGTACTATATAATGTTATGACAGTTCATGTTCAACGTAAATTTTTCTGGAACACTTTATATTCAAGCAAAGAAAAGCTTCCAGTGAAAGAAAGTAGCTTGCACACCTCTTCCTCGCGTACACCAAACAAAGCCTGTACCTGGATGCCTACCTACCATAGTAGGAGTGTGATAGACGAACAAAACACCATCGTTCGCTGCTGATGCCAGCCACCGGCCGTTGGGTGATAAACAGAGGATCCCCGATCCAAACTGATTGCTACGAATCCTCTTCTCTGATAAAAATACTGATGGGTCTTCCGATATAGTCTGCCGAACAAAGAAAATGTTAGCAGCAGTTCAGATTATGGAGATGTCTATGCCATTTTGAGAAGGCTGATGGCAGTTTTGTGGGTTATCACATGTGGTGATTTACAATCCAAACACTTGGATTTCTGAGCTCAGGAAGCAGTAACATTGCTACGATGATTTGCTTCTCATCTCTTCAAAAGGGTCTGTGTGTTTTTATGTGCCTGGGCCCAGAGTTGTCAAGGAGGAATGCCCACCTTTGGAATTCACCTTCTTCCTTGACCTGACTCAAACTGGGGGAGACCTATGAGCTACAGAGAGGTCCAGTTCATCAGCAGGCAATGACAGTGACCACTACTTAATTTCAGGCAGGGCTGAGCTGGGTTTGCAGTTGTGTCTTACGAGTCATGGGCTCACATGGGCTCAGTGCTTTTAAGAGCTGGATACTCCAGTTACTCAGCAGACTGCACAAAAGCACAGCTCCAACACAGAAGCTACACATGAAGTGCCTGCAAGCTGTACAAGTTTTAAGAAGCAACATTTGGCTTTCTCTGTAATCAAACAAGAAGATTGCTTTTGCCAGATTTCTGAGCAGGTGGTAGGATACTAAAAGTTGATGTTTATGGATGGAGTAGATATTTTGAGTGCAGAGATGACTTTTTATGATAATATCCTGCTATATTAACTTCAGCTACAGCCTTTGTTTGATGGTATTTAACCATCACCCAAAATAAAGCAGCTTCAGAAAATTACCTTTTCAGTGAGATGATATTTACAGATGAAAAGTCCAGAGGTACAGTAACCATACACAATATTATCCTTCAATCTGACTGCTGAGCTCAAAGGGCAATCCAGATCATAACGCTCCTGTTTAATGGCACTAGCATCAAACATTCCTTGGTCATTAACATACTCATCATTATCTAGAAGCGTGAAAAAAGAAACAGGGAGGAAAAGGCATCATTACCACTAATGCAGGTGCTTCACCCATCAAGTAATTAAGAAAATCAGTCTCAGCAAGGAGTGAGCATTATGTGAGTTTTCAAGGAGACTAGGAATTAAGACACCTAGGTTTGACACTTACTCTGGGGGTCGTGCCAATCTAGCACACTGCAGTGAAGCAGAGAGACAGCTCTAAAGAAGTCCTAGAAACGGTTTAACCACAGTGATGTAATTGTTTGCATACCCTGATTTACCCTGCTCTGCTGTGCCTTAGTTAAATTTATGCATTTAAGACCTCTCATGACAACTGAATTAGTTTTCCACCTGTTTCCAGAAAGTGCCCCGAACTGATCATTCCAAGAATATCAGTTTTCCAGAAGGTGAATGGAAGTTTGCCTTTCTTAGGCGTCCTTAACCCCCCCCCCTCTTTTCCTCATAGTGACACTTTTCTCATAGAAAGTTTCTTTAACATTTCCTATTGGGACACAAGGTAATATTTTTTAAACACAGTAGACTTTTTCCTTGGTGCTTTTACACAGAAAAGCTATAACAAAGACAGGGAATCACTATTTTTTTAGATAGATCAACCTTTAATATTTTCCTTCTGAGCTATTACATACCTATAATAATTCTTTGAAGAGGCTGGTGGGATTGATTCCCCTTTGAACACCCGATATGCTAGTCTGCAAAAGGGTGATGCCTAGAACAAGGTCTCTGTGACTGGCTTCGGGCATTGCCCACTCAATAGTAATAATAACAGCAATAACAACCACCACCAGTAGAAGTAGTTGTTAAGCGATGGCTTTGTGAATCTGCAAATGAATTACTTCTTCCTTCCTTGGCCTTCCCTTAAAAGATCACATTTTGCAATGATTGAGCTGACTATAAAGCCTACCGAATGCTGTATGAGAAATGATGTCCCAGGAGAATGTACAGAGGAGATGAAGAAAGAGATTAAGATTTGTGTTAATGGATGGCAATAATATGATCTTCCCTTAGAAAAATATCACAGAATATATATTCTTACCTGTTGTGAGTTCTGAAGGTAGATAAAAAACTTCCAGTCTTGCTCTCTGGCCCGCTCCCACATTAAGAAGTGCCGCCACTTCAACTAAGTCCTTGTTGAAGTCAGAAACTACAGAGAGATCCAGCACTTCATCTGCTAAGGCTGAAGCAGGTAGGGAACATCAATGCAAATTGTTACTGAATCACGGTAACGTTTTTGCTGAGTTATCACATCAAACAAAGAGACCCATGTTCAGGACACATCTCAGCTCAACCACACAGTTTGGAACTTGCATGAAAATATCAGACAAGCCACAACCTGGTTTTGGAAAGTGCGGCACGCACACAACTTCAGCTAGAGGCATCCAGCACTGAGAGTGCTAAGTGTTACTATGACATTAAACATTCAAATATGACTTTACATCCAGCTTGAACTGTAGCAATTTTGAGGTTCTCTGCTGATAACCACCACTTAAAGTTATGATGAAGGTCTATACTTATAGATGCGATCTGTAAGTATAACGTTAGTGGAATTGAGAGGCTGCAAAAACAAATACACAAATTTCTGAAGAATTATTCTGTGACTTAAAATTCCGTCATTTTTATTCTTTAGCATCCAGCAGCAAAGCTGACAGTTCCAGCAGTCCTCACGTTAAAGATGTCCGGGGCAGGCAATTGCACCCAGCTATCATGACCTATGGATTTTTACTCTAAATTCTCTCAAGATGAGCCACAAAAGTCTTAAGTTCTTTGCCACTACTATTCCTTTTGTGCTGGAGTTGTGATCAGCTGGTTAGCTAATCCATTCTCTTCCCTCTGACTTACCTGCTCCTTTGCTAACTAAAACTAAATAAAAAAAAAAAAAAGCAAGTACACCTAAAATACAGTAAATAGTGAAAACACAGTGTAGTTAATGCTGTAACATTTATTACCTACATATCCAAGAACTTGGAATAATTTTGAAGGCCGGGCATCTAGAATAAAGATATGTCCTTCTGCAGCCCTAGTGATGAGGAACCGGCCACTCTGGTCATAACTAGGTGAAAAAAAAATCCAAATAGAAAACAGCTCAATAAAAAGAGTCAAATAATTCCACTCCAATAACTCTGCTGACTTCACTGAGGGCATAAACGCAACTGAAATTTCAGCTTCTAGGTTTACAGGATTAGGGTCTGATATAAAGTGCAGTTATGAGTGCAATTTCTAATTGTGTGGGTGGTCAATCTAAAGCTAACGATGCTCCATAGCAGTCTGTTAACAACTTCAGCAAATCTTTAATGAAGTTTATGTTTTTAAAAATAAAACGGCTATACAGATTTTGATATTATTTTTAATAGACATGGCTCTGTTTATATTGATTTGACCTTGAATGAGTTGCTTTCCGTATCTATTTTTAATGTTTTATCTTAGGTAGCTGTGGAAAGTGATCACATCTGAGTCTCCAAATAACAGGCAGACTAATATTAAAGTTTAACTGTTCAATATCCATTTTATTTTTTAAAAAGTAGAAGTAAAATACTCTCAGATTTTTCAATAATGGAAAAAAGCAACCAACCAAACAAAAAAAGCCTTTTACATCACTAGAGCTTATTACAGGAGGACTGGTAAATTCCAGAACAGTGAGCAAATGAATAATTAACAATGGTAATAAAAATCCACCGTATAAAAAGGGATGACCAAAAGGCTTATACTTAATTTCACAAAAACTTAAATTTACTTCTAGTGAGAAATGGCCCTCTAAAGTTGGATACATGGAATTGTGCATAATTATTGCACACAGTGATCTGCCAGAAAGGATCTTATACATGAGTATTTTCAGTGCTCAGTTAAACCTTCTTAAAATACAGGTTTATTATATTTCTCTCATATAAATCCTGCCACTACCTCTCTTGCAAGCAATTCAGAATATGTTGGAAAATAATTGAAACCATCAAAATATTTTACTTTGTTATTTTTGGAATCAAAGCTTGAACAGTTTTTTTGTTCAACTAACAGCGTTACTCAAGAAACAGATTGACAATATTACTGCCCCTGCTGCTTCATACTTACTGCAAAGACAACACTGGAAATTTGGAAAGAAAAATTCTGTGAACAACCCGTGGAGCTTCAGCTTTGGTAACATCAAGAAAATAGATTTGACCTCTTATGGTCCCAACAGCAACGCTGCTGGAGGAGGGACAGCAAGCCATAGCTGTTGCCTAGTTGAGAAACAAAATATGATTAACAGTTCCATACCTTTTTTTACAACTATTCTGTATGTTAGTATGCGACTTCTTTTACTATTTAGAAGTCCCTAAAATTTGAAGAAGAAACCTCAAATGGTTCAGCTAAAAAACTTGTTTTTAACAAAGTATTTTAGAGACGTCTTGGCTTTTTTCCCTATGCTCTGTATCTACATATCAAAAGCCAATTCTGCACTCCTCAGAAAAAAATCATTATATCCACATTTAAAGTGAAATAAGTCCCACCTCAATGAAACAGTGAGTGCATTGTTATGTGTACAGCTCTTACAGAAAGGGATGAGTCTCTTACTGTGTCAGATTTCAGGGTTTGAATGCATCTTAAATCAGGACAAAGCATTAACAGTTTTAAATACTTTTATCAACTCAGTTTCAAGAGCCTGGTCATTCAAGGCATTTAGTTTTTACAGACTCAAAACTTTTCCATTCAGTTCTGACACTCATTAAAAATAAATATTTCATCAAATATTATAAAAATTTAGATTGTTATTTACAAATATGTGCTTAAAGACACATCACTACAACAACCCAAACCATTCAATGATTCTACGACATGAGGTTGACATGTTGCCTCTGCTTTATGGCCCAGTTCAATAGATGATTAGTTCAAGTAAACGTAATATTTTTAAATCTCTTTCATGGGTTGTACAGAGACACTACTGATCTTTCCTCACCACAGGTTGATCCAAATCTGTGGAATATTATGCTATGAATTAAGAAATACTAAAGAAAACTTCAAGCATCAGTCACTAAATGAGCTCCTGGTTGCGTGTACCTGAATATCAAGGTTGAGCTTGCTGAGGCAAGTTCCATCTTCCAGGAACCAAACTTGTACTTCACCTGAAATTGTTACAGACTATTGAACAGAGAAAAAAACATAGTCAAAAGAGAGTGGAATAACCAAATAGTCTGGAAATGACTAGTGATCTTTTATAGAATATAAATTCAAATAGTGTCTGAGCAGAGCAGATCAAGGATTACTAGTTTTGCTTGAAATTACCTTGAATTCCCTTTAAGTCCAGTTGCTGCAAGGTACGCCTACCTACGGAAAATGTGTAATCATTTCTGTGAATTGATGCAAATACAGGAATGTTTTTTAAGCAGAATGAGACAATCTAGGGCAAAACATGTAAGCTTGATCAATATTAGCACTCCCACCATTCAGCCTGCAATAGAAAACCTGCTTATCATTTTGTTTGCACAGGAAAGGGCTTAAGGTGACATCTGGTTTTCTCACATGAAAAATTATGTGTATCATGTTTTTGAGGCCTTCTTATAACCAGGAAATTTTATAATTCCACAGTGAAGTGTGGCTAGAGATCAATCAACCCTCACATCACTCATTCAGACTCAGGTAAAATTTGTCATTCCCATGTTATTGACAAACAAACAGATTATCAGCAAAACTAATTGATTCACACCCCAGAATTTCAGGGCTGGCTACTTGAAGAATTCATGGCCTTGAGATGAATCAGAGTTGCAGGAGTCCAAGACACAGGAGGAAAGCAAGGAATATTTCAGAATGAACAGATCCATGAGTAATGCCTCGTTGTCCCTGGACCTGGGACAAAGGCATCTCTCAGGCTATTCCAGTTTGTGCTGGAGGCTGAAAAGATCAGCAGGGATTCCTTGTTCCGACATCTATTCTCTGAATTGAATCAACCTTTTGCTCAGCTGTGCTCCTGACCACTAGTGAGACAGCAAATAAACAGCAGAACCATACAACATTTTAGCAGCCTGCGAATTATCCACCCTGCATTCCAGGGCAAGTTCTGACCCTTCTATAGGCCATACCTGAATTAATGCCATTTAATTCCGTAATGAGAAGGTTTTCCACAACTGTAACAAACACCAGAACAGTCACGATCTCTGCAAGGCTTTTGATTTTGTGTCTTACCAACGTTTTGGTCATCTGAAAAGAGCCACAATTATATATAAGGAAGAAAATAATTTCTTACCACACAGTACTTGTCCCCTGGAGTAAGAAAATCAGCTGTCAGGAAACAACTACTGCATGTGTCCAGGAGTTTGACAGCTTCTCCACTGTGGGCAGGTTTGTAAGCATAGATTGTCCCCTGACAAACAGAGAGAGATAATCCATCCCTGGGCTATGAGACTTCTCATTAAAAGCTGTCAAAGACTTCAAGAAAAAATACTCATCTTCCTGAGCTCTTTAAAGTTTCATACTCTACTCTAAATTGAGGTAAAAAGTGCCCAGTAGAATTCAACTGAATTTAGTAAATTATATAAATTTACACTAGCTGAAAATCAGGATGGTTCATTTGAGAGTGATCCAGCTAGTCACGTTTCCAAGTTTTGTTTCTCATAACTGCTTTAATTTAAAACCACCCTATTTCGTATTGCTCCAGAAACCAATCAATATTCTAAAGCAACATAAAACACAAATAATAAATCTTAAGCTTCAAAAGATGTTTTTATCTAAAGACCTCAAAACCTTTTAGAAACAATTCATAACTAATGTAGACATAGATTTTAGAACTTCTCTACGCATTTTACAAAAGGAGAGTGAAATCAGAGACAAAGTGTGACCAAAGTTACCCCCACAAAAAAACCCAAACAAACCACATTTAAATGCCAATTTAAATTATTAAAGGTCTGGAAAACCAGGGATAATTTGAGGATTTGGGACTCTTGTGTAAGATTTCTGGACATCAGGCTGGTCAAAGAAGGATCTTTGACTGGGTGGCCAGACAAATTCAGATAGATGCACAGCACAAGTCTCCCGCATAGCCACAGTAGGTCTGATGTACCCAAGGCCCAAGATTTCATTGCAAACACAAGATGGGCTAAGTTTACCTCTGGTATAATTTGTTGACTTGTGTGATTACATTACAGACATTTCATACTGGCAGTGCCAGCATGCACATACAGAATAAAAGGAACGTGCCATTATATAATGCCGTTATCTCAAATGCTATACCTGGTCAGTGACAAGCAGAAGCACAGCGTAATCAGGTGAGAATATGAGGCTGGATATGGGTTTTAAGATATCAACGCAGATTTTCGTCTCATACTGCAGATCTTTGATGTGATAAAAGAATAAAACGCCCCCCTGTGCAGAAAAGTACAAATCCACATCAGGTCAAGGTCAATTATCCCAGCCTGAAGGTCAATTATCCCACCCACTCTGGCAAACTGAACTGGCAAAACCTTCTGAAATTCTCTGGAGCAAGTGTGTTTAACTGTATCCCATTGCTAATGGTCTCATCTGCCTTCATGACGTTTAAATCCAGATGACTCTTATCCTGCATAACGCATTTTTTGAAAAATCAAGGTGTTTTTTAATACAAGTCTTACTAACAGTCCATGTTTGATAACAGACTCTCTCATTAGTAAACACTTGAGATTCCACATTGTTTCTTTTGTGACAGTATAGGGATTTGTCCCTCTCTTAAGCAGCACTGTATAATGTAATCATCATTTTGGATTAAATATTGAGTGAGATTCAGCACAAAACAATTTGGTGGTTCTCTTGGTCATTTTTTTCTCCTCTCCTATTTTTTGTCCATCCTTCTTTCCTGTTCCTCTAGAACTCTCTTTGCCTTTTGTTAAAAATAGTATTGTCCTCTTTGGTTCCTTCTTTGACTTAAAAAATGGAATCTCTTCCCTCCCTGCTCCTTTCTGAGTTCTTGTCTCAAGTTCTAACAAAGAAGATATATGACAAAACCAGAGAGGACCTCCACTTTTTTTCTGACTTCTGTCTTTGCAGTGAGCTCTGCAAATACACTCCATTTGAATGCTTTTTGATTTTCACACAATAAGTTACAAGCATAAAGGATGCCTTACATTTCCAGCTGCATACAGTCCCCCGTTACAAAATGCCATGGCAAATAAAACTGATTGTTGTGGATCCTCTGGTTTGCCACCTGAAAGCACAAAGGCAACAAGAAACATCAAGTTTAATTCATTGCAACCATGTGTCCCAACTTCAAATCTGAGATGATTTACTACTTGTGAGTAAAAAGGCTCAACGGGCTATATATTCTTTGGACTTTGTGCTGTGATGATGAAGGACAAGGCTGGTACACATAATTTAAAGTGACAGTACTACTGTGGTCTGATGAATTAGAAATTAATTTGAGAAATCAAAACTTGTCCCAATGTCTGGCAACCTTCACTGTGGAAGTATTTTTTTTCCCTAATTTCTACTCAGAATTTCCATTGATGCAAACTGTGCCCTTTGCCTGTCAGGTTCCATCCTGTCTGTAACCTTTCATGAGTAGCTGAAGCAACAGTAAAATCCCCCATTTCCTTTCCACTGGGCTGAAGAGAGTTCTCACAGCCCATCTTTGTATGACACACGCAGACTCTGCAATAATCTTTGTGGCCCTGTGCTGAACTTTGTCCACTACGTGAATGCCTTTTTTGTATTGTGGAGCCCAAAACAAAACATTTGAAACAAACCCTAAATCCTAACTCAACTAAATCACAAGTGATTGCAGTTCTAAACAAAGTTACTAAAACTAAGCAGTAGAGAACCCATTCTAGCATCACTTATTCCAATTTAAACTAGAATGAACAGAAATTATTTCCCTGCCACTGTTTTTCCAGAGGCTATTCATTTGGCTGTCTACTAGCACAAAAGCTATTAATCATTTCTCCTGTAAACATATAAAAGGTTGCCATTGATGTGTCTTACAGAGGTCAGTGTGAGCTGAGTTTTTCTAACCAGTGGCCTCCTGCTGTACTCACATATTATTACTCCCAGACATCATTGATGCTGGCTAAAAATCAATTAGCTTGATTTGAACATGGAAATACCTTTCTTTTTCTGCGCTCCTCGAACATATGACACGATGTCTGACACTTTACACACGTATTCTGCACAAAAGAAAACAATATATAACGTCAACCTTGTTTATATGTCAGTATTGCAATAAAAGTCAGTTATAGCCCAGTCTACTGAACAAAAGGTGAAGTTTGGTATATTGAATCAAAAATGTGCATTCTTCTCCAATATCCACCATCTCTGTCATTTATGCATCTGAGCTGGCACAGTCGTTACGTGGTTCAGCTTACAGCTATAAAAGGGAGATAGTCATACATGGACTGTGATCCAGATGCAGATTTATCTATCTTCTAGTGCTAAGTTCTGGTTTTGTTATTTCCATTCATAATTTTTTAATTAGATTTACTTACAAAGGAAAGTTTAGCCAGCCTGAAAATTGCCCAAGTGAAATGTTGTGGCTGCTTACGGTTCTGTTTGCAAAACCATAACAGGAGCTTGGCACGTGCTTCGAGTTGGACACACATGTAAGCATTCTGCTGAGCAGATACAGATTGCAGTACATCTTAAATTAAGCAGAAGCTTCAGTAAAATACGAATACAGACAGTGTTCTCACACAGATTTAGGACAGGACTCAAAGAATACACAAGTGGAGGAAAATCCCAAATGGCAAAAATTCTTATTGCCTTCTAACGAACTGGCAAACCATTTCTGGTCACGCCTCAGCTTTATATTTGTTTGTGATTTTCAGCTCTTGATATGGCAAACTTAAGAGTCTGATGGTTTCAAAAACAGAGGAATAGTGCTGGTTTGCTGATTTTTTTTTCAGAGCTGCCTTCCATTTCTGTGCTGACTATCAAAACTGGATAGAGATACAGAACTTTGGGAAAGTCAGGGATATTTACAGCAGCTTAAAAAAATAATGTATTACATGGCAAAAGAAGAAAACAAGATTATCATCAGCCTGTCCATTAACACTGATTCAGTGTTTATTAAACATTGCTATGCTGGTCTACAGAAGGATATTATCCAGTTCTAGTGATAGAAATAATAATTTTTCACGGAAAGGGTCATTGGGCACTGGCAGAGGCTGCCCAGGGAGGGGGTTGAGTCACCTTCCTTGGAGGGGTTTAAGGGACGGGTGGATGAGGTGCTGAGGGACATGGGTTAGTGATTGATGGGAATGGTTGGACTCAGTGATCTGGTGGGTCTTTTCCAACCTGGTGATTCTATGATTCTATGAAGTCAAAGACGTCTTCTGTTCACTTTCTGTGCTTCATATGTAATGCATTAATGCCTGATAATCTTTATAGACTTGTTTTGAATACAAAATAGTTCCTATAATTGCTGACCTTAAGGAATTCTATTAAGCAATATTACGTCAAATTTGGTTTCGTTTTTTAAAGATTCATCATGAGCTCATCTGTTCTAACATCATCTACCGTATCAGAGGAGGACAGTCCAATATTTCATGCAAAATAAAATGCATTACTGGTGCTTAACTAACAGTAAAAATACATATAGCTGGTATATTAATAGTTTATTGTTAACCTAGTAGGGCTGGTTAATAAGATCAGGACTGCTGTAACTATTGTTCATTTTATCAATTTTGATGTATTTAGAAGTTTTTCTTTTTTTTTTTCCAAAAAAAATGAAAGCAAATTGTTGGGTGCTAAAGAAACCCACCCAGAAGTTCTGAATGTTTATCCTACTAATAAAAGAAATATGTCTTTACAATTTCTGTAAGATATACAATAGCAGAACAGCAGAAAGCAAAAAAAGCTTTCACCTATCCTTTTTCCTCCCTACTTGAATAAAAGACACCACACAGCTGTTTCTTACCAGGGAGAGGTTTTTGTTGAAGAACAGAAACACTGCCTCTCTCAGCATCAATTGCCATAACATATCCTTCCTTACAGCCCAAGTAAATCTCTGAGGTCGCAGTCCAGCAGTGGGCAGTAGGATGCACTGACGGCTTAGCAGAATCTCTTGGCTTCAGCAAAAAAAATAAACAAGTTCAATTAACGATTGACAAATATCTGTACAAGCAGTTACGTACATTTTACAGCAAAAAAAAAAAAAAAAGAGCACTCCCTCATAGAGCCTGAGCACCTGTATAACTTCAGTCCTATTTATTCAGTTAGTCCTTCACTGAGGGGAGTAATTTGAAAAACGAGAACATTCTCCAGAGAAGTCTGTCTGGAGACAGTGGTGGAGAACTCACCTCTCTCTCTAGAAGCTTGTCTGAATGATGAATTATATTTTCATTTTAAAATTACATATTTTAAAATTTGAATTTATCTGAATTTATTCTCCAGCGCTTGTGTCTGTTACAGGTTTGTCCCCTAGCTTGGAATCCATCCGGTACTTTCCCTACCCTTGCAACAATGCTGACCCACCATAACCAATATTTTAATGATAAAATTATGATAAAATTCAACACTCTGAGACCCCAGAAGTTTGTTGTGTTTTTTTTTTAATGTCAGAATAGCACTGGAAGCCCAAATTGAAATGGTTACCCACTATTATCTCACCCTGACAAATGTTTTTCAAATTACTTTTCAACATAGTCTTCCACTGCATAGACATTACTTGCACATGTGGTCTTGCATACTTGGCAGTACTAAAGCACACTTTGTTTGAATAGTTTAGCGTATCATATAATCCAAATTACTCTGTAAAACAGCTCTGTCAACCTTTGTGTCATCTGCAAATTAGTTCCAGAAATACCCTTGCCACAGACTTTGCATGTGCCTTGAATTTCATTTCACTGAAATAAATCTCATAAATCTATCGTTCTCAAATCAGGAAGAACAGAAATTCACCATCAAATGTTATTAAAGACAGTGATCTGCTCAAATACAATAGTAATAGGGGTCATATAAATACCACGATAGAAAGAAATAGATGGAACAGGGTTTGGGGAGGGGAAAAGGGGAAGAAAACACAAGAAAACCTTGTAAGAACATTTAAGAGAAGATCCAAAGCATGTGAGCAGAAGTGGTGAGGAACACTAGACAATAAGATGGATGAAAAAGAATGAAGAGTCTGTAATTCTATAAAACAACACCTGCTGTCTCAATAAAGGTTCTATAAAAAGGAAATATAGGTGGACTTGGGATGAAAACATAGGACAGAGATTCATAAGCGCCTAGATGTTGCTAGTAAAATATGCCAAGGGCTGGCTACATGATTCTGCGTAAGAAGCCTACTCTCTATTTATGCTTACAAAGCATTTTGAATTTCTCAGCGGGGAAATGTTACAGAAATAAAGTATATTAATATTTACTTTATAAATCAAATAGGACTAACAGTAATAAATCTATAACAAATGGGGCTTTACATCACCCAGAAAAACATTTAATATAGGCATTTTTGCTGATTTTATGACTCTTGAACATCACAAATCTTTGGGAAGGCTGCAACTGAGCTCCTGTGAATCAGGAGCTTTCTGTGTAAAGATGACTTCTATAATATTCCTTTGTACCTGCTGCCATGACTGTCTTAACACATAAACTAAATAAAATAAGGAAAACTGAGGATGAGATTGTGTAAATTCTAAACTAGGTTGCTTCCTGAACTGCGCATTAGTAAGGTGGTGTATAAAATTATAATAATGATGATGATGATAATGCTGTCTTTCTTTGAGCTTCTCTCCCTTTTAAGTAGCAACTCTTCAGAGAAAAAAAATCCATGATGGATCCTTGTAATGAAAAGTTTTATAAAAGGACAATTAAATAAAATTGGTACTGGATGCCAAGAGGACTCAAGTGGTTGTGTCATGGCAAAGCATATTCAGAAACCTCAGGTCCCAAATGTAAGAAATATTGTAACAAAACTAAATTAATCTAATGGAAGAAAGAATAAGATTGAAAGCTGTAGGATAGTTCCATTCCTTTCCCTCTGCTGCCCCGTTGTGGTTAACACTTTGGTAAATACCCAGCCACAGGGTCTTGTTCTAGAGCCTGGAATCCTAACACATTTCAAAGGAGCCAACGAGAGCATTGGCAGTGGTCTTGCTTTTCTTTCTTGCCTCTCACACATTCTTTAGGAGTTGGCTACAGCTTCTAAGGGCCATGGACTACAGGTTGAGGACAAATCCCTTAAATGACAATCTAAATAATTGGTCCTCCACTTTGGATGCTTACATCAATGGGGAAAACATTGATCTCAGGGGACACTAATAGTGGTGCCATTTAGGGTATTATAAAGGGAACAAGTCCCCCACACCACTGGTGGGTTATCACACTTCACTGCCAGGGCCACCCTGGGGTCTCGCCCCCAGAGGGTGGTCCTTGCTGTCCCTGAGATATGGGCAGGTTCGACTGGACCGCTGGTTGAGCCATAAAGTTGGTTGCTTGTCGGGGGGGCTGCAGGTTCAGGGGTGCTTCGCCCCATTCGGGGTTGGCATAGTTGGGCCGCCTGGTGTCCCAAGTGGGAGAGAGCCGTGCGCGGCCCAGGTGCCCTCTCCCCCTCCCGTTTCCCTGAGTTTTAGAGCTGCATTCCTTGGCAAAGTGCCCTTGCTTCCCGCAGACCCAACACGGTCCTCTGGGTCGATTCTGGCGCAGGGGGAATGCTGTTGGCAAGTCATGAAACCGAGGGCAGTTTGTTACAACGTGACCCACCTGGCCACATTTAGAGCATGCCATCACGTTGGCTATTGCAGTGCTAACGGCCATCTGGATTGGGGCTAGACGCTCTTCCCTCGCGACATGCTTGATCATGTCTGCGATACTCGACCCCACCGGCAATGACCGCAGAATTTCTTTGGTTGCCGAGTTGCACTGCTGACGCAAGCATTCTGCTACCACCGGGCCTTTTGCTTCCGCAGGCAGGCTCGAAGAGTCGACTGCTGCCTGGAGACGGTCCACGAATTGTGTGAAACTCTCACTTTCACTTTGTTTTATCGTGGACCATGGTGATGGCTTGGCGATGACTCTAGAAGCTGTGCGAATGGCTTCTCTGGCCGCACGGGTAGTTGCCATGACTTCATGGGCCCGCAGGCCCTGAGCTTGCGCCTGAGGGGTGATCATGGTTGGGTCTGTTCCCATGAGCCGCTGCAGGCTGGAGCCGTGCAGTGGGTGATCTGCCCCAGCTACTTGGGCCAGCTGCTTTACGCAGTTGTCCTCCCATTCTTGTTTGAACACAATCATCCCTGCCCCGTCCAATATTAATCTGCAAGCTTGTTTTATATCAAAGGGCAGCATGTCATCTCCACCGAAAACGCTGTCTATGAGGGTGGAGACCATGGCAGAATTAAGTCCTTTATCTGCAATTGCTTTAACAATTGCTTGTATGTCCTTAGGGTTTATTGGTGAGTGGACCCTCTGTCCCCCGTCTGTGACCCGAACCGGGAATGCTAGCTTGGCCGATGGGGCCCAATCGGCACATGCCATCTTTATTTTTCTCCAATCCGTGAGAGGGATTTGTCCCCCTCTCGGCTTTTCTTTAATTTGAGTGGGGATGCGTCGGCTTTTAACTCTATGCACCCCCACTTCCTCCTCCTCTGAGCTCGAGTCGGTTGTGACCCACCCGCCCGGACTAGCGTCCGAGCCGGAGTCAGAACTCGACTGACCGGTCACTTCCGGGCCCCGAGCTCCTTCTGTCGGGCCCCGGCCCCGCCCACCTCCCTTGCGGGTGGGGCCGCCCCCTCCCCGCGGCTCGCCCCGCCTGCTGCTCGGAGCAGACGGGCGCTGACTGGCTCTCCGCCCCTCGCGGGCACCACCCTTCTCTTTTATGTTCTCCTCCCCCTCACGCTCGCACGCGCCGTTCAATTCCAGCGCTACCTCCCTGTTCCCGCCGCGAGCGTTCTCACCCCGCCTTTCCCGCTCGGCGCCATCTTGGGCCGCATAAGGTGGCGGCCTTTCCGAGATTGCCTCGGGCTCCGCTTTTCCAGCGGCGCCCCCGGCCTCCCCGGCCAACCCGCCCCAGAAGGATTCCGCTCGTTTCTGTCCCTCCGTAAGCGGGCCGGGGTTTGAGGATTGAGGGGACGCATCCCCCTCTCGCAAACATTTAGATTCTGCATAATCATCACCACGTGGGGGGGGCAGAGTCCGCGGGGCCGGGGTGGAGAATATCCACCGGCTGGTCAATGACCCCAAGCTCTAAAAGTCTCGCAACGGCGAGAATAAAATCTTTAGGCTTACACTCTGTCTTATATAATTGCGATACGACCTTCACAAGGGCTTCCATCTTCCTTGCGGGTCCGGGAGCGTCCTCCCCGCCGGGCTGGTCCAGCCGCACCGGCCGTCGTTCACCCGATTCCAAGCGACTTCCCGATTCCCGGAGCTCCTTCCCGGCCCCCGGGTTTCGGCACCACCCCCGCCTTCGGGGGGCGTTGCCTCCGGAGGCGTGGCGACCTGGTTCAGTTTCCTGGATGGAAGCTTTAAGTTTCTTCAGTTCATCTTCCAGTGCCTGGAGAAGGGAAGGACAAGAGCAGCAATATCATATCTAGAAGAACAAAGAAGCTCAGATACTGTAGAATGAAAATATGGAATTGTATCCTTTAGCCAAAAGGTCCCAGAAATTATTTGTTTGGAAGGAGAGTGCTGCCAGGCTACCGAGTTATGTTGTCCAAATACGACTTCGAAGAATAAAAAGAGTTGTAAGCAAGCAATATTGTGACATTCTGAATTTTTTCAACTTTGTCAGTATGGTGGTGGACGGCAAATGGCGTTTATTGATACGTAACACAGCCTTATATAGCCTGGGCTTACGACCTCACTTCCGTCTGCTTACATCATGAACTAATACGCAATTGGCTACCCGGGAGGGGGTCCTACCTTTCCGTACATCGCGAGATCTTCCGACCGCCGGGCCTTAGCCACCCACAGTGACATCACAGGTTAAAACATATTTAAAAAGCAAAATTAAGTCAAAGCCGTAGCCATGAACTGAAGCAGCTGAAAATTCATAGTTTTCCTGCACTATTTTGCCTTCAAAATGTCTGCAGTTGCATATTGCAGACTAAGGATGTACAAGCACACCTCACCTGTTCTTCTATCAGTCTACAATTTCTTGCACCATTTGTTTTCTGTAATGAGTGATGTGGTTTATAAAATCAAAAGAGCAGAAATAAATCTCACGAGTTGAAATATAATGGGGATAAGACTAGGTATAAATTGTACAAAACGGACAAACAGGTATCTCTCAAACTGAAGTTATTTTTAAAGAAGTTACAGAAGAAATTGTTTGTGGAAAGAAAAGTTCAGAGAGAAAAGGCAGACATACAAGATCTTTTTCTCAGACAAGACCACGGTATTATACATCTACCTGGACTTTGATTACTAAAAGATAGGAAATGTTCTTAATCTCCATCTTTCTGCTTCTGCCTGAAGAGTTTCAAACTGTTCTTCCTGTTCCTCTACAAGATCCCGTAAGTGTTTCTGCTTCAAAATCTCCTGGTAGCGCTGCTTTGCAATCTCATTAGAAATGTGCTGTGTGTCTGCATAAAATGAAATATAAGGGTTAGCCTGTATTTGCAGATGATGTATAGTTTGTATTTATATGGCCCTGTCCTGGGGTTCTTCTAAGTTTTGTATAGAATAAGCAAGCATTTTAAAAGAGACTCACAGTTCGGCTGAAGAGTCTTTACAGTTCTGAATAAAGCAGAAAAATTCAAAAGGCACTGGAATGCTTCCTTTAGTTTCTGGCAAGTACCCACAGTTTTGAAAATCTTTTGCTACGGGAAAGATCTCTACAGTTTTACCAATGGTGAATACCCTTCACCTTACTTCCTCCATTCCCTTGAATGGGTGGAAAGAAGTGAAAGAATGATGCCCTGTTGCCTACTGAAGGTATTAATGACTATAAATAGTTTCAGCAATTTAGTCAATTAACTTTGGTTACAAGGGCATGCTCTTAAGTAAACATTGTGGTAGAAAAAGTACTACTAGTAGTGCACATAAAATAAGAAGTAGGTGCTCCTTGTCCCTTAGCTGATGCTGATGGAGAACAGGACCATCTGGCCTTGGCAATATCTTCTGAACGTTCTTTGCTTGTAACTTAAATTGTGACTCACCAGCTGCCTCAAAGATGTGCCTCCTTTCTGAGACAGAGACAAGCATTTCTTTCAGCTGCAGGCTGAGGTTGTAGTTTGCTTGCTCTTCTAAACTGATGCACTTTTCCAACTCTTTAATTCTTTTCTGACGTTTCTTCACGTTCTTCTTGTGCAGCTGTCCGTTCCCAAATGAATACAGAAAACATATGAGATTATACAAAAGACATACTTATGATGGAAACCTATAATCTTAATGACTTCCTTGTACCTCAGTAAACTTTGGCGTATTTGGATGTAACTAGTAGCACATTTTGGCTTTACTTTGTCTTTCACAAATATTTCAATATGCTTTGTAAAGTTCTGATTAAGGAGCTGACAAGAGGTCAGGGTAAGAGATATATTAAAGATAAAACTTGAAAGGCAAAGAGAGCAAAGAAAGTCAATGGAATGTGTGAGCTGAGAACATTCTCTTGGCTGCTCTGAGCTGCTGAAAAAAGGGTTGTTGTGCTGAAGCTGTCAGATGGGCTGTAAGGTGACAACACAAATATTGAAGCTTGAAGAGGATGAGGAGGCTGATGCCAGCTACAGCAACCTGGAGAAAATCCAGTGGAATCACTTAAAATCAAGGATAATCGTCATCTGAATATTGAAATAGATGAGAGAGCCAGCAAATCAGATTGTTGTGTCTGTGTTATTTTGAAAACAGAGGGGCAGTGGTATTATGAACAGGCTGGCACTCCTGGAGAGACACAGTAAGGAGTGAAGATTTGGAAGAATGCTTCATTAGAAATGGAAGAGTGACTTCTATAGGCAAAGCTGTGCAAAAAGTGTTAAGCAGATCTGCATTCGGATCAGGAAGGAAAGCATTTAATTCCGGTAACAAAGCAAGTAGATTTCTCTCCATAGGGTTGATCTATGCAGCAATCAATGAATGCAGACTGCTTCGAAAGACTCTAGAGAACTGCTGCTCTAGACAGCTCAGCACAAGCTGAAAAAACTACTGAAAGGCGATTATTAATGAATAAATACCTGGACAGGCCGGAGCAGTGGGCCTACGCAAACCTCATGAGGTTCTACAAGGCCAAGTGCAAGATCCTGCAGCTGGGCCGGGGCAATCCCTGATTTCAGTACAGGATGGGGGATGATGTGATTGAGAGATGCCCCGCAGAGAAGGACTCGGGGGTGCAGGTTGATGAGAAGCTTGACATGAGCCCATGGCAGAGGGGTTGGAACTGGATGATCTTTAAGATCCCTTCCAACCCAAACTATTCTATGATTCTGAGATATATATTCACCTGTGTGTGCTGTTCTGGCTATGCTCCAGCAGTCCTAGAGTTAGCTGAAGAGTCATTATGCCTGTATCAGTTGCAGTTATTTCTTACCAACACCTCTTGCTAATGAAGGAGAGGACTTGCATTTAAACTAAAAATGTGCCTCTCAGACGTGGTGGTTCTCTTAGGATTTACCTTATCCATGATGCCAAGACTCTGCTCCATCGCTGAAATCTGGTGGGTGATGTGGGTGTCGTAGTTCATCATACTTAGGAACTGAAGAATTAAAAGCAGAAAGAAGCCATCTCATTAAGCCTGTTTGTTCTTAACCATTTCATAATTTTGTAAAGACAATCATACATTGCAAAACTCAAAAAACTAGAAGTCTGCACATTGGAAAGTTTTACTAATGATCATAAATGGACATGGTAAATATATTCTTGGATGCTGTGTGACTACTAGACTGTAGAGCTGTTAAAAATAATGTTATCTATTATGTGTTAATGAAACCAAGACCAACCTAATTTGTTGTGAGTTGATCCAAAAACCTCAGCTACATTTTTGCTTATAAGGTAGTCTAACCTAACACAGCTGGAGGCCAAGGTGCTATACAGTCTGTGTTTAGACCAGAGAGGAAAGTGATTGTTTTCTTTTGAGTGGTCTCTCCGTAGTTCTGTTTTATTGTTCTTGTACCTGCATAGTAATTCAGGTTGCACAGAAGTTATTAAAGATGTGTTTCTTCAGCACACTGCTACTAAAATATCCCTTTATCGATTGACAAAGGATAAACAGCCTGTGTAACCCATAATGGGCAGTAAAAAGGTTTTTGTAGATGTAGATCTATCCTTTCAGGATACTGTCCCACCGAAGTGACATGTAAAATTTTGTGAACTGCTCTGGTCAGAAAAGGAGAAACAGGAAAGGCCCAGCAGACCTTCAGCACAAAACTGCTTTCACTCACTGCTTCACAAATAGTCCTTATTCCAGGTGGTCTCTGGGTTTTGTCCCACTCTGTCGCCGTTTATATAAGCCACCTTTCTTTCTATTCTTGTTGTTGGGGTCTCTGTTGCCTTGTCTTTCCTGCTAGCCCCACATTTCTACTCAGAGAGTGAAGTCAAGCCCCTCAAAGCATTCAAATTCTGATTAAACTGGTATTTGCCTTTGTTATGGGCAAGCCTAACTCTCTAAAGAGCAACAGTTCTGCTCATCAGTTAAAATGAAGTTTAAAAGCTAACACATAACAGCAACACTGGTGACTAATTTGCTACAAGAACTTTTCAGTGTGTTGTCACATCACCTCTTTGGAAGGCTGTTTTGTGGGTGGCAGTTACAGAAAGTCCCTTGGCTCTGATTCAGAAGTGAACAAGCAGTTTGGAGGGCAGCAAAATGAAGCCTGACTAAAACAGGTGTTTAGGATTTTCTTTTAATCTTTTGATTGAATTGCAATATCCTTACTTGCCCTCCAACATTCTTCATTTTCTCTGTGCTTTATAGCTCTCCCCACTGCAATATCCATAGCTTACCCATCCTCCAACAACTCTTACTCCAAACCTTTATGCCCCTCACCTTAGCACAACAAAACCATCAGCTTTCCTTGCAGTCCTCTATATCCCATACTGCAATATGCTCAGGCTTCCCCTACAAGCTGGCTTCATCCTCTCCTCTCCCACTGGTATCCTTGGCTCTTACCTTTTCCTACAGTTTTTGGCCTGCCAGCTGGGCTTGTTCAAAGCCCAGTGAGATACCAGATGGGAGCACCTCAGACCTTTCACTTTAAAGGAAGTTATAGTCTTTTATTTAAAGGATCTGTCTTCTGAGGCTGCAAAATCCTCATTCCTTAATCTCGGTGCCGATTTTGAAACAACGAGAGTCAGGGCTAATTTTGCCTTTGTTTACAGCTGAGCATACCAAACAGCCGCATCACTGATCACTCTCAAGAATAAAACTTTACTCTGAAAACTAAATTGTTGACTTAGTGGGCATCAGGTTTCTCCATAGGAGTAAGGGACTTAAGAGGTATAAATGATCTTACAGGTATAGCCAGCAAAATTTTCTGTGGTCAAAATATAAAGAAAGTAACTCACTAGCTGGCGGTCTTTTGAAATAGATAGCGTTGCTATATCCCGAGCCTTCTGTTCCAGATCTTCTATCTGCATTCTCATTTTCTTGTGCTCCCATTCCAGATGAAATATCACTTTAGAGAAGTCTTTACATTCCACCATGCTAGCAATCTTTTTTCTTCCTTGAGCCTGAAAAAATAGATTAATCTTCATTAACATATTTTGCAAATTATGGAATAATTATTTGCAACAAGTTGGACAAGCTTCCAAAGTTATAATTTTAGTAAGAAGAACGTGCTATACTGCAGTCTCTTTCTAGACTTTGCTCCAGATGGTTATCTTTTGTAGAATTTTTTCCCTTTTATGCTCTGTGCCACAGCCTTAGATCAGAGGAGGAGATGGAGAAAATTACAGCTAACCTCTCTCTCCACCTTTCTGTCTTTTGAACATGAAGGCATTTTAGCTCTACAGAATACAAATCAGCCCTCTATAAGGTATTCTGCAGACATTGCTGAAGGCTTTGTCCAGTAGCAGTTTTTGTACAGCTAGAATGCCTAAGAAAAGAACCTTTTAATGGGAGTATGAAGCACTGTTTTAAGTAGCATCACCATTTTCACCTTACATAAAAAAGTGTATTATTTTTTAAATCTTAATGTAAGCTACTGTTCAAATGCTTCTTAACTGTGCCTTTGCCTTGAGGGAATTTTCAGACTGGATTAGCATTTTCTGTTTAAAGCGTGTGTAAGTGATGGTGTGTCTAAAAACTGTTGCCATTTTATTGGTCTGAATTATATTGATCAAACATCAAGAAAGCAATCTATATTGCAATCTGTACATCGTGATAAGAGACATTACGGAATCCTTAATAGCTTCTTGATTACAATTGAGCCTCCTGGTGTGTAGTAATGAATTGAAACTAGATGTCAAACTGGAGAAAAAGCAGAGCCCCTGAAGGACAATACATTTGTTTAAAAAGCTTAGATTTCCTTCAGATAATGCAAATTACCATGATAGAGGAATTCAGTTCTTCAATAACACTCCTATTAATGAGAATGGCATCACTGTAGTCTGGGATCCCAGTACTTTCCAATTCCACCTGTCCTTGCTTTAGCAAAAATTGGACAGTCAAATTCCTTTGAAATTTCTTCTTCTCTTCCTGCACCCTATAATGGCAGAAAACAAGAAGTTAGTGATTTCAACAGGTTTGCATAAATCCTCCTATGATTCTCAGAATGTTTTTATTTATTACTGGTGAGAGGTATTTTCATGTAGGGGTTACTCTTTAAGAGCCTGTCTTGTACTTGCGCCCAAAGCGACTACAGAATTTGCAACTTATTTCCATACATGAAGTTTTCAACCACTGATTCAGTTTGACATACTCCAGCTCATGTTCTGAGAGAAGGTGTCTGTTACTGAACAGAAGTTTTAATAACAACTGAGAAGGATATGGAGAAGACTCCAGCCAGCACCCTTTTTCTTGTATAATTTATCCCCAGATTTAGAATTATAGAATCATAGAATAACCAGATTGGAAGAGACCCATCGGATCATCGAGTCCAACCATTCCCATCAATCACTAACCCATGTCCCTCAGTGCCTCGTCCACCCGTCCCTTAAACCCCTCCAGGGAAGGGGACTCAACCCCCTCCCTGGGCAGCCTCTGCCAGTGCCCAATGACCCTTTCTGTGAAAAATTTTGGTTTGGCCTGCTCACATGTGGTGCAATCGCACCTCATTTCAGAAATATTGTAGGTCTCTAGGATGGATCCTAGAGAAAAGAGTGTTGGAGAACACCACTGCATAATTTTGTATGTAACTTTCAGCTCTGTGTCGGTACAGTAGTAAAACATAGCAAAATATAGGAAAAGAAAAAAAAATACCATCTAAGTTCTTGGAAAACGCCTTCTAGTTCTGACTTAATCTTCTCATCGTCATCCATTCTTCTCTGGAGAAAGGCCTGCATCTCTGCCAGTGTTCGGTCTTTCTGTTTCACCTAAGCAAGCAATATTGTGACATTCTGAATTTTTTCAACTTTGTCAGTATGGCAGGGCAAGACTCTTCAAGAACAGAGAAGACAAGTTCTTAAGAAGACAAACATATGTATAAATACATAGCCTGGTATTTTGAGAATCTCAGCACATGGACAAGGAGGTTACAATCATAGAATCATAGAATGGTTGCACTGGAAGGGATCATGAAGATAGCTAGTCCAACCCCCCTGCAGTGAGCACGGACATCTTCAACTCGATATCAGAGTCCCATCCAACCTGACCTTGAATGTTTCCAGTGTTGGGGCATCTTTATACACTGCTCAGAAAATAATTTATTCATTTACACGTATTTTATTCACATGAAAGGAAATCTGTATATCTTTTGCTCAAAGCTCATGTATCTCTGTCTCTGGAAAACTGAGATTTACACCTTCATGCTTTTAAGCTGAACAAACAGCTTGCTAGAACTTTTCCACACCATCTGTTAGGAATTGCTCTTGACATTCTAAAACAATATGGGAATGCATGGCTGCAAATGTAGACTGATAAAGGGAGAGAACAACTCCAACAGATGATGAAAACCGAATGCCTTAATATTTTTTTTGGTATGGACAGAGGAAAGGTAATTTTTTTTTTTTTTTTTTAATGAAACCACACCAAAATCATAATCATTCTGATAAAATCCATTCACATTAATATGCTAATTTTTCCTGTGAAGGAGAACTAGATCCCATTTCCCTTCATAGCATTTCTATTATTCTGAACTGAATGTGGTCAGAAGCAACCTTCAAACTCAAATGCAGCTTGTGTGTGTGCTGCATTGTTGTTTCACCATTACCTTGACCCTGCACTTGAACTCCGTAGAACTATCAGATCCGAAAATATCAAGAAGTATACTGGAAAAATAAAGAATTTTACATACCAGCTCCTCAGTTTCCATTTTATTTCTTCTAGCTAGACAAAAGCGTTCCCATATAGATGGGTCTAAGCCATTAGGCATGTACTCAGGACTATCCAGTTCATCCATGGATTTCCTTAACAGGGTACGTGCATGTTTGTAATCTTCAGCTGAGCCTGAACAATTGCCATACGGGTTTGCAGTGTCAAAGGCCATTTCTGTCACTGGGGCCCTAGTGCACATATAGAGTACATAAAATATTTACTTTTTATTATCTCTTGCACAAAAGAAGTGCAAAAACAACTATGAACATTTCATTCTTTCAAGTTCCTAGCAAAGAACAAATAGGTAAGACTGCATCTTACACAAAATAAGAATATATGTTTTTGAAACCTCATGATTATTTAGATTGCATTTAAAATAGATTGTGGGGGGTGAATGAGGAAATGTAAGTACTCAAAAAAGCAATTGTTAAATAGCCAATAAAAAGCAGGCAGCCCACTGATTATCAAAATAATTTTGACCATTGAAATAAATAGCATTCTCATTCTTGTCTCCCAAGAAACACCAATATTTAAGCAGATGGCATCAGGAGGATCTTACTCTGGTCGACGTTTGTAAAGTTGGGAAAGTTCATTAAGGAGATCAGCAGGTAGGTCAGCAAACTCCTTTGTAAAACCACATTCCAGTTTCTAGGAGGGAAACAGAAAGCTTTCTTGTTACCAAAACGTTATTTTTAAAAAAGCATTAACCTGCTCATACCTTAGAAATATAGAACATGGTGCTCTTCCAAGCACTGTCAAGCATCACAGGAATCCGGGATACTTCATTAATTTTTCTCTGCACATACTCTCCTTTACAACTGAATTTCAGCAATCAGCAAGTTGACCAGAACTCATCCCATGCTCACAGTGAAGTACATTCTTCTTGTTATCAAGACACAGCATTAACTTTTTAATTTGTGAACCTCCTTGTGTTTGTCAAGAGTCTCACCTTCTCTTCAACTACTGCATTTTCATAGGTGTCCATGTAAGCCACAATTTTATGTTCTGTAGTCTGGAGTGTTTTCGTAGTCTTGTCCTATAGCAAAACCAAAACATTTCAGGAATGAAACTCATCCAGCAGAAGCACCAACCAGCCACTCATTTACACTGATGAAGCTGACGCTTTCTTATTTCTAGAGAAAAACATGTGAGCTGTTTTCACTAACAAGTCAATGCCTTCTTCTGCAGGTTAATTGTAGATACTGCTAATGGGTGAGCAGGTGTGAAATTAAATTAGTCCCCTGCTTAAGACAGTAAGAAATTTGTGGAAGAAATATACAAATGCTTACAAGTCTTCATATTAAAATCTGAATGTAAGGACCTTTGTTGATAGTTGTTTTCACTTGCACAAAGATTTCCTTTTCCTTTCACATCATCACAGGTAACACAGTGCAAAAATTCACAAACGCTGTTCAATGGAGTGTTTTAATTTGAGAATGCAGCTTCCCTTTCGTCATAACATAGTTCTGCTACCTGTCAGGATACTACGTCTTACTGAGGCTGTTAAATGCCTCTACTCTGCTGGGGAGATCCTTCTCCTGTATTTCACAGTTTGTATGGACCAAAAGATCTACCTATGGGAAGAGTTAGAATTTTTTTTTTTATATGATTTGGCAGGGATGGGTAAACGCTTCAGGAGACTAAATTGGTCAATAAGATTATAAACACTTTGTGCTCAAGGGTATGTGTGTCAGATACTCAAAAGCAACCTCTGTCTATGCTTTGAACTGGCAAACACAAGTCAGCATGGCCCTCACTTCAGTGAAAAACGTGATGGCATTACACATCTTCATGTCCTAAAAGCATCATAGTTGCTGCTTCCAGCTTGACACTGGATACTGAAAAATACTATATATAACAACCATTAGCAGCATGCCCTTCTGAATGCATAGAATTTTACCAAACAACTCCAGCTGAACCAAAATGAGTATATCTATTAAAAAACATATGTATTTATAAAGTATGTCACCTGTACAAGTTGAAAAATATATCAGTGACCCTGTAAATTGTCAGAAAATAATCTACAGCAAAATTTTTATTTGGAAAGAGCAGTCCTCACAAGAAAATGTTTTGTAAATATTACACTTTTCCTAAGAACAGCATTCCAAATGACTACTTACTTTTTCTTTCTCCTTTTTCACAAGAAAATTATGAAGTCCAGCTTTTCTAGTGTCCAACTCCTCATCCAACAGTAAAGCGTAAACAAGATTGACTATTTTGAGTTCTTCCTGTAAAATGATTGTATTAAAAAATGTTAACTTTCCTGATGCACAGTGACAGAGAAGAAAAATCAATGTTCTCTGCAATACCTGGTAGACGACCATCTCTGATTTCACTTTCCTTTCAGAGAGTTTACACACAATCTCATCAAAATTTCGTGTTGTTTCCTGGATGGAAGCTTTAAGTTTCTTCAGTTCATCTTCCAGTGCCTGGAGAAGGGAAGGACAAGAGCAGCAATATCACATCTAGAAGAACAAAGAAGCTCAGATATTGTAGAATGAAAATATGGAATTGTATCCTTTAGCCAAAAGGTCCCAGAAATTATTTGTTTGGAAGGAGGTGCTGCCAGGCTACCGAGTTATGTTGTCCAAATATGACTTCGAAGAATAAAAAGAGTTGTATCATTTGCGTATGGCATCAGCAACTCTGGGAATGGAACCTGAAAAAAATTTTAGGAATACTGGTACATTTGTGAAGGAAAGTTACTGTCTGTGAGATGCCACAGGCTTTGGCTTGTATTACTTGGTATAAGTAGAGATTGTCTAGTCTAAGCTAGGACTTCTTTCATATGCCACATGATCTTTGTTCTTCACTTGTTCTCCATTTATTCTGTGTATTAGCATTTTCAGAAGTAGCTCCTGAAACTCTGGTGATGAGCATGTTAACAAAACCACTCCTTTTCTCATTTTAATTTACCCTTCTATATTCCTCTTTTTCTTCATTCAGTTCCTTGACTTTTATCTCATATTCTCTAAATATTCTCTTTTCTTCTTCATTCCAAAGATGCTCAGGCTTGGACAGAAAAGGAGGTGGAGGAATATCCTGGAAGAATTAAAGACAAATATGTTTCAAAAGCAACATTAAGTCCCCATCTGCACACTAACAAACTCTAGCACATCTCAAGATGAGTTAAAGGTATTCCTTAGTGGTAAATAAGGTACAAGACTTAAGTCTAAGTTACCTATATATTCTGTTTCTCTGGTCTGTCACTTGCACAGTAATTTTGGTGACACATATTGTGCTATTCTCTCTCAATTGCTTATAGGAATTCACTGCTGGATCTTGTAAAGGACAAGTATTTTGTACTCAAACATACTGCTGTAGATACTAGATACCTCACGTTTTCTGCTTCAGAAAAAAATCTAACTCAAAAAGGTAACCCAAATCTAACTCCATGCTAACGTATACTTCTAAGTGGAGCCCTTATTTTCCAAAAGAGATCAATTCCAGGGAAAATGCTTGGTCCTGCCGTACTCTTTTTCTGTGACATTTCACATTTGTTCCTTTCTTTACTTGTGTACTACCTATATTGGCTGAGTTAAAATGGAATACAGTATTTTTCTGTGAGATCACAGTGATGGAAAACAGGCTCTTCCTCCACCAGTTGTTATAATGGTAATACCAGATTATGTTCCTGCAGTATTCCACTGTGACAGGGACAGGTGTTATGGATAAGTCATATGCAGGCACTAGAACTCTGTGGTCTCTTTTGAGTCCAGTGTGTGGTCTCTTACAGAGTCTATGTAGGTTTAATGCAATTCTACAAGTCTCTGACTTTCTCCTATCACTTAGGTTTGAAATATTTGCTAGTTGAATTTCACACGTCCTCTAAAAGCCCACAAACCACCTAAATGATATGGCAGAAACACAGCTCACCATCTTCAAGACGTCTTCCTTTTTGACTTCTAGGACTCCACCCATCATGTCATTAAGAGCACGCAGTCTGTCATTGTCCTGCAAACAACCACAAAAAATATTTTTGTTTGCAAAAGGAAGTGTAGTAATTGGAAGTTTTGAGAGGGATAATAGGGTAGTTCACATCTAGATCATCTGTACAATTATACGGTGTGTCACTAGTAGATTAATGCACTTCGGTGATGCCTGTGAAACATGATGAAAGTCTCAGAGTTTTTTCTGGTGGACGGATGTTCACGTACCAAATAACTTACTCAAACTGCCATTCTGGCATTCTAGAAAAGAATACACAGGTATAGACTACTCCTGTGCAGTTGGTAGGCTAGGGTGAAGGAGGCTATTGTGTTATTGTCTCATTGAGCATCTCTTTTGGGAACCGAACCATTTTAGGTTCTGCACAGATGCGTTTTAAAGCCAGAGGAAAGCATTACAACACCCTTGCCTTATCCCTGAAGAGCACAGGTCGCTCAGTTAACAAACACAGATAAAGCAGAAAGCTCTCTCTTGAGCAGCAGCATGCATTTAGAAATTTATCTAATCCCTAGTCACCTGATAGAGTATTTTTAACTGCCATTTTTTTTAGAAAATGTTGAGCCTAATACTAAATCTTTTCTCCCCCCGGCTGGTCTAGGTAGTTCCAATTGTAAACGATAATAAGAAGGAAAAGGCACACATCATCATTACCTACCATTTACACTTTATTCTCCCATGCTACATGACTGGAATATTTCAGTGCAGCATTAACTAAATAAGCCTGACCAGAGACAAAGGCCTACACAGTAAAAAAGGAAACTACTTTAAGTACCTTCTCAGCAAGACGTCTTTCCATTTCAAGCTTAGCCAGCATTTCTGCTTTCTCTCTCTCTTCTTGAGTCAAGTATTTTTCAACTTTAATCTGAAGGAAGAAAATGAGGGTCATATCAGGGTTCTTCTCTCCAAATGTGATCACATGCAGACTAAGAACCTTTGGAAAGAGGGGCAATACTAATTCTTGATGCTTTTTGTATCTCTGCTCCATGATAATACTCCTCAAGAGGACATTGTTCTTTCGAACACCCCTGAAAGCATATTTAAAAATGCTAAAATAGAAACTACCATCATTTTTGTTGAGATTAGTTGTATTTCTTGCATACCTTTTCTGACAGTGAATAACACGAACTGGTGAGAGAACAGAGAGAATTGGGAAAGACTGACCAAAAGAGCATGAGATTGGTGGAATATATTGTATAAGAAGCATGGTGCTTCTTTATAAATTATCATTTCAATTTATAATTACAGTACTAAGCACGGTTTAGTACCCACACACTTAGTCTAAAACTACTTAGTCTCAAAATGGTGCTCAGAATAAACAGAGAAACCCTTATCTATGGAAGTAAACCCTCCAAGCCTGGCTTGAATCTTACACTCAGGAACAGGGGGAATATCTACCTAATTTATAGCCAATTAAAAACTTAACATCAACGAATTAAGATTGTATACATCTTATTCATTTTGGATTGACTTATTATAAGTTTTCTCCCTAAAGAGTGAAGGGAAGCAAAAGAGACAAAAAGATGATTTTAAGTACACAGACACATCTGTTTTCAGCTTTTCAATGTCTGGCAATGACAGGAATTAAATAAATATATTTGAGTAGGTGAAAGAGAAAGATTCATTTTTCAAACACCTCTGAATCCTGAACTGTGAGTGCTCGCTCTGGTATCTCATCATCTGTAAGAGCTGGCTCCCACACTTCCAACTGCAGATCAAGTTGTTCCAAGATTTCTCGGATCCTCAGGTTTCTTTCTTTCACTCGTTCTATCTCCTGCTCCTTTTGTTGTGCAACTATGTCAAATTCCTTATTAAAAGCAGTTTTCAGTTTGTAAATGATGTCCTGAAATACCAAAAAGGGAAACAGCAATATGGCACAGGTCACATCCATCCATGATTATGGGACCACTCCTCAAGCCATCAAAACCATAAATGTGTGTAATTGTATGTGTGACAGGGAGATAAACTGGTAAAGCCCTTTAATGAAAATCATATAGGCAGAGCTCAAGCTTTGTTAAATAGAGGTGGGCAAACTATCATTCGTGGGGTTTTTTTCCCGCATAGAAATTTTTATTGCTGCATATTGCTGCAAACACTGGATAGAAAATTCTATTTGCTTGTTTTTGAATTCTTTGGCTGAAAGAAGGTGCCTCAAAGAAAAAAAACACATGACCTATAAATCTAGAGACTGTAAATCACAGGTAGAGGGGCATACTTTTAAGGGACATACACGCTAAGGACATATTTTCCTGATTTTTAAGTGATTCATCCTGCAGTTTCAATAATGCTTTTATGTGATTTTCTGCCTGGCATATGTAAGAAAAATTCCCTCATTAAATAAATAAACAAAAGTCGTAAACTATTTTTTTAAAACAGCTAAGACCTTACAATGATTTTAAAAATCATATATTCTCGGTGCTTAAATTCTTCCTTTAGCCTACAGAATTGACCTCAACAAAGCAGAACAGAATATTAAGAGAGAAAACTATGTGTGTCTCCTACTACATCAATTTAATAAAATGAAACATGGAAAGGATTTCAGTTCTATCACCAGATTTTACATTTTGAGATGCTTTAGCTGTCTGCAATTTGTATTACAATAAATATTTTTGTGGCCATGATTATTTCATTGGTTTCTAATACAATAATAAGTTATGATGTAGTAAGGCAGGATGGCAGATAACATAAAGTGTTGCTGGGAGACAAAAGGCTGTGCTCAAGTGTTTGTCAGCTACCTATCTAACTCTCAGCAAATTCACTGCACTGGCCAAGAACACAGCAGACTTGTCTGCTATTAGATATATCGTATGCATCTTGAAAGCCACACAGTAGAAAGATCTCGTTACATCCAAACTTACATCTAAAATTGCTCCTTGTGTTTCTTCCCCATCTGCTTTAAAAACTAGTGTATCTACTAGATTTTATGTATTACAACGCATAACTGTTGAGCTCTGCTACCAGTTGTAGCCTTAAAGAGCTCTGATGAGGCAATGCTTTACTGTTGTTTAACCACTTCTGCCCTTGCAGATCATCTTCATAAGAAGCCTTTTATGTAGCATGTTTACTGCTTAATAAACAGGCCAGGGTAAGAGAAGGGAGAGTCGGATAGTAAAGAATATTAAATAACAGAAACACTGAAGGCTCCAAATGAAGGGCTGATAAGACTGTAAAGAAATGAAATGGTGTGAGGATACAGCTGAACTTTCATTCAGCAGCAAATAGTATGGAAAGAGGTCACGTTTCCACAGGCATGCTGAGCTGTGCAAGCCAGCTATACAAACACCAGAGGACAAATAGAAATACTCTCAAATTGGGTAACCAATTTCATAAAAACGTTTTTCTTCCACACCTGAGCTGGCAAATCCACGTGGTGCTTTGCTGCACGATGTGCATTTATCTGTAACACAGTGGCCTGTGCAACTCTCCATTGCAGTGTCAGTACACCCAAAATCTGAGCGTCTGTGACTGCTATGAGAACCCAAAGGTGTGGCAGTGCCACTACAGTAATACAAACTTGAAAAGACATCACCTTTAATAACACTATCTGATTGACTTTCTGCTCCCTACTGTGCAAGTCCAGTTGGTGGTACAGGATAGATGTATCTCCACCATACTGAGAGCTCAGACTTCCAATCAGGCAGGAAGATGCATTATCATCAGCCGTTACGTCTTCTGTCTTCTCTCATTCTTCCTCAGGTAATACAGTCTCAGACTCAGTCTCAGGATTTTTCTTCTGAGCCTGAATATCACAAACATGACAACTGTGTTAATTTTGTATACGAACCAGTGGCACACGTATGAAAAAATTCTAGAGATCATATTCTGCAATTAAGCCCAGTGATCAAAAACCCACAAGTTGAAGTGAACATATACAGAGTATTTGGCCCAGTTGTAGGATCCCCAGTACAAGAAAGACACGGGCATTCCGGAGCAAACCCAGCGATAGGCCACTAATACAATTAAGGGTTTGAAGCACCTAATATGTGAAAAGAAGCTGAGCGTGCTGGGATTGTTTAGCCTCAAGAAGGAGAAGGCTTGGGGGGTGGTGTTTAATAACACATATGAAAACCTGAGGAGTAAGGACAACAGAGCCAGACTCTTCTCAGCGGTGTCGGTGACAGATTGAAAGGAAATGGTTATACATCAAAATACAGAACATCCAACTTAAATATAATGAAACACATTTCCTCTGAAGGTTGTCAAACATGGGAGAAGGTAGCCTATAGAGGTTATGGAATCCTCCATCCTTGGAGATATTCCAAACCTGACTGGACATGGAGCTGAGTAAATTGTTCTAGGTGGGCTGGAGTAGATGACTTCCAAATGGCTTATCTAACCTCAGCTCTTCTGTGATTCTTCAATACTAATGCATTTGTTCTAAGTAAAACCACAACATTTCATCTTTACGAATATCTTCAAATTTTTAGGGAAGTATTTCTACAGCGAAAACGGACCCAAGAAATGTGTCTATGTAAAAAAGGGGTTAAGATGCCAACTCAGAGCATTCTGATCTGAAATGCCTATATGCAGTACTTCAAAGGGATTGTACCTCATCATCAGCTGTCTCAATCTTCTTTAACTGGAGAACTTTCTCCAGAATTTTCAGTTCTTCTTCAGTACGTTCCTTCATTGGATAATTTTTCACTTCAGAAGCTATATGGAAGCACTGTTCAATTATATTTTTTTTTTAGAAAACAAAAACACCCAAGGTAAAAACTTCTTCAGAACACATCTGTTAATTCATTTGTCCAAAAACTGAATGCTAAATAGTTACAGAGGCTTCTTAAAATCAGAAATAATATTGATGATCAATTAATGTAGACAATCCAGCAAGAATATAGGAGTCAGAAAAAAACCACTTGCCTTTTTGGTAGTAAAAATGGTTGGTTTAAAATTTGCTGCCTTTATTTATTTTTTTTTTTAAATAACCTCTGGCTATGTCCTCTTTATTCACAGAATTCAACCAGGACAAGATTTTTGGTAAAATTACTCGGTCTTTAACCACCCTTGAGATAATCTAGTATCACTAGTTTGACTAATATCCCTCTGTTTAAAATAGGCTAAATCAGGGTTAAATTTTGCTTTTACATTCTGTGTTGCAGAAGTCCTACTGACCCAACACAGAAATATAATATTTACCTTCTCCGTTTAGCAACACTGCATGAAGATATTCTCTAGTATCTAGGAACTAAGGAGTTACTTATTTGCTTATTAGCACATTTATCCACTTTAAAAGGCAAAATCAGCCAGGCTCGGTCAAAATCAACAGAATGAAAGATTTGCATGAGCCCTGGAAAGAAGTGGTTTTTTTCCTCATACCATAAGCAAACCAGAAATGTGTTATACTTCTATTTATTTTGTTTCAGTACCTTAAGGAATCAATAAACTACTGCAGTAAGTGAGTTAGAAAGTGATGGTTACCTTAACAGCACGTCCTTTTACACACACTGGATCCCAGCACTCATGTTTGATGACACTCTGCAAATAGCAGTTGGCTAAATTCTCCATTTCAATCTCCTTCCTCACCTTTCAAGATACAGAAAAGAAAATAATGACATGTGGTGCAAACCAACAAGATATAGGCAATTTGTATTGAGTTGTTGAAACAAACCTGGCAGATTAAATGAATTACCCGTATTTCATAATCTTAGACTACTGCAGCTATCTTCTCCAAAAATGATATTGCATACTACTGCTACTGAAAGGTGTCATTTCATATGTGAAGAAAAGCATTCCAGAACTTAAGCAGCGCTGTACCCAAGGTCACAGTGTCAGATTTACAGTTTCTGGCATAGATCATATTCCAACTGGCAATATCTGCATTAGCAGATTCACCTGCTTCAAAAAGTGACTTAAAATACTTTTACGCTTTCCTGCTTCTCAACAGTGAACAACTTTGAGATCATCTTCTATTCTTCAGTTATTGCTTCTCCTTTTCACTGCTAGTTTTAAAATGTTCTCTTTCCACTCTATCATACCCTGGCCACTTCTTCTTCAGCCTTTTCTTGTGCTCTTTCCTGTTCTTCTACATCCAGGTTGAACTCCTGCTGCTCCAGTTTCTCAATGTCTGGCACCAGTTCATTTTCATGCATCATTTTCTGAATCTGTTTTTTTAAAAAATAAGTATAAGGAATAAAAAGTAATTCGAATGTGAATAGAGGAAACACTGGTTTTAACACTGTGGAACTTGATAACAGAGAAAATCATTTTAATTGCCTCCACTTTTAACTGCTTCATGGTAATTGGTAGAACGTGCTGCCTGTACCTAGTGACAGAGACTACTATGTGAATATATTTCATCCTTCCCTTAAAGCTCATTTGGATGTTATATGTGGAGTTGTGCATACTTTCTAAGAATCTGTAGCATGGAATTGTTCATTCTTTAGTTCTGAGAACTTTCAAAAGTTTTTATCTATCTCATGCAGTTCAACAAAGGGAAATGCAAAATCCTGCATCTGGGGAGGAACAGCCCCATGCAGCAGGATATGCTGGGAGCTGAGCAACTGGAAAACAAACTGGAGAAGGAAGAGGAGAGGATGACAGTTTCTATAACGGAAGGCTGTTAGACCAGCAGAAACTAGCCTGCTGAGGGGATAGATTGCTCAAGATATAAGGGTGGTACAAATTTTTTAGTTGGAGCAAAGGAACCTCAGAACCAGACAGTTGTTCCTGACAGGTTCAGCACGCTGTCCCTGAAGAGACAAATCTCTCTATTACCTGTCTGCTCAGTGTTTATGACAAAAATGTAACTAAGCACTAGAGCTGATAGTTGTAAAGGAAGTGTACATGTAAACAAAACTGTAAGCTAAGCCATTACACTTGTAAGAAACTCACAGTTTCATGCAGCTTTTTAATTCCCATTTGCAGCTCTTTCTTCTGGTTAGCAAACCTCTCAGTCTCTTCTCTAATGACCTGACATACAACAGATATATTTTTGAAAATAAAAAATAACCCAGGAAACGACTGAAGTGATCTAAAGGAACATTATCTGTACAGAAAACAAAACTCAGAAGGGATTAATAACTGAAATAGACATAAGCTTAATTCAATAGGTTGATTCTTAGAACTGCTAAAAAGAAAAATGATTGTACACCCAGTTCACACTGTAAACTGGTTATACAGAAACAGAGCTTAAAATAAGGAAAGAAAGAAAGTCACTCCTGAGATCACACAGAAAGCAATGATATTTCATCTTATCATTGAGCCCCAGAAGCTGGAGAATATATACAGCTCTGGTTCATAACAAAAAGAACCTGCTACCACCCATAATTCATATTTCTGAGGAAAAAAATTATCTATGCTAACATTAATATAGCAATTTCCAGACTCACAAAGCACTAAATCCCCTCTCTGCACACTATTAGATCTTTGATGAACTTTTACTCTTAAAAAACTTTGGTTCCACATCATACTCACCTCAACCTTAACCTGAAACAAACCTCAGGGGGTTTGCAATTAATGTCATATTGTTGACTATTGATTTATCAGTGCTGTAGAATTTTTTATTCTGGCCCTTGGGAAGAAGCACCTGCTTGGTTTCTGGTAATAATCTTCTGTGTAACTTCTTGACATTTAGAAGAAAAACATCTTTACAAGTTTCTAAAGGAAGCCGATTTCTCTGGCAATTTCTTTTTTTTTTCATTTACTCCTTGTGTAGAAGTGGCCTTTTGGCCTTTAGAGCTCCTATTGTGCTCAGTACCTGCTCTGGTGTGTTTATAACGTTGACCCTAACTTTTCTAAAGGTCTAGATGGCAACGCCTTAAAGGGAGGCCCAAATGTCAGAAGAGCTTTAGAAAGTAGATTACTTTACAGCACATAATTCAAATCACTACTGACTCTTGAAAACTCCTGTTTTGATTATTACTTGTTCTATCGAAGTACCTTCTTCATTTTCTGATCTATCCACGTCATTTCATTGGTATTGGCTGAATATGAACTGGTGACGTTTCCGTCTTCCTCTGTCACCTCTACATTGGAAGATTTAAGCGATGCATCCTGAAATTAAGGATATAAACATCCATCTCAGGTACTTAGAGAGAATAAGAGAGAGACCAAAATAAAATAAAAATTGGACTCGCATTAGAAGCACCACCACGTCATTAAAGAGAATGTTACAATATTTTTACTCCCTAACCAGGCTCCAGATTTGGTCCAGAAAACCCTTGCTGTTATGCAAAGCCTTTTGACTCAAATGGCCTGACATTACTAACTTCTGTAATTGCTGCTTTGCTTGATTTCAACAGGAAAACAAACAACACACAATGTATAGCAGTAATATCACACTGGAAATGACAAATAATTTCACATGAGGAGAAATTGACTTTCACAGAGTTTTCTGTGGCTGAAGAAACCATGTGAAACTGAAGCTGTGAATGCCATCTTCCCATAACTATTCCATTTCCTTGTTTATACTATTCTACAAATTAAGAATTAAGCATATTCAGCCTATCCTTGGGAGTATTTTGCTACTTCTGCAAAAGGATCAGAGTTTGTTTGGAGGACAGTTTTTATCATGTGCAATTTTAGGATAATGATCAAACCTTCCCCCCGCTTCCCTAAAAATAAAAAAAACCCCCACCTTAAATTTCCCTTCTGGAAGTGATTCTGCTGTGGATTCTGGGTCAAAATGCCGTTCTGCCATGGATTGTAAAACAGTATTTTCATTTGAAGTGGACTTGTTCAGTATAGCAAGAAGAGATCGCCAGTGAAGATCAGCTTCCTCAGCTTCAGTATTCTTTATCTTCCTAGTAAATAGAAAATAAATTGATGTATTTTTATGTCTTATAATAAAGGACAAATTATTAAATATTCCATATAACAAAATTACTAAGTTGTTCAAAAATGCCTATTCAATATTTTTACATATGATTTAATATTGTTTGAGTTCTAGCATTCATAATTAAGTGAAGTTTCTTCAGAATTAGAAATTCTGAAAGATTCATTCCCCAGAGTAGAAATACCACTCTGGTGGACCCATCTTCCATTTATGCATCTGCCTGAACATTTGTTATACCACAGAAAAGCTGTAGTTTCACGTGTCCCTCACTCCTAATGTTTGCTAAGAGCTCTCTATGGGCACAGTTCAATTCCCTCCTGTTAAATCTGTGATGTCCCCTAATCACTGAAATAAAATGGTATCTCATGAGATTATATGGCTTAGATCCTCAGACACCCCATTCCAGATGGTTTATTTGAGAGTGATAAGCAGCTTATTATGGGTAATGCTTATCAGAAGACACTCCTTTATCTTGTATTGCAACCGCACCCAAAGTCCAAGACATTCTCCACAACACTGGTGGGAAGCTTTAAATGAGCTAGGGAAGCTACCTCTAATGATGAGAGGAGTGACTTCATCTAATTCTTAACCTTACTTTGAGACTAATAAAAAGTCTAGAATCACAAATAGATGCAAAATTTGTCTGTCAGGATACAAAAATTCACACCATCAATATTATACATACTTCCATTTCAGGCACACCAGGGCACCATCATTTTTCCCAATAACAAGGATAAATTTGCTATCCAGAGAAAATACCGTGGATCTGATTCCTCCTCCTTGATATGAGTGACAATGCATACGAGCGAGTATATCCTAGAAAAGTCACAGAAGCAGTATGAGTAAATATGTTTTTGTAACAGGGTATGTCTATAAACTATGCTTCTGTATTTTCTTATAGAAGTCAATCCAAAATGTCAACACGAAGTATATAAAAGCCTAGGATTTATGATTTTGTGATTTTTGACTACAGATGGGACAAGTTTCTAGAATACTAATTTTGCAGGTGATGATAACGAAAAGTAGTAAAATTATCTACCCCAAGATTTGCTGGAGAAGAAAGTAAGTAGTTTGTATAATCATCAGTTATAAAAACAATTGTACTATATAATGTTATGACAGTTCATGTTCAACGTAAATTTTTCTGGAACACTTTATATTCAAGCAAAGAAAAGCTTCCAGTGAAAGAAAGTAGCTTGCACACCTCTTTCTCGCGTACACCAAACAAAGCCTGTACCTGGATGCCTACCTACCATAGTAGGAGTGTGATAGACGAACAAAACACCATCGTTCGCTGCTGATGCCAGCCACCGGCCGTTGGGTGATAAACAGAGGATCCCCGATCCAAACTGATTGCTACGAATCCTCTTCTCTGATAAAAATACTGATGGGTCTTCCGATATAGTCTGCCGAACAAAGAAAATGTTAGCAGCAGTTCAGATTATGGAGATGTCTATGCCATTTTGAGAAGGCTGATGGCAGTTTTGTGGGTTATCACACGTGGTGATTTACAATCCAAACACTTGGATTTCTGAGCTCAGGAAGCAGTAACATTGCTACGATGATTTGCTTCTCATCTCTTCAAAAGGGTCTGTGTGTTTTTATGTGCCTGGGCCCAGAGTTGTCAAGGAGGAATGCCCACCTTTGGAATTCACCTTCTTCCTTGACCTGACTCAAACTGGGGGAGACCTATGAGCTACAGAGAGGTCCAGTTCATCAGCAGGCAATGACAGTGACCACTACTTCATTTCAGGCAGGGCTGAGCTGGGTTTGCAGTTGTGTCTTAGAGTCATGGGCTCACATGGGCTCAGTGCTTTTAAGAGCTGGATACTCCAGTTACTCAGCAGACTGCACAAAAGCACAGCTCCAACACAGAAGCTACACATGAAGTGCCTGCAAGCTGTACAAGTTTTAAGAAGCAACATTTGGCTTTCTCTGTAATCAAACAAGAAGATTGCTTTTGCCAGATTTCTGAGCAGGTGGTAGGATACTAAAAGTTGATGTTTATGGATGGAGTAGATATTTTGAGTGCAGAGATGACTTTTTATGATAATATCCTGCTATATTAACTTCAGCTACAGCCTTTGTTTGATGGTATTTAACCATCACCCAAAATAAAGCAGCTTCAGAAAATTACCTTTTCAGTGAGATGATATTTACAGATGAAAAGTCCAGAGGTACAGTAACCATACACAATATTATCCTTCAATCTGACTGCTGAGCTCAAAGGGCAATCCAGATCATAACGCTCCTGTTTAATGGCACTAGCATCAAACATTCCTTGGTCATTAACATACTCATCATTATCTAGAAGCGTGAAAAAAGAAACAGGGAGGAAAAGGCATCATTACCACTAATGCAGGTGCTTCACCCATCAAGTAATTAAGAAAATCAGTCTCAGCAAGGAGTGAGCATTACGTGAGTTTTCAAGGAGACTAGGAATTAAGACACCTAGGTTTGACACTTACTCTGGGGGTCGTGCCAATCTAGCACACTGCAGTGAAGCAGAGAGACAGCTCTAAAGAAGTCCTAGAAACGGTTTAACCACAGTGATGTAATTGTTTGCATACCCTGATTTACCCTGCTCTGCTGTGCCTTAGTTAAATTTATGCATTTAAGACCTCTCATGACAACTGAATTAGTTTTCCACCTGTTTCCAGAAAGTGCCCCGAACTGATCATTCCAAGAATATCAGTTTTCCAGAAGGTGAATGGAAGTTTGCCTTTCTTAGGCGTCCTTAACCCCCCCCCCTCTTTTCCTCATAGTGACACTTTTCTCATAGAAAGTTTCTTTAACATTTCCTATTGGGACACAAGGTAATATTTTTTAAACACAGTAGACTTTTTCCTTGGTGCTTTTACACAGAAAAGCTATAACAAAGACAGGGAATCACTATTTTTTTAGATAGATCAACCTTTAATATTTTCCTTCTGAGCTATTACATACCTATAATAATTCTTTGAAGAGGCTGGTGGGATTGATTCCCCTTTGAACACCCGATATGCTAGTCTGCAAAAGGGTGATGCCTAGAACAAGGTCTCTGTGACTGGCTTCGGGCATTGCCCACTCAATAGTAATAATAACAGCAATAACAACCACCACCAGTAGAAGTAGTTGTTAAGCGATGGCTTTGTGAATCTGCAAATGAATTACTTCTTCCTTCCTTGGCCTTCCCTTAAAAGATCACATTTTGCAATGATTGAGCTGACTATAAAGCCTACCGAATGCTGTATGAGAAATGATGTCCCAGGAGAATGTACAGAGGAGATGAAGAAAGAGATTAAGATTTGTGTTAATGGATGGCAATAATATGATCTTCCCTTAGAAAAATATCACAGAATATATATTCTTACCTGTTGTGAGTTCTGAAGGTAGATAAAAAACTTCCAGTCTTGCTCTCTGGCCCGCTCCCACATTAAGAAGTGCCGCCACTTCAACTAAGTCCTTGTTGAAGTCAGAAACTACAGAGAGATCCAGCACTTCATCTGCTAAGGCTGAAGCAGGTAGGGAACATCAATGCAAATTGTTACTGAATCACGGTAACGTTTTTGCTGAGTTATCACATCAAACAAAGAGACCCATGTTCAGGACACATCTCAGCTCAACCACACAGTTTGGAACTTGCATGAAAATATCAGACAAGCCACAACCTGGTTTTGGAAAGTGCGGCACGCACACAACTTCAGCTAGAGGCATCCAGCACTGAGAGTGCTAAGTGTTACTATGACATTAAACATTCAAATATGACTTTACATCCAGCTTGAACTGTAGCAATTTTGAGGTTCTCTGCTGATAACCACCACTTAAAGTTATGATGAAGGTCTATACTTATAGATGCGATCTGTAAGTATAACGTTAGTGGAATTGAGAGGCTGCAAAAACAAATACACAAATTTCTGAAGAATTATTCTGTGACTTAAAATTCCGTCATTTTCATTCTTTAGCATCCAGCAGCAAAGCTGACAGTTCCAGCAGTCCTCACGTTAAAGATGTCCGGGGCAGGCAATTGCACCCAGCTATCATGACCTATGGATTTTTACTCTAAATTCTCTCAAGATGAGCCACAAAAGTCTTAAGTTCTTTGCCACTACTATTCCTTTTGTGCTGGAGTTGTGATCAGCTGGTTAGCTAATCCATTCTCTTCCCTCTGACTTACCTGCTCCTTTGCTAACTAAAACTAAATAAAAAAAAAAAAAAGCAAGTACACCTAAAATACAGTAAATAGTGAAAACACAGTGTAGTTAATGCTGTAACATTTATTACCTACATATCCAAGAACTTGGAATAATTTTGAAGGCCGGGCATCTAGAATAAAGATATGTCCTTCTGCAGCCCTAGTGATGAGGAACCGGCCACTCTGGTCATAACTAGGTGAAAAAAAAATCCAAATAGAAAACAGCTCAATAAAAAGAGTCAAATAATTCCACTCCAATAACTCTGCTGACTTCACTGAGGGCATAAACGCAACTGAAATTTCAGCTTCTAGGTTTACAGGATTAGGGTCTGATATAAAGTGCAGTTATGAGTGCAATTTCTAATTGTGTGGGTGGTCAATCTAAAGCTAACGATGCTCCATAGCAGTCTGTTAACAACTTCAGCAAATCTTTAATGAAGTTTATGTTTTTAAAAATAAAACGGCTATACAGATCTTGATATTATTTTTAGTAGACATGGCTCTGTTTATATTGATTTGACCTTGAATGAGTTGCTTTCCGTATCTATTTTTAATGTTTTATCTTAGGTAGCTGTGGAAAGTGATCACATCTGAGTCTCCAAATAACAGGCAGACTAATATTAAAGTTTAACTGTTCAATATCCATTTTATTTTTTAAAAAGTAGAAGTAAAATACTCTCAGATTTTTCAATAATGGAAAAAAGCAACCAACCAAACAAAAAAAGCCTTTTACATCACTAGAGCTTATTACAGGAGGACTGGTAAATTCCAGAACAGTGAGCAAATGAATAATTAACAATGGTAATAAAAATCCACCGTATAAAAAGGGATGACCAAAAGGCTTAAACTTAATTTCACAAAAACTTAAATTTACTTCTAGTGAGAAATGGCCCTCTAAAGTTGGATACATGGAATTGTGCATAATTATTGCACACAGTGATCTGCCAGAAAGGATCTTATACATGAGTATTTTCAGTGCTCAGTTAAACCTTCTTAAAATACAGGTTTATTATATTTCTCTCATATAAATCCTGCCACTACCTCTCTTGCAAGCAATTCAGAATATGTTGGAAAATAATTGAAACCATCAAAATATTTTACTTTGTTATTTTTGGAATCAAAGCTTGAACAGTTTTTTTGTTCAACTAACAGCGTTACTCAAGAAACAGATTGACAATATTACTGCCCCTGCTGCTTCATACTTACTGCAAAGACAACACTGGAAATTTGGAAAGAAAAATTCTGTGAACAACCCGTGGAGCTTCAGCTTTGGTAACATCAAGAAAATAAGATTTGACCTCTTATGGTCCCAACAGCAACGCTGCTGGAGGAGGGACAGCAAGCCATAGCTGTTGCCTAGTTGAGAAACAAAATATGATTAACAGTTCCATACCTTTTTTTACAACTATTCTGTATGTTAGTATGCGACTTCTTTTACTATTTAGAAGTCCCTAAAATTTGAAGAAGAAACCTCAAATGGTTCAGCTAAAAAACTTGTTTTTAACAAAGTATTTTAGAGACGTCTTGGCTTTTTTCCCTATGCTCTGTATCTACATATCAAAAGCCAATTCTGCACTCCTCAGAAAAAAATCATTATATCCACATTTAAAGTGAAATAAGTCCCACCTCAATGAAACAGTGAGTGCATTGTTATGTGTACAGCTCTTACAGAAAGGGATGAGTCTCTTACTGTGTCAGATTTCAGGGTTTGAATGCATCTTAAATCAGGACAAAGCATTAACAGTTTTAAATACTTTTATCAACTCAGTTTCAAGAGCCTGGTCATTCAAGGCATTTAGTTTTTACAGACTCAAAACTTTTCCATTCAGTTCTGACACTCATTAAAAATAAATATTTCATCAAATATTATAAAAATTTAGATTGTTATTTACAAATATGTGCTTAAAGACACATCACTACAACAACCCAAACCATTCAATGATTCTATGACATGAGGTTGACATGTTGCCTCTGCTTTATGGCCCAGTTCAATAGATGATTAGTTCAAGTAAACGTAATATTTTTAAATCTCTTTCATGGGTTGTACAGAGACACTACTGATCTTTCCTCACCACAGGTTGATCCAAATCTGTGGAATATTATGCTATGAATTAAGAAATACTAAAGAAAACTTCAAGCATCAGTCACTAAATGAGCTCCTGGTTGCGTGTACCTGAATATCAAGGTTGAGCTTGCTGAGGCAAGTTCCATCTTCCAGGAACCAAACTTGTACTTCACCTGAAATTGTTACAGACTATTGAACAGAGAAAAAAACATAGTCAAAAGAGAGTGGAATAACCAAATAGTCTAGAAATGACTAGTGATCTTTTATAGAATATAAATTCAAACAGTGTCTGAGCAGAGCAGATCAAGGATTACTAGTTTTGCTTGAAATTACCTTGAATTCCCTTTAAGTCCAGTTGCTGCAAGGTACGCCTACCTACGGAAAATGTGTAATCATTTCTGTGAATTGATGCAAATACAGGAATGTTTTTTAAGCAGAATGAGACAATCTAGGGCAAAACATGTAAGCTTGATCAATATTAGCACTCCCACCATTCAGCGTGCAATAGAAAACCTGCTTATAATTTTGTTTGCACAGGAAAGGGCTTAAGGTGACATCTGGTTTTCTCACATGAAAAATTATGTGTATCATGTTTTTGAGGCCTTCTTATAACCAGGAAATTTTATAATTCCACAGTGAAGTGTGGCTAGAGATCAATCAACCCTCACATCACTCATTCAGACTCAGGTAAAATTTGTCATTCCCATGTTATTGACAAACAAACAGATTATCAGCAAAACTAATTGATTCACACCCCAGAATTTCAGGGCTGGCTACTTGAAGAATTCATGGCCTTGAGATGAATCAGAGTTGCAGGAATCCAAGACACAGGAGGAAAGCAAGGAATATTTCAGAATGAACAGATCCATGAGTAATGCCTCGTTGTCCCTGGACCTGGGACAAAGGCATCTCTCAGGCTATTCCAGTTTGTGCTGGAGGCTGAAAAGATCAGCAGGGATTCCTTGTTCCAACATCTGTTCTCTGAATTGAATCAACCTTTTGCTCAGCTGTGTTCCTGACCACTAGTGAGACAGCAAATAAACAGCAGAACCATACAACATTTTAGCAGCCTGCGAATTATCCACCCTGCATTCCAGGGCAAGTTCTGACCCTTCTATAGGCCATACCTGAATTAATGCCATTTAATTCCGTAATGAGAAGGTTTTCCACAACTGTAACAAACACCAGAACAGTCACGATCTCTGCAAGGCTTTTGATTTTGTGTCTTACCAACGTTTTGGTCATCTGAAAAGAGCCACAATTATATATAAGGAAGAAAATAATTTCTTACCACACAGTACTTGTCCCCTGGAGTAAGAAAATCAGCTGTCAGGAAACAACTACTGCATGTGTCCAGGAGTTTGACAGCTTCTCCACTGTGGGCAGGTTTGTAAGCATAGATTGTCCCCTGACAGACAGAGAGAGATAATCCATCCCTGGGCTATGAGACTTCTCATTAAAAGCTGTCAAAGACTTCAAGAAAAAATACTCATCTTCCTGAGCTCTTTAAAGTTTCATACTCTACTCTAAATTGAGGTAAAAAGTGCCCAGTAGAATTCAACTGAATTTAGTAAATTATATAAATTTACACTAGCTGAAAATCAGGATGGTTCATTTGAGAGTGATCCAGCTAGTCACGTTTCCAAGTTTTGTTTCTCATAACTGCTTTAATTTAAAACCACCCTATTTCGTATTGCTCCAGAAACCAATCAATATTCTAAAGCAACATAAAACACAAATAATAAATCTTAAGCTTCAAAAGATGTTTTTATCTAAAGACCTCAAAACCTTTTAGAAACAATTCATAACTAATGTAGACATAGATTTTAGAACTTCTCTACGCATTTTACAAAAGGAGAGTGAAATCAGAGACAAAGTGTGACCAAAGTTACCCCCACAAAAAAACCCAAACAAACCACATTTAAATGCCAATTTAAATTATTAAAGGTCTGGAAAACCAGGGATAATTTGAGGATTTGGGACTCTTGTGTAAGATTTCTGGACATCAGGCTGGTCAAAGAAGGATCTTTGACTGGGTGGCCAGACAAATTCAGATAGATGCACAGAACAAGTCTCCCGCATAGCCACAGTCGGTCTGATGTACCCAAGGCCCAAGATTTCATTGCAAACACAAGATGGGCTAAGTTTACCTCTGGTATAATTTGTTGACTTGTGTGATTACATTACAGACATTTCATACTGGCAGTGCCAGCATGCACATACAGAATAAAAGGAACATGCCATTATATAATGCCGTTATCTCAAATGCTATACCTGGTCAGTGACAAGCAGAAGCACAGTGTAATCAGGTGAGAATATGAGGCTGGATATGGGTTTTAAGATATCAACGCAGATTTTCGTCTCATACTGCAGATCTTTGATGTGATAAAAGAATAAAACGCCCCCCTGTGCAGAAAAGTACAAATCCACATCAGGTCAAGGTCAATTATCCCAGCCTGAAGGTCAATTATCCCACCCACTCTGGCAAACTGAACTGGCAAAACCTTCTGAAATTCTCTGGAGCAAGTGTGTTTAACTGTATCCCATTGCTAATGGTCTCATCTGCCTTCATGACGTTTAAATCCAGATGACTCTTATCCTGCATAACGCATTTTTTGAAAAATCAAGGTGTTTTTTAATACAAGTCTTACTAACAGTCCATGTTTGACAACAGACTCTCTCATTAGTAAACACTTGAGATTCCACATTGTTTCTTTTGTGACAGTATAGGGATTTGTCCCTCTCTTAAGCAGCACTGTATAATGTAATCATCATTTTGGATTAAATATTGAGTGAGATTCAGCACAAAACAATTTGGTGGTTCTCTTGGTCATTTTTTTCTCCTCTCCTATTTTTTGTCCATCCTTCTTTCCTGTTCCTCTAGAACTCTCTTTGCCTTTTGTTAAAAATAGTATTGTCCTCTTTGGTTCCTTCTTTGACTTAAAAAATGGAATCTCTTCCCTCCCTGCTCCTTTCTGAGTTCTTGTCTCAAGTTCTAACAAAGAAGATATATGACAAAACCAGAGAGGACCTCCACTTTTTTTCTGACTTCTGTCTTTGCAGTGAGCTCTGCAAATACACTCCATTTGAATGCTTTTTGATTTTCACACAATAAGTTACAAGCATAAAGGATGCCTTACATTTCCATCTGCATACAGTCCCCCGTTACAAAATGCCATGGCAAATAAAACTGATTGTTGTGGATCCTCTGGTTTGCCACCTGAAAGCACAAAGGCAACAAGAAACATCAAGTTTAATTCATTGCAACCATGTGTCCCAACTTCAAATCTGAGATGATTTACTACTTGTGAGTAAAAAGGCTCAACGGGCTATATATTCTTTGGACTTTGTGCTGTGATGATGAAGGACAAGGCTGGTACACATAATTTAAAGTGACAGTACTACTGTGGTCTGATGAATTAGAAATTAATTTGAGAAATCAAAACTTGTCCCAATGTCTGGCAACCTTCACTGTGGAAGTATTTTTTTTCCCTAATTTCTACTCAGAATTTCCATTGATGCAAACTGTGCCCTTTGCCTGTCAGGTTCCATCCTGTCTGTAACCTTTCATGAGTAGCTGAAGCAACAGTAAAATCCCCCATTTCCTTTCCACTGGGCTGAAGAGAGTTCTCACAGCCCATCTTTGTATGACACACGCAGACTCTGCAATAATCTTTGTGGCCCTGTGCTGAACTTTGTCCACTACGTGAATGCCTTTTTTGTATTGTGGAGCCCAAAACAAAACATTTGAAACAAACCCTAAATCCTAACTCAACTAAATCACAAGTGATTGCAGTTCTAAACAAAGTTACTAAAACTAAGCAGTAGAGAACCCATTCTAGCATCACTTATTCCAATTTAAACTAGAATGAACAGAAATTATTTCCCTGCCACTGTTTTTCCAGAGGCTATTCATTTGGCTGTCTACTAGCACAAAAGCTATTAATCATTTCTCCTGTAAACATATAAAAGGTTGCCATTGATGTGTCTTACAGAGGTCAGTGTGAGCTGAGTTTTTCTAACCAGTGGCTTCCTGCTGTACTCACATATTATTACTCCCAGACATCATTGATGCTGGCTAAAAATCAATTAGCTTGATTTGAACATGGAAATACCTTTCTTTTTCTGCGCTCCTCGAACATATGACACGATGTCTGACACTTTACACACGTATTCTGCACAAAAGAAAACAATATATAACGTCAACCTTGTTTATATGTCAGTATTGCAATAAAAGCCAGTTATAGCCCAGTCTACTGAACAAAAGGTGAAGTTTGGTATATTGAATCAAAAATGTGCATTCTTCTCCAATATCCACCATCTCTGTCATTTATGCATCTGAGCTGGCACAGTCGTTACGTGGTTCAGCTTACAGCTATAAAAGGGAGATAGTCATACATGGACTGTGATCCAGATGCAGATTTATCTATCTTCTAGTGCTAAGTTCTGGTTTTGTTATTTCCATTCATAATTTTTTAATTAGATTTACTTACAAAGGAAAGTTTAGCCAGCCTGAAAATTGCCCAAGTGAAATGTTGTGGCTGCTTACGGTTCTGTTTGCAAAACCATAACAGGAGCTTGGCACGTGCTTCGAGTTGGACACACATGTAAGCATTCTGCTGAGCAGATACAGATTGCAGTACATCTTAAATTAAGCAGAAGCTTCAGTAAAATACGAATACACACAGTGTTCTCACACAGATTTAGGACAGGACTCAAAGAATACACAAGTGGAGGAAAATCCCAAATGGCAAAAATTCTTATTGCCTTCTAACGAACTGGCAAACCATTTCTGGTCACGCCTCAGCTTTATATTTGTTTGTGATTTTCAGCTCTTGATATGGCAAACTTAAGAGTTTGATGGTTTCAAAAACAGAGGAATAGTGCTGGTTTGCTGATTTTTTTTTCAGAGCTGCCTTCCATTTCTGTGCTGACTATCAAAACTGGATAGAGATACAGAACTTTGGGAAAGTCAGGGATATTTACAGCAGCTTAAAAAAATAATGTATTACATGGCAAAAGAAGAAAACAAGATTATCATCAGCCTGTCCATTAACACTGATTCAGTGTTTATTAAACATTGCTATGCTGGTCTACAGAAGGATATTATCCAGTTCTAGTGATAGAAATAATAATTTTTCACGGAAAGGGTCATTGGGCACTGGCAGAGGCTGCCCAGGGAGGGGGTTGAGTCACCTTCCTTGGAGGGGTTTAAGGGACGGGTGGATGAGGTGCTGAGGGACATGGGTTAGTGATTGATGGGAATGGTTGGACTCAGTGATCTGGTGGGTCTTTTCCAACCTGGTGATTCTATGATTCTATGAAGTCAAAGACGTCTTCTGTTCACTTTCTGTGCTTCATATGTAATGCATTAATGCCTGATAATCTTTATAGACTTGTTTTGAATACAAAATAGTTCCTATAATTGCTGACCTTAAGGAATTCTATTAAGCAATATTACGTCAAATTTGGTTTCGTTTTTTAAAGATTCATCATGAGCTCATCTGTTCTAACATCATCTACCGTATCAGAGGAGGACAGTCCAATATTTCATGCAAAATAAAATGCATTACTGGTGCTTAACTAACAGTAAAAATACATATAGCTGGTATATTAATAGTTTATTGTTAACCTAGTAGGGCTGGTTAATAAGATCAGGACTGCTGTAACTATTGTTCATTTTATCAATTTTGATGTATTTAGAAGTTTTTCTTTTTTTTTTTTCCAAAAAAAAATGAAAGCAAATTGTTGGGTGCTAAAGAAACCCACCCAGAAGTTCTGAATGTTTATCCTACTAATAAAAGAAATATGTCTTTACAATTTCTGTAAGATATACAATAGCAGAACAGCAGAAAGCAAAAAAAGCTTTCACCTATCCTTTTTCCTCCCTACTTGAATAAAAGACACCACACAGCTATTTCTTACCAGGGAGAGGTTTTTGTTGAAGAACAGAAACACTGCCTCTCTCAGCATCAATTGCCATAACATATCCTTCCTTACAGCCCAAGTAAATCTCTGAGGTCGCAGTCCAGCAGTGGGCAGTAGGATGCACTGACGGCTTAGCAGAATCTCTTGGCTTCAGCAAAAAAAATAAACAAGTTCAATTAACGATTGACAAATATCTGTACAAGCAGTTACGTACATTTTACAGCAAAAAAAAAAAAAAAAGAGCACTCCCTCATAGAGCCTGAGCACCTGTATAACTTCAGTCCTATTTATTCAGTTAGTCCTTCACTGAGGGGAGTAATTTGAAAAACGAGAACATTCTCCAGAGAAGTCTGTCTGGAGACAGTGGTGGAGAACTCACCTCTCTCTCTAGAAGCTTGTCTGAATGATGAATTATATTTTCATTTTAAAATTACATATTTTAAAATTTGAATTTATCTGAATTTATTCTCCAGCGCTTGTGTCTGTTACAGGTTTGTCCCCTAGCTTGGAATCCATCCGGTACTTTCCCTACCCTTGCAACAATGCTGACCCACCATAACCAATATTTTAATGATAAAATTATGATAAAATTCAACACTCTGAGACCCCAGAAGTTTGTTGTGTTTTTTTTTTAATGTCAGAATAGCACTGGAAGCCCAAATTGAAACGGTTACCCACTATTATCTCATCCTGACAAATGTTTTTCAAATTACTTTTCAACATAGTCTTCCACTGCATAGACATTACTTGCACATGTGGTCTTGCATACTTGGCAGTACTAAAGCACACTTTGTTTGAATAGTTTAGCGTATCATATAATCCAAATTACTCTGTAAAACAGCTCTGTCAACCTTTGTGTCATCTGCAAATTAGTTCCAGAAATATCCTTGCCACAGACTTTGCATGTGCCTTGAATTTCATTTCACTGAAATAAATCTCATAAATCTATCATTCTCAAATCAGGAAGAACAGAAATTCACCATCAAATGTTATTAAAGACAGTGATCTGCTCAAATACAATAGTAATAGGGGTCATATAAATACCACGATAGAAAGAAATAGATGGAACAGGGTTTGGGGAGGGGAAAAGGGGAAGAAAACACAAGAAAACCTTGTAAGAACATTTAAGAGAAGATCCAAAGCATGTGAGCAGAAGTGGTGAGGAACACTAGACAATAAGATGGATGAAAAAGAATGAAGAGTCTATAATTCTATAAAACAACACCTGCTGTCTCAATAAAGGTTCTATAAAAAGGAAATATAGGTGGACTTGGGATGAAAACATAGGACAGAGATTCATAAGCGCCTAGATGTTGCTAGTAAAATATGCCAAGGGCTGGCTACATGATTCTGGGTAAGAAGCCTACTCTCCATTTATGCTTACAAAGCATTTTGAATTTCTCAGCGGGGAAATGTTACAGAAATAAAGTATATTAATATTTACTTTATAAATCAAATAGGACTAACAGTAATAAATCTATAACAAATGGGGCTTTACATCACCCAGAAAAACATTTAATATAGGCATTTTTGCTGATTTTATGACTCTTGAAGATCACAAATCTTTGGGAAGGCTGCAACTGAGCTCCTGTGAATCAGGAGCTTTCTGTGTAAAGATGAGTTCTATAATATTCCTTTGTACCTGCTGCCATGACTGTCTTAACACATAAACTAAATAAAATATGGAAAACTGAGGATGAGATTGTGTAAATTCTAAACTAGGTTGCTTCCTGAACTGCGCATTAGTAAGGTGGTGTATAAAATTATAATAATGATGATGATGATAATGCTGTCTTTCTTTGAGCTTCTCTCCCTTTTAAGTAGCAACTCTTCAGAGAAAAAAAATCCATGATGGATCCTTGTAATGAAAAGTTTTATAAAAGGACAATTAAATAAAATTGGTACTGGATGCCAAGAGGACTCAAGTGGTTGTGTCATGGCAAAGCATATTCAGAAACCTCAGGTCCCAAATGTAAGAAATATTGTAACAAAACTAAATTAATCTAATGGAAGAAAGAATAAGATTGAAAGCTGTAGGATAGTTCCATTCCTTTCCCTCTGCTGCCCCGTTGTGGTTAACACTTTGGTAAATACCCAGCCACAGGGTCTTGTTCTAGAGCCTGGAATCCTAACACATTTCAAAGGAGCCAACGAGAGCATTGGCAGTGGTCTTGCTTTTCTTTCTTGCCTCTCACACATTCTTTAGGAGTTGGCTACAGCTTCTAAGGGCCATGGACTACAGGTTGAGGACAAATCCCTTAAATGACAATCTAAATAATTGGTCCTCCACTTTGGATGCTTACATCAATGGGGAAAACATTGATCTCAGGGGACACTAATAGTGGTGCCATTTAGGGTATTATAAAGGGAACAAGTCCCCCACACCACTGGTGGGTTATCACACTTCACTGCCAGGGCCACCCTGGGGTCTCGCCCCCAGAGGGTGGTCCTTGCTGTCCCTGAGATATGGGCAGGTTCGACTGGACCGCTGGTTGAGCCATAAAGTTGGTTGCTTGTCGGGGGGGCTGCAGGTTCAGGGGTGCTTCGCCCCATTCGGGGTTGGCATAGTTGGGCCGCCTGGTGTCCCAAGTGGGAGAGAGCCGTGCGCGGCCCAGGTGCCCTCTCCCCCTCCCGTTTCCCTGAGTTTTAGAGCTGCATTCCTTGGCAAAGTGCCCTTGCTTCCCGCAGACCCAACACGGTCCTCTGGGTCGATTCTGGCGCAGGGGGAATGCTGTTGGCAAGTCATGAAACCGAGGGCAGTTTGTTACAACGTGACCCACCTGGCCACATTTAGAGCATGCCATCACGTTGGCTATTGCAGTGCTAACGGCCATCTGGATTGGGGCTAGACGCTCTTCCTTCGCGACATGCTTGATCATGTCTGCGATACTCGACCCCACCGGCAATGACCGCAGAATTTCTTTGGCTGCCGAGTTGCACTGCTGACGCAAGCATTCTGCTACCACCGGGCCTTTTGCTTCCGCAGGCAGGCTCGAAGAGTCGACTGCTGCCTGGAGACGGTCCACGAATTGTGTGAAACTCTCACTTTCACTTTGTTTTATCGTGGACCATGGTGATGGCTTGGCGATGACTCTAGAAGCTGTGCGAATGGCTTCTCTGGCCGCACGGGTAGTTGCCATGACTTCATGGGCCCGCAGGCCCTGAGCTTGCGCCTGAGGGGTGATCATGGTTGGGTCTGTTCCCATGAGCCGCTGCAGGCTGGAGCCGTGCAGTGGGTGATCTGCCCCAGCTACTTGGGCCAGCTGCTTTACGCAGTTGTCCTCCCATTCTTGTTTGAACACAATCATCCCTGCCCCGTCCAATATTAATCTGCAAGCTTGTTTTATATCAAAGGGCAGCATGTCATCTCCACCGAAAACGCTGTCTATGAGGGTGGAGACCATGGCAGAATTAAGTCCTTTATCTGCAATTGCTTTAACAATTGCTTGTATGTCCTTAGGGTTTATTGGTGAGTGGACCCTCTGTCCCCCGTCTGTGACCCGAACCGGGAATGCTAGCTTGGCCGATGGGGCCCAATCGGCACATGCCATCTTTATTTTTCTCCAATCCGTGAGAGGGATTTGTCCCCCTCTCGGCTTTTCTTTAATTTGAGTGGGGATGCGTCGGCTTTTAACTCTATGCACCCCCACTTCCTCCTCCTCTGAGCTCGAGTCGGTTGTGACCCACCCGCCCGGACTAGCGTCCGAGCCGGAGTCAGAACTCGACTGACCGGTCACTTCCGGGCCCCGAGCTCCTTCTGTCGGGCCCCGGCCCCGCCCACCTCCCTTGCGGGTGGGGCCGCCCCCTCCCCGCGGCTCGCCCCGCCTGCTGCTCGGAGCAGACGGGCGCTGACTGGCTCTCCGCCCCTCGCGGGCACCACCCTTCTCTTTTATGTTCTCCTCCCCCTCACGCTCGCACGCGCCGTTCAATTCCAGCGCTACCTCCCTGTTCCCGCCGCGAGCGTTCTCACCCCGCCTTTCCCGCTCGGCGCCATCTTGGGCCGCATAAGGTGGCGGCCTTTCCGAGATTGCCTCGGGCTCCGCTTTTCCAGCGGCGCCCCCGGCCTCCCCGGCCAACCCGCCCCAGAAGGATTCCGCTCGTTTCTGTCCCTCCGTAAGCGGGCCGGGGTTTGAGGATTGAGGGGACGCATCCCCCTCTCGCAAACATTTAGATTCTGCATAATCATCACCACGTGGGGGGGGCAGAGTCCGCGGGGCCGCCCCGACCCCCAATCCCGGGGTGGCCGGCAAACAGTCCCTTGCCGCCCCCCAGGTCTCCTGCTCCTGCGTGGCCTCCTGCAGGGCCTGTACAACTTTCCCCCACGACTTAAGGCTTTTCCCACAACCCGAGAACATCGCCTCCTCGTATAACGCTTTGGTGCATTCATCCCGCACCTCGGGGTGGAGAATATCCACCGGCTGGTCAATGACCCCAAGCTCTAAAAGTCTCGCAACGGCGAGAATAAAATCTTTAGGCTTACACTCTGTCTTATATAATTGCGATACGACCTTCACAAGGGCTTCCATCTTCCTTGCGGGTCCGGGAGCGTCCTCCCCGCCGGGCTGGTCCAGCCGCACCGGCCGTCGTTCACCCGATTCCAAGCGACTTCCCGATTCCCGGAGCTCCTTCCCGGCCCCCGGGTTTTGGCACCACCCCCGCCTTCGGGGGGCGTTGCCTCCGGAGGCGTGGCGACCTGGTTCAGTTTCCTGGATGGAAGCTTTAAGTTTCTTCAGTTCATCTTCCAGTGCCTGGAGAAGGGAAGGACAAGAGCAGCAATATCACATCTAGAAGAACAAAGAAGCTCAGATACTGTAGAATGAAAATATGGAATTGTATCCTTTAGCCAAAAGGTCCCAGAAATTATTTGTTTGGAAGGAGAGTGCTGCCAGGCTACCGAGTTATGTTGTCCAAATACGACTTCGAAGAATAAAAAGAGTTGTATCATTTGCGTATGGCATCAGCAACTCTGGGAATGGAACCTGAAAAAAATTTTAGGAATACTGGTACATTTGTGAAGGAAAGTTACTGTCTGTGAGATGCCACAGGCCTTGGCTTGTATTACTTGGTATAAGTAGAGATTGTCTAGTCTAAGCTAGGACTTCTTTCATATGCCACATGATCTTTGTTCTTCACTTGTTCTCCATTTATTCTGTGTATTAGCATTTTCAGAAGTAGCTCCTGAAACTCTGGTGATGAGCATGTTAACAAAACCACTCCTTTTCTCATTTTAATTTACCCTTCTATATTCCTCTTTTTCTTCATTCAGTTCCTTGACTTTTATCTCATATTCTCTAAATATTCTCTTTTCTTCTTCATTCCAAAGATGCTCAGGCTTGGAAAGAAAAGGAGGTGGAGGAATATCCTGGAAGCATTAAAGATAAATATGTTTCAAAAGCAACATTAAGTCCCCATCTGCACACTAACAAACTCTAGCACATCTCAAGATGAGTTAAAGGTATTCCTTAGTGGTAAATAAGGTACAAGACTTAAGTCTAAGTTACCTATATATTCTGTTTCTCTGGTCTGTCACTTGCACAGTAATTTTGGTGACACATATTGTGCTATTCTCTCTCAATTGCTTATAGGAATTCACTGCTGGATCTTGTAAAGGACAAGTATTTTGTACTCAAACATACTGCTGTAGATACTAGATACCTCACGTTTTCTGCTTCAGAAAAAAATCTAACTCAAAAAGGTAACCCAAATCTAACTCCATGCTAACGTATACTTCTAAGTGGAGCCCTAATTTTCCAAAAGAGATCAATTCCAGGGAAAATGCTTGGTCCTGCCGTACTCTTTTTCTGTGACATTTCACATTTGTTCCTTTCTTTACTTGTGTACTACCTATATTGGCTGAGTTAAAATGGAATACAGTATTTTTCTGTGAGATCACAGTGATGGAAAACAGGCTCTTCCTCCACCAGTTGTTATAATGGTAATACCAGATTATGTTCCTGCAGTATTCCACTGTGACAGGGACAGGTGTTATGGATAAGTCATATGCAGGCACTAGAACTCTGTGGTCTCTTTTGAGTCCAGTGTGTGGTCTCTTACAGAGTCTATGTAGGTTTAATGCAATTCTACAAGTCTCTGACTTTCTCCTATCACTTAGGTTTGAAATATTTGCTAGTTGAATTTCACACGTCCTCTAAAAGCCCACAAACCACCTAAATGATATGGCAGAAACACAGCTCACCATCTTCAAGACGTCTTCCTTTTTGACTTCTAGGACTCCACCCATCATGTCATTAAGAGCACGCAGTCTGTCATTGTCCTGCAAACAACCACAAAAAATATTTTTGTTTGCAAAAGGAAGTGTAGTAATTGGAAGTTTTGAGAGGGATAATAGGGTAGTTCACATCTAGATCATCTGTACAATTATACGGTGTGTCACTAGTAGATTAATGCACTTCGGTGATGCCTGTGAAACATGATGAAAGTCTCAGAGTTTTTTCTGGTGGACGGATGTTCACGTACCAAATAACTTACTCAAACTGCCATTCTGGCATTCTAGAAAAGAATACACAGGTATAGACTACTCCTGTGCAGTTGGTAGGCTAGGCTGAAGGAGGCTATTGTGTTATTGTCTCATTGAGCATCTCTTTTGGGAACAGAACCATTTTAGGTTCTGCCCAGATGCCTTTTAAAGCCAGAGGAAAGCATTACAACACCCTTGCCTTATCCCTGAAGAGCACAGGTCGCTCAGTTAACAAACACAGATAAAGCAGAAAGCTCTCTCTTGAGCAGCAGCATGCATTTAGAAATTTATCTAATCCCTAGTCACCTGATAGAGTATTTTTAACTGCCATTTTTTTTAGAAAATGTTGAGCCTAATACTAAATCTTTTCTCCCCCCGGCTGGTCTAGGTAGTTCCAATTGTAAACGATAATAAGAAGGAAAAGGCACACATCATCATTACCTACCATTTACACTTTATTCTCCCATGCTACATGACTGGAATATTTCAGTGCAGCATTAACTAAATAAGCCTGACCAGAGACAAAGGCCTACACAGTAAAAAAGGAAACTACTTTAAGTACCTTCTCAGCAAGACGTCTTTCCATTTCAAGCTTAGCCAGCATTTCTGCTTTCTCTCTCTCTTCTTGAGTCAAGTATTTTTCAACTTTAATCTGAAGGAAGAAAATGAGGGTCATATCAGGGTTCTTCTCTCCAAATGTGATCACATGCAGACTAAGAACCTTTGGAAAGAGGGGCAATACTAATTCTTGATGCTTTTTGTATCTCTGCTCCATGATAATACTCCTCAAGAGGACATTGTTCTTTCGAACACCCCTGAAAGCATATTTAAAAATGCTAAAATAGAAACTACCATCATTTTTGTTGAGATTAGTTGTATTTCTTGCATACCTTTTCTGACAGTGAATAACACGAACTGGTGAGAGAACAGAGAGAATTGGGAAAGACTGACCAAAAGAGCATGAGATTGGTGGAATATATTGTATAAGAAGCATGGTGCTTCTTTATAAATTATCATTTCAATTTATAATTACAGTACTAAGCACGGTTTAGTACCCACACACTTAGTCTAAAACTACTTAGTCTCAAAATGGTGCTCAGAATAAACAGAGAAACCCTTATCTATGGAAGTAAACCCTCCAAGCCTGGCTTGAATCTTACACTCAGGAACAGGGGGAATATCTACCTAATTTATAGCCAATTAAAAACTTAACATCAACGAATTAAGATTGTATACATCTTATTCATTTTGGATTGACTTATTATAAGTTTTCTCCCTAAAGAGTGAAGGGAAGCAAAAGAGACAAAAAGATGATTTTAAGTACACAGACACATCTGTTTTCAGCTTTTCAATGTCTGGCAATGACAGGAATTAAATAAATATATTTGAGTAGGTGAAAGAGAAAGATTCATTTTTCAAACACCTCTGAATCCTGAACTGTGAGTGCTCGCTCTGGTATCTCATCATCTGTAAGAGCTGGCTCCCACACTTCCAACTGCAGATCAAGTTGTTCCAAGATTTCTCGGATCCTCAGGTTTCTTTCTTTCACTCGTTCTATCTCCTGCTCCTTTTGTTGTGCAACTATGTCAAATTCCTTATTAAAAGCAGTTTTCAGTTTGTAAATGATGTCCTGAAATACCAAAAAGGGAAACAGCAATATGGCACAGGTCACATCCATCCATGATTATGGGACCACTCCTCAAGCCATCAAAACCATAAATGTGTGTAATTGTATGTGTGACAGGGAGATAAACTGGTAAAGCCCTTTAATGAAAATCATATAGGCAGAGTTCAAGCTTTGTTAAATAGAGGTGGGCAAACTATCATTCGTGGGGTTTTTTTCCCGCATAGAAATTTTTATTGCTGCATATTGCTGCAAACACTGGATAGAAAATTCTATTTGCTTGTTTTTGAATTCTTTGGCTGAAAGAAGGGGCCTCAAAGGAAAAAAACACATGACCTATAAATCTAGAGACTGTAAATCACAGGTAGAGGGGCATACTTTTAAGGGACATACACGCTAAGGACATATTTTCCTGATTTTTAAGTGATTCATCCTGCAGTTTCAATAATGCTTTTATGTGATTTTCTGCCTGGCATATGTAAGAAAAATTCCCTCATTAAATAAATAAACAAAAGTCGTAAACTATTTTTTTAAAACAGCTAAGACCTTACAATGATTTTAAAAATCATATATTCTCGGTGCTTAAATTCTTCCTTTAGCCTACAGAATTGACCTCAACAAAGCAGAATAGAATATTAAGAGAGAAAACTATGTGTGTCTCCTACTACATCAATTTAATAAAATGAAACATGGAAAGGATTTCAGTTCTATCACCAGATTTTACATTTTGAGATGCTTAGCTGTCTGCAATTTGTATTACAATAAATATTTTTGTGGCCATGATTATTTCATTGGTTTCTAATACAATAATAAGTTATGATGTAGTAAGGCAGGATGGCAGATAACATAAAGTGTTGCTGGGAGACAAAAGGCTGTGCTCAAGTGTTTGTCAGCTACCTATCTAACTCTCAGCAAATTCACTGCACTGGCCAAGAACACAGCAGACTTGTCTGCTATTAGATATATCGTATGCATCTTGAAAGCCACACAGTAGAAAGATCTCGTTACATCCAAACTTACATCTAAAATTGCTCCTTGTGTTTCTTCCCCATCTGCTTTAAAAACTAGTGTATCTACTAGATTTTATGTATTACAACGCATAACTGTTGAGCTCTGCTACCAGTTGTAGCCTTAAAGAGCTCTGATGAGGCAATGCTTTACTGTTGTTTAACCACTTCTGCCCTTGCAGATCATCTTCATAAGAAGCCTTTTATGTAGCATGTTTACTGCTTAATAAACAGGCCAGGGTAAGAGAAGGGAGAGTCGGATAGTAAAGAATATTAAATAACAGAAACACTGAAGGCTCCAAATGAAGGGCTGATAAGACTGTAAAGAAATGAAATGGTGTGAGGATACAGCTGAACTTTCATTCAGCAGCAAATAGTATGGAAAGAGGTCATGTTTCCACAGGCATGCTGAGCTGTGCAAGCCAGCTATACAAACACCAGAGGACAAATAGAAATACTCTCAAATTGGGTAACCAATTTCATAAAAACGTTTTTCTTCCACACCTGAGCTGGCAAATCCACATGGTGCTTTGCTGCACGATGTGCATTTATCTGTAACACAGTGGCCTGTGCAACTCTCCATTGTAGTGTCAGTACACCCAAAATCTGAGCGTCTGTGACTGCTATGAGTATGTCTTGTGTGTGACTCACTATCCAATGTCTCCAGTATGTATCTTAACCAGCTCCTTCATGTTCTGTTAGTGTCAGATAGTAAAACAGAGTATTTAGCATTCAAATACTGAGACAGAGTTTTCTCTGGCTAACGGGGAATAAATGTGCACAAAGGAGACAAAAATCAGCAGGTATTTCAATAGATGACAAATATGGTATCACCTATTAAGAGCTATGGGAGGGGAAAGAAATAGTATTTATATAGGACATATATAGTGACTATTGCAGCTTAAGTTAACTTCAATCTAACAATTTCCTTTCTCTCAGCTGAAGCTAGATAACTTTTCTACATGGCTAGAAGGCATATGCTTTCAAGCTCACGATGTGGGGTTTGTTTTAAAAAAAAAGACAGGAAAACATGATGCAATTTATATAATGAAGAAAGGTTTATTAATATTCAATAATTCTTACCAGTGACCCGGGCAAATCTAAATTCCATTAAAACATAAAATGTAGATCACTGTTGTTGCTGTGGCTTAGAAGATTTAAATTTTAGTGAAACTGATAATATGTTTTTCTTTGGAATGTATTTTGAAGCTGTTCTGAGGCAGAGGGTGGTCAGTAATTTGGAAAAGTACCCCAAATATAAAGTTTTCATTCTTTTTTTTCTTTGTTGCCACCACTATCAATTTCTCACATAGTCTAATTTTGATGTTTTAATAGGTTTTGTATGACTTGATAAATCTCTGGCCAACCACTCTTCTATGCTTAGAAAGTTTTTTGCCTTTAGCCTGAAAAGCACGATCTCATACTTAATATATCTACATTGCTGCTTCTGTTACCTATTGTATTACTATAGTTCTACAGTTTAGTGGCAATCCATCACAAACTTTCCCTTTTCCTTCTTTTGTTGATATTTAAGATATCTGGGCTTCTTTGAATCAGAATAAAGTGGATGCATTGTCATGTTTGTCCCTCATCTAGCCTAAAACTTCCTTAGATGATAGTAAGTCTTGAACATATATGTAGGCCGATAAACATGTAGTGAATTCAAATTGGCTTCCATCCTATGGGAAAGCCTCTGGAATGGTAACCATGGGCAGATTGGCTTGATTCATACCTCTGGTTTTGTAGGTAAATTGCTTCAGTTCTATGATACATACTGGATGTGGAGCAAATTGTGACTGCAAAAGTTTTTTTATTCCTGTAAGTTCGTCTTTGTTTGCTAACATTTTTATAGAGAGAAAGACATCTCTTCTTTCATAGCACGTACTTAATTGAATATAAATAAATCATGAATGTCCTCACTTCACATCTGTAAATGCATACTGAAATCCAAATACAAGACACACATTTTGTTAATGCAAGAAGCATAAATGCTGTGGAATTAATTTTAGCAGCTAAGTGTTCATTTTCAATAACCTCTGTTTCATAAATCTATAATAATTATCTAAATAACATCCCTGGTTATTGAGTGTTTAACATATTTTAATCATGAGAAGATTCATTAATTAAAAAGGAATGTGTGGTTTTCCTTATGGCTTGAGTCCTGTTCCTTCCTTGGTCATAGTGGATAAAAAGTGTAACAAAATTTAGACAAATAAAGAAGCGTTCAGCAGAACAGACAAATGTTCATGGTCCACCCATTAACCTCCTTCTCTCAATTCTTACTCCTTTTACTACTGAAGAATAAATCTCTGACTCTACCGTGTCTCAATATGCTCAAATACTACTTGGCCTCAGTTGTGTTCCCAGTCTGCAATTCTGTGTTTGGCAAATGTAGAACCTTCCTGTCTCATTGGGTTTGAGAGGGTTTATATAGAATAAAGAGCAAAGTATGGGATCTGTGCCACTGACTCCATCATAGATCACTGTGACAAAGAGCGAGCTTGAACAGTAGATTGCATCTTAATAAATCAGCTCGTAGGTAGCATTGCGTGATTTTTTTTTGTCCACTGTAGTATTGTGCTTATAGGATCCCATGCTTTCTTGGTTTAGTTTTAGGATATGTAGGAAAAAGAACATTCATGTGGATCTGAATGTGTGTGCTAGTTAGCTTTATTTTTTACAACCTTTTTAAAAAGCTGAGCTTTTTCCAGTTTCTCTCCTGATTGTTATTTTTGCAATACTAGGTCATGATCGTTGGTTAGTTTCACCAATATGCTCCAACACCTCCTGCTAATGAGCTGTCTTCTAATATGGATGTTGAGGCCAGGCACAACTGGACCTTGTGCTCTAGGGTTTCAACATGATATTGCAATAGAGAAGGTTCTTACCATTAGTTTTAAGAAGTTAAACACAAATCTATTCATATTCTGTATTACAGGGTTCTGGAATACAAGGAGGTGGCATGACTGAATGTAAAATGACTAAATAAAACTCTTTGATTTAAAAACTAGAGTTTTGTAGGTAGCTGTCTCCCAAAATAAATAAACTGAACTATTGAAGTTAGATTTTTTAACAGAAACATCAATATTCATCACAATACCAGTCTTAAATCATTAATTCAATATCATTATAACACCCAGCTGTGATAATACATTATTGATGTTAACTTACTAAATTTTACCTGGTCTTCAGCATCCAAATAATCTGCCAGCTCCCAAAATTTAATACACCTGAGATTTGACATATCATAAATAAACATGAAGTATCAGTTTCCTTAAGCTGCAGCAAAGATGCAACCCAATTTTTAATATGAAAAATTCTCTATCTCCATTATTAAAGAATGCCTTAAACTTTTTTTTATACACTCTGTATTACCAAGCTTAAAAATGTTATTAAGAAGAGTTCTTGTTAACAAATATATATGTGTTTCTACCTGAATTTTTAAATAATTTTAGGCTTAGTGCTAAGCGGATAATCCATTTTTTTTTCTTATCTAGTAGGTAGGAAATTGGTTGGATGGTTGTATTCAGAGAATAATGGTCAACAGCTCGACGTCCAGATGGAGATCTGTGACAAGTGTTGTCCCTCAGGGGTCCGCACTGGGACCGGTGCTGTTTAATATCTTCATCAATGATATTGACAGCAAGATTGAGGGCACCCTCAGCAAGTCTGCAGATGACACCAAGCTGAGTGGTGTAGTTGCCACACAGGAAGGACGGACTGTTATTCAAGGGACCTGGACAGGCTGGAGAAGTGGGCCTGTGAGAACCTCACGAGGTTCAACAAGCTCAAGTGCAATGTCCTACACCTGTGTCAGGGAAATCCCCAATTTCAGTACAGGATGGGGGATGATGTGACTGAGAGCTGCCCTGCAGAGGAGGAGTTGGGGGTGCTGGTCAATGAGAAGCTCGACATAATCTGGCAATGTGCGCTCGCAGCCCAGAAGGCCAACTGTATCCTGGGCTGCATCAAAAGAAGCGTGGCCAGCAAGTCGAGGGAGGTGATTCTACACCTCTATTTCTCTCTTGTGAGACCCCACCTGGAGTTCTGGAATCCTCACCATAAGGAGGATATGGAACTGTTGGAACGAGTCCAGAGGAGGGCTACAAAGATGATCAGAGGGCTGGAGCACCTCCTACATGAGGGCAGGCTGAGAGAGTTGGGCTTATTCAGCCTGGAGAAGAGAAGGCTCCAAGATCTTATAGCGACCTTCTAGTACCTGAAAGGAGCCTACAAGAAAGCTGGAAAGGGACTGTTCATAAAGGCTTGTGGCGATAGGACAAGGGGGAATGGATATGGGCAGATTTAGACTAGACATTAGGAAGAATTTCTTCACCATGAAAGTGGTGAGGCACTGGAACAGGTTGCCTAGGGAAGTTGTGGATGCTCCAATCCCTGGAAGTGTTCAAGGCCAGGTTGGATGGGGCCTTGTGCAGCCTAGTCTAGTGGGACGTGTGCCCCCCATGGCAGGGGGTTTGGACTAGATGATCTTTAATGTCCCTTCCAACCAAAACTATTCTATGATTCTATGATTTTTTATTCAGTAGCTAAAACGAAATTAAGAAAAATAGATGATCTCTTGAACTGGAACTTTTTTTCCTAAAGCTTTGTTATAAAAAAGCTGCTACGCTGCCAACAAAACTACTTTGGATAAATGCAGAGGATACTTAATTTCTTGATATGGAATGTTATTGTCTTGAAATATTTTTGCAAGATAAAAAAAAATCTGTGTCAAAATCTAAAAAAAAGAGCTTTGGTTTGCTGATTTTAAAAGGAAAAATTTTACTGTAATAAAATTAAACATTCCACTTTGAACAATGCTGAAATGAAATTATTTTAACATTTTCAGAAATTCTTCTAATTACTCCTTCTTATGGCTGAACCTTTTATTGTTGTTATTGTGAATTAGTGTTAAAAATATTTTAAATCATCCTGCATTAGATAACATGTATCTAAAGCACAGAATTTGTATGGAGAGACCTATTCTGTTCTTTTCTATTTGGTCTATCTAAAACTCGCTCTTTCTGCACAACCTCTTCAGGTCCAGAGAAGTCTTCTGACGCCCCAGTCATTTGCTGTCTCTGTGATGTACAAGAAACTCTATTTTCATTGATTTGTTGTTCTAAAATCTTAGAAGAAAAAGTTGTATAGATAAAAACCTCTGCTGTTAGGAGAACTACCTCATAGATACTTCTTGTACCAGGAAACCAGATCTAACCTGACACTTAATATAGCCATGTATTTTTTATAAAGATCTGACAACTCCTGGGTACGTATGTGGAAGCAACACTTCAGACTTAGATGTTTGTGAAATATATTAGGAAGATAGGATTATTTGCTTATGATACTGAAGACAGGTTGGCTGTACTGCCTTCTCATCCACTAACAGACAAACATCAATTCTTTCCACTGTGAGGAATGAGAGCAGGCTAGGATGTATCCAAGTCAATTGATTGTATTTACTTGAGATGATTTTGCCAATGTATGAAATGGAAAATATGTGGAAGGACAAAGGACAACATAGTCCATATAAGTATTACTGGGTGAATCAAAAACTTATTTTCTTGTCTTCCTTTTTTTGTTTTATGACCCAACTACTATATTATGTATTTCTGATGCCTCTGTCTAGATTTTGAACTGGGTTATGGGTTCATTTCATGAAAAATAGATAGAAGAATAGCCAGTGCAATTGCTGATGCAACTTTGTTTGTCTGTCTCCTTTCTCTAAAGGACATGAGCTGTCTGCTGTAGGCATAAGCTGCTTGTTATCTGAGTTCAGCAGAAGGTCAGTTCTTTTCTCAGAAGGTTTCATTACAGCAAGACTGAGCTACCACAGGGCTTTTTTGTTTCTTTTCCCAAGAGAAAGAATTAAAGAAACCTAAAAGCACAATTAAGGTTAAACAAGAGGATTCGGACCAAGGGCACAGATCTGCAGAATGACAGGTTGGCCAGTGTTTGTACCATATTGCAGAAATATTCTCCACAAAAGTGGAGCTTTCAGACAACATTACAGATGTATGCATAATTTGAAGAATTTAGATGTCTGTTTCAAATCTTATTGTCATACTCCAAAACAAGGTCAAACCCACTGATGATATCTTTGAGGCTTACACCATCCTATCTACTGCAACAAGCTCTAATTTACCCATGTTTACTATCCTAAGCTCCTTCCCCAAGGAAGAAGGTAGTATTTCCTCATTATATTTAGCTATATTTCTATATATAAAAATCGTCAGACATCTTCACACCCATATTTTAAGGAAGAAATTACATTCGCCTTGGTGATTGTGAGATCGCATCCTGGATCATTCCCTTCTCTTCCTGCTGTTCATTTGTGTTCATTACTGGGTTTTCTCTCTTCAGTCCTAACAGAAAAGATCATACAACACTTCTCCCATCTTTTCTGTCACAAAGTCAGTCGTTTCATCTCAATCAAGTTTAAGACACTAGTGACTGAACATATTCCAGAGACTGGGCTACCTTGTTCTCTCCGTGTTATCCCTCACACTGACTTTTTTGAAGGTTGCCTTGTGTCTCCTTCCCTGCTTTTTATCTTTCCACCGTATTTTTGATATTTGGCAGTGGTTTTGCTTTTAATAACAGGTTGCTCTACTGTTTGTCTTCAAAATCCAGGGAGGGAATGACCTCATTGCAGTTAATGGGACCCCTAGACTAATTCTATTAAAGCAACTTTACTGACTGGGGTCAATATTTTTTCCTCATTAAAATTTGTCTTTCTTCTCGCATGTTCAGAAGTGTGTGAGGAGGATCTCTAGCTTTCCAACATTCTTCTGGAGGTTTATAATACTATATCTTTCACAGGGAAGGAAAGTGGGAATTGAGGACTTTACATCCAACTAGCACCAGAAGATTCTACTATCAACGTTAAGTTTCTCACATTCCTTACCTGCAAGTTGCAGGTTTTTTGGCTATTATGAAAAAGTAAATAGCATAGTGTGGGGTTTTTTTTCACTGAATTCTCATCATTGCTATTAAGGAAGCTGCATTTCTTATATATGTCTAATACGTAGATACTTTTCTTATCTAAAGGGTGGGGTTTTTTTTTTTGTTGTTGATTTCCTTAATAGCAAGCCCAGAAAGTGACATAACTTAAAAGACAAATATTAAGTTTTATATATGTGGAATGAGTTCATCATTTGGATTAATAAATACCTCACTAGACTGAACCCTTTTTTATTTCTGGTATTGTAATAGGTTTGGACTGAACTTGAAATATTTCCTAAAGTTTATGTGCTCATAGTGTATGAATTTATGGCTGGGATACATTTTTATGGCCACTAATTATAGTTTGATCTAATAACCTTTGTTCATATTGATGGGATCTTTGCCTAAGTGGTAACTATTCAACTGAGAGGTGATTAAGTACATATAGTATAATTTAAAATGGCCAAAATACTTTTTAAACCAGGCAAATGGAGCCAAAATCTATCTAAAGGAAATGAAGTTGCTTAGAGTGGGACTATTAATCCACAACATCAGCAGGAGTTTTGTTATATCAAAGGAACCTTTCCAGATATCAGGCTAGTTATTCAGGCTATCGGTCTGCATGGATTCAAAATAGAAGTAGGGTGGGTTTTTTTGTTGTTGTTGTTTATCAAAACAACTGTATTGCATTGGTATGCATTCTAATTATACTGCACGAATCACAGAATCACTAGGTTGGAAGAAGACCCACAGGATCATTGAGTCCAATCATTCCTATCAACCATTAAACCGTGACCCTCAGCACCTCATCCATCTGTCTTGTAAATTCCTCCAGGGAAGGTGGCTCAACCACCTCCCTGGGCAGCCTGTTCCAGTGCCCAGTGACCCTTTCCATGAAAAATGCCTAAACCTCCCCTGGCGGAGCTTGAGGCCATTCCCTCTTGTCCTGTCCCCTGTCACTTGGGAGAAGAGGCCAGGTCCCTCCTCTCCACAACCTCCTTTCAGGTGTTATAGACAGCAATAAGGTCTCCCCTCAGCCTTCTCTTCTCTAAGCTAAATAACCCCAGCTCTCTCAGCCGCTCCTCGTAAGACCTGTTCTCCAGCCCCTTCACCAGCTTCGTCAATCTTCTCTGGACACGGTCCAGAGCCTCAACATCCTTCTTGTGGTGAGGGGCCAGAACTGAACACAGTATTCAAGGAGCCGTCTCACAAGTACCAAGTACAGAGGGAGAATAACCTCCCTGGACCTGCTGGTCATACCATTTCTGATACAAGCCAAGATGCCATTGGCCTTCTTGGCCACCTGGGCACACTGCTGGCTCATGTTCAGTCGGCTGTCAACCAACACCCCCAGGTCCCTCTCCTCCAGGCAGCTTTCTAGACAGACTTCTCCTAGTCTGTAGCACTGCACAGGGTTGTTGTGCCCCAAGTGCAGGACCCGGCATTTGGCCTTGTTAAACTCATCCCATTGGACTCTGCCCAGTGGTCCAGCCTGTTCAGATCCCTTTGCAGAGCCTCCCTACCCTCCAGCAGATCCACACTTCCACCCAGCTTAGTGTCATCTGCAAACTCAATGCCTTCATCCAGGTCATTGATAAAGACATTGACCAGGGCTGGACCCAGCACTGAGCCCTGGGGAACCCCACTTGTCACTAGCCTCCAGCTGGATTTCACACCATTTCCCACCACTTTCTGGGCCCGGCCATCCAACCAGTTTTCCACCCAGGAGAGTGTGCGCCTGTCCAGGCCAGAGGCTGACAGTTTCTGAAGCAGAATGCTGTGAGGAACTGTGTCAAAGGCTTTACTGAAGTCCAAGTACAGCCTTTCCCTCATCCAGTAGGCAGGTCACTTTATCATAGAAGGCTCAGTGCTGGATCCTGCCCTGTTCAATGTCTTTATCAATAACCTGGATGCAGGCATTGAGTGAACCCATAGCAAGTTTGCAGATGACACTAAGCTGTAAGGAAGTGTCGGTCTGCTGGAGGGTAGGGAGGCTTAACATAATATTACTTTCAAAAAGTTTTGTTTTAAGACTTCTTACATAACAATTTTCATATTTGTCTGGCTAACTGGGATCTGATCATGACCCTCTGAGTCTGAACAGTCTTGAAAAAGTTATTCCGTTAGCCCTCCAGGCTCATTAAAAAAAGAGAACCCAAAAAGTGCAAGGGAAAATTGGTCTGCAAAGGACTCTTACATGCTGGAATACGTGGCTTACACGGTCTCATGAAACACTGACAGTTCATCATTGTTAAAATCAACCTATATTCATAGAATAGTCTTTTCTCTGGAATGATTTTCTTTGCCTCTTTAGAAACAGAGAAAAGGAAAGACAGAAAGTTGTCATCAGTAGAGGTTTTACATAGTAACTGTCAGACCTAAAATACAGGAAAGAAGAAGGGACACTGAAGTTCATATTAGATGGTTTTGCCTTTTCTTTCTTTTGATATTCAGTGATAGCTATATAATGCTCATGTTGCCATCTTGGAAACTCAATTACTTCCTCAAAAATAAAAACATTTTTCTGGCCATTCACACAGATCTAAGACTGAGGTACTCATCTAATATACATGTAAAAGTAACATGAACCTTACTTTCTGCTCAGAAAAGTTAGGCTACGACCAGGAAGCAGCATTCAACCCAAAAGAAATATCTTCTACAACAAATCCATAACTTTAAAACAAGAAGTGTAACTCGCCAACAAGATGAATAATGCTTTTGTCTTAGAGACTGATAAGTACCACACAACCTTAACTTGACCAAAAAATGTGCTAAAAAATAAAACACTGCTTATTTTACCAGATCACCAACCACGATGAGCAGACTCTTAAGACCATGTTCTAGGGTAGCATTGTCATAACAACAATGGTCAGGTACATGGGAAAGAAAATACTATCATGTTCTGAAGCTGAGTTACACTATGAACTATTATATCATAATAATGAAACCGTTTAAAAAAAATTAAAAAAGTTTACTGTCATTATGAATAGTTATCCAGATGTGACTATAATGGTTGTTGTGTGTAAGGGATTTGTTGTAGTAAGGCATGCGAGTGCAGGTAAACCTTTGTTGCTATTAGTAGCTGTCAATGGAATTTACAAATTACCAGCATTTTGACTGAAGGGGCTTGACTGGTTACAATTATCCTTTTCTCTCATTTCTAATAGCAACCATGGAGATGGTACAATACGGTATAAAGATGGAAGGCAGACTACAGCTTGAGCTTTTATTTCTTACTAGCCAATAGAAAAATGACACAGTGGTCTGGCATATAGACCATTTATAATTATAAGGTAGCTAAAAGTGGGTAAATTGTCAGTAACTGCAGAACATTTGGACAAAACCACTGCAATTTGAGTTAATTATCTCTCCAGAGTTCTTGTTCTGAGCAAAACACATGTGTTTATGTAAGACTATTGTATTGGGGTTTTATTTAATTGCTTTTTGCATAACCTTATAAAAAATAAAAATAGAGAGATCTGGAAACAGTTTAAAAAATTTGTTAAAATAGATCAACGGATATTAAACAGACATTGCAATGCAAAACATTTCTACCAGCCAGTTTTCAAGTAGCTACAGCAAAATGCAAAATAGAGTTTTGGGGGAATGAGGCATGTTGCATAATCCTGACTGCATCCTAAAGCAGTGCAAGGGCATATACCTTTGCTGAATCAAGTGAAGCTCCACCTGCTCTAAGCAGCTAAGTGTCTGGATAATAATGATCTGAAGCAGTGCTGTTGTCCTACTTTGTTTTTCTTTTCCCACTCTTTTAAGAAATGTCTTGTTTTTAAAACTGTGGAAAGGACAGGAGCTTTGAACCTTTGAGTTATGCCATTTTTTAACGTAATCAAATGTGGATTTTCCAATAAAATGCAATCAAATTGGAAGAATCACTTGTCTTAATGTAAATATAAGTAAGCAGACCTAAATATTTCATGCTATAGTGACAAACCCCAAATTGCTAATTCCTTGTTTAAGCTAAGGTGGACAAAACTACTAAAGCACGGAGCAAACTTTGAAAATAAAGTTCAGTAAACACTATGTAAAGTGAGTGTGAATTTAACAGCTATCCATGACTGAAAATGTTGTCTTCTATTATGTGTAGCAGCACTGCTGTTTTGATGAACTGTAAACTGTAATTATAGTCAATATGCACGAAATATAACTAGAAAATACAAAATTAGAACATAAAAGCATCTTTCTAAAAGATTTCTTGATTTTATTTATGATCATAAATGAAGGAGTCCTAATCTAGAATCATGAGAAAAATAGCATACTCTTGCCTGACATAACCAGGCAAGCAAAAAGCCTTAGGTAGATGATCAAAGCTATCATTTTTAATTTGTCAGACTTTAACCACAAAAGCAGTGACAATTACAGGAAAAAAAGAGCTGAGGGATATTCTGATTTTTCCCAGGATGCTATCTCCACATCTTTCAATAACAGAGGGCTGGACTCAAAAGGAATAGTATACTGTAGTAAAACAGAGCTATACATCTATCCTCTGCTAGAGCTGCTGGTGGTAAGTTACGCAGTGTTTTGAGCATATTATTAGAGTGATTTAATTTTTTTATAGAGTTCAGGAATTGGAGCTCTATTTTACAGTCTATCGGCCAATGTGTTATTCATTTATGTCTCAAAATCACTGATATTTTCTATGCTTTTTCTAGTGTAATCCTTCAATTGAACAAGACAATGTTCTTGTTCATTCCCTGTTTTCCTGAGAGAACCTTTAGCATTTGAGTTTATCCTCTTAGATTGTACAATCCTACATAGGTCACAGCTTGTTCTTGTGGTGATTCTCCATGGTTGGCCAACATAAATATTTTGGTTAAGGTTAGACATGCACTTTTAAAGGAATTTCCCCATACTTGTTGGCTGGTTTTGTGGTCTCACAGTGGACTCCTTTCAAGTAAAACTAAACAACAAGATATACTCCAGTAGCTCTCCTAGTGCACTCCAACTACTAATGGATGCTCCATGTACAGGACCACACCAGAGCAATTTGAGAGTAAACTTCCCCTGAATCATATGCAGTGTGGTGATGAGGTCCTCTGTACCAACTATTCCACACCATGCATCCATTGCTATTGGACTACACTGGTTGCTAATGAAGATACAGTCTGCAAAGGCAACATTGGGAAGAAAGTTCTCAGCAAGAGGGGTTGGTATGAGTTGAGGATAGGGATGGATCTTTTATTTATCCAATGTTGTAGCAGTATCTGTACTCTACACTGGGGACCTGATGAAACTTTCTAATTCTCAAACAATTATAATGGCGCAATCAAAAAGTGCTCTACCTCTAACTGACAAAAAATCCTTATGTGGATGCCAGCAATGAGTCATTGTCATGTTTTAGGCTTAGATTATTTATGTTAGAAAACTACTGCTTTTAGGGAGAAATAAATCTATACTTCCATCATGGAAATATTTTGGAACAGGAAATGATTTTCCTTGTTTTGCAATGGAAACTGTCTAGCCATGTCACATATCGAAGAGGCCAAACAAATTAGTCCTGCTGAAGGGCAGAGAGTATAGCAGTATGGCTGTGCATTCTTGGGTCCAAAGCTGATATACTCCTTTGTGTATTGATATAATATGTCAAGGGAGGTAATTTTTGTTTCTTTGTTGCTCTGATATGTGAAGTGCCTATCTTATATGCATGTATATATCTTGTATATTTGAATGCTGATTGCTTTTACCATATTTTTACAAATATTTTTGCCAACCAGTAGCATGTTGGATTTATCATTTTGCACTTGCGTGATCATACCTTTTTTCTTTTCTTGCCATCTTCTGAGATCTGCTCAGGCTATTCTGGGTGGACTTTCAACAATTAACTATTTTATTATCATGATATTTCTCAAGCTATTAAGGTCTCTTTTGTCTTTCTTTTCCAAAAAGTATGTGGTTGTATTGTTGGGAAACTGCAGTTTGAATGGGTGGCTTGTTAGTGGCAGTATTTGCTATAAGGTAAGTACAAGGGAAATTGAATCACGGTTGTGTTGTTCAGATCAATCTTCTTTCTACAAGTGAGAAAGTGCTACGTAGGGAGATTTCTTTAGATAGGGTATGAGTGGTCTGGCATGCCATTATACACAATTGTATATATGAGCTTGGGCTACTTCCACACTCACATCAGGCCTGATATAACATTGCTTTACTTTACAGAAAGTAACCAGAGACTTTTTTTGTCTGTTCAACCCAGACAAATTCATTCATTTCTGGTTATTGAACCTGAAAACAAAAATAAACAGCAGGAAAAAAAAAAAAAAGGCCAATCTCTTGTCAAAGGAAATGTAAACTAGGAAAAGTTGAAGATTTTCTAGTTCAGATCAGTTCAGTCTCAAATAACCAATTCTGTTTGCAGATTCTTTGGGACAGGAAAAATTACTGCTGATGTCCAGCAAAGAGAGCAGTGGAACTGTGCTGACCTTTATTGTATAGTGTAACTGAAGAAAGCTGAAACTCCACTTGAGCTCAAATGGTAATATTCATATTGATGTGGATTTCCCTCCTCAATGTCTATCTGCTAGCAGTATTAGAACCCTCCAGTCTACCTTAGGCTGTATAACTATGTAAATCAATATTCTCTAAAGCCGAACAAAACAAGGCTCTTGATCTGGAAGGTATGTGCAGAAGAAATACAGTGCGCCGAACTTCACTTCTGTTTTGTTTGAATATGTCTTTTTTAGTTTCCGTTTATAGATCTTGATTCCACTCTAGTTTATTACAACCAAATACTTGCAAAAGCAAGTTATGACCCATTGCTACTGCTGAATAGTTAAAACAAAATTGCAAACAGTCTCAGTATAATAAACTTCTCCAGTTCTTAGAGGTTTTAACATATTAGCAAAAAAGTTCAAATACGGCACAAATAGCCAGGTACCAGTGGACATCAATGCAATTCATCGAGAAAGAATTTTAGATGAACAACAAGTCATCTTAGAGGACAGTTTATCATAAGCAGTATGAAAAGAATCTCAAAATATGTGAATAATTAGCACTAAATACTCATTAGGTCTTTGGAGGACCAAGGCTTAAATGCTTGGATGTGTATCATGAAATGGGGCTGTAATATTTTTTAAACCGCAAATTTCTCCTGTGTGGTGTAGCCATGGTATTTCAGTTAGATAACAACGGGATTTCAGCAGTCTTTTCTAGAAGGGTTTTCCTTGTTAGATGGAAGTGGTAGTCTCTCACCAGCAGAAAGTGGTTTGTAGTAGCTTGCTAGGAAAAAAGGAATGTATATATTTAAGATAAGCACATTTTTAAGACTGTCTATAGGCTGCTGGATGGATATTTGTGCTGTGTGCATGTATTCCTGATGTGATTTTACATAAAATCCTTCAGCAACACAACTTTATTCTGTGACAGGCTAAAGAGAGTTTTTTCATTAGATAATTTAAGACCAATCTTTTCCTCTGTAGGAGGAAAAGGAGAAACACTGAAGTATCTTGTTCTGGCTTTTTGTACAAAATATTTTTCGCTTTCAAGCAAGACTTCCATCTATCAAGATGCCAAAATTCAGATTAAAGATTCTCAAATATTTTTTTTCTTTTCTAAAGAAATACCCATAAAGAATGTTTTCCATCTGACTTGAAATATTTTTTTCACTTCCTTCTTTTTTTTTTTTTCTGTTACTGCTACTGTAGTGAGTGACTAGTGAACTGAAAAATTAATTATTTACACAGCTGTAGGGTTGAGTGAACAGCAGAGCTCTGGGTTCTTCTTCCTCTGAAGTCTGTAGAAGGAGATTGAGAATCTTCCTTTCTTTTATTTTTTACTTTTAATTTCATTCATTTAATATACTCTCTCAACAAATCTAGTCAGGCATAACATGCCAGAGTTTGCAAACTTTTTAGTGGGTTTAGTGGTTTACTGTCTTTGAATGCTGAAGGTGGGTTGTTTTAAACTTCATTACGCAGTTTTCTTCTCTTAAGTTATCATTAGATATGCCGTCTCTTTTTCACATTGATTTTAAAAAAGAAAATTCTAATTTCTACATATCAACATTGTTTTGCTACTGCAACTTGTTTAATCCTATTTAATTATGATGTACATTTCCTCAATTCCAGAATTAATATTGGTGACATTGATTTTTTCAATGTTTTAAGCAAAAAAGTATTTAAGCAAAGCATTTTCCACATTAAAAGTAGAAAAGCTGATAAAGTTATTATTCCTGAAATTCTTTTTAGATTTCTTTAATGCAAAAAATATATTCACATGTTGGCATGAATATTTCTTCGGATTTGATATCCTGGAGACCTTCATATGATGCCTGTGACAGATGTTAGTAATACCTGTCTGTAATTTTCTTCTTAATAAGATGGTTTTAAAAGGCTGGGTTTTTTTCCTCCCCACCATTCACAGTTTTGTTTACTGAACCCACATAAGTAGTGGTAGTCTTTCAGTTAGATACTTAGGTTTATCAGAACCATGAAGGTTTGGATATTTGCAAATTTTTCACTTGTTTTTGTTACTTCACTTTGGAATGATTTTTGAGTCTTAAGAAGCACATTAAAAGAGATGTTTTTCACATTATCCTGTTCCTTATGTTTCTTCCTAACATTTACAAAACAAGCTTTCCATTCTCTTAATAGATGACACTATATTTCCTCCACAAAGTGCATAGTCATGCATTTTAGTATTTAAGCAAAATCTAGGTGCAAACCATTTTTATTTTAGCTTTAAATCAATAAAAATGTGTGGCTTTAGTGCAAGTACTTGAGTTTCAAAAAAGTGTCTAAATATTTGTCTGTAGCTTCCATCACCTTCTTATTTCAAAACAAAACCGTGTGTCTTTAGGAAAATATTTCTACATTTGTTTGGAAGGCTTTGCATTCTAGTAAACTTTCTTTGATATGTCATCTGCTGTTTTGTAAAGCATTTTTAATGAATTCTTTCTTTAGATTCATATATCATACTGCATTCACGTTACTGCAACAGTTCTTATTTATTTTTAATCTTTTAAGTTAAATATCGGAAACAATAATTTTGACTACCTTCCTGAGGAAAGTATCTTCGGTGAGAGTCTCCGTATAAAAAAATTGTCTCAACAGCGAGGAGAACAGGGAAGAATATGTTAAAAATATGTTGTGCATGCACGTGTGTGTGTGTCTGGATAGATGTTTATTAACCTGTGGTGTAGTTCTTGATGGTAACATCCCCATTAGGATCTAGCAGTAAATTCCTTTGGCTACTGCTTCAGTTTTTGTCAGAAATATCCGTTATCTTTTTTCTTTTGCAATGTGTTTTGGCATGGCTGCATCTTGTCTCTTGTTTTACATATTTTGCACAAACCCTTGCAGGCCTTTGTCGGTCAGGCTGTCATATTACTGATGTCTGTGTGCCCTTCCCTGCGCCACAAGTACAGTTTGCCAGCTTTTGAGTGTATTCCACATTTTCTAAGCCGTTTTTTCAGATACACATTTGCCTTTAGATTTGGCACATTTGTATATGTGTCAAATGCTCATATATTAATCTATTTTTTTCTGGAAAGCTCATTTAAAGTGCGTTAAGTTTTGGTGTCTAGCTTGAGCACACATTACAGGGATCTTATTTTCTGAACTGAAGAGTAATTATGTCGCAGAAATGTGTGTCTCATTAATTTGTGCATTTCTGCTTTGCTCCTACTTGTATGTTATTGTACTTTTGCAGCTAGAATTCAGTTCTTCTAAATCTATTGTGACAATCTCTGATCAAGTTGTCATTTCTTATTCCATTTGGTTTTTAGTTTCATAGCATTAGTTATTTTTTTGTTTGGTTTACTTTTTTTTTCTTGTATACCTCTGTTATACTCCAGTTACTGCTATGTAATTATCAATTACATCTGGCTGTTAGGTTGGGCTACTGATCACCTGGAACATAGTCTGCAATCAAAAAATGTGTTAAATTTTTAGTTATCTTCTAGGCATTCCTGCTGCCACCTATTGTTTAAAGTGTAGAAATGCAGCGGGAACTGGGCCTAAAAGCTAAACTGACTGTGAAAATAACTATTGAAACCGTGTAATAATTAGCTAATTATCCCAATTCTTATATGTATGGAAGTCTATGGCAGAATCGCCATTTAGAGACATATACTAAATTGAGATATGTATTGATAATACGTAAATTACTAAAGGGAACCCATGTTACTAAGCACTAGCAGCTATGAAGTTTTAAAGTATTTTCTGTATTTAAAGCATTCAAATAAATATCATCACTCCTTCTCAATTGCAAAAATGCCATTTAAACATTATGAAAGCTAGATACGGCAGCATGTGATTATTTCTGTTAATTTGGCATTTTTATTAAAGACTGTGTATGAATTTTAAATGTCTTTCCCCTAACAGTTGTATAGACTCATTTCATTATGAAATATCTCCTTCATCTTAATCAGTGTTTTGAAATAGATTTTTTTTTTTTAATGAGGATATAAACACACTTATAGACTTTTTTCCTCTTTAATATGTAGATTTGCTAGTGGAGAAATTCTGTGCAGAAGGCTGTTAAATTACTGATCTATGTGCAAAATGCAACTTCATGTATTTTACCAACCAAGTCAAAGTAGATAGGAACAAGAAAGTCCAGTGTAGTGCATTTCCAAGCACAGTCAGTCTTACTTTACAGGCAGTGCAAAAATGATGCATTTATGGAGCTGCAAATACGGAGTCAGGAGGTGGAGTTGGTCTGTTCACTCTGGAACTATATCCCAGTTCATTAAAAAGAGACAATGAGCCACTCTGAAGTGCTATGGAGTAGATCTGGTAGGTGGTTCTGGAAACATCTAGATGCCTGGAAAATTTATTGTGGCAGCATTGCTTCCACAAGCAGCACCTCATGGCAAGAGGGATTTAGGATCAGGACAATGTACATTCCAGGCTATTAGATGGTTCCTTGCCCAAAGTTTTCAACAGTTATCAGAATTATTAATTATTAATGAAGCTGAATATAAAGCACAAAATCCTTCATAAATGTAGAGACTAAAAACTTCACGAGAATGAAAATCTGAGGGGTTGGTTGATCCTACTCCCACCCCAGTTTTTTTTATATTATGGGAGATTATTTTGGTTTGTTTGTTTACTTGTGAGACACTTCTACTGGATCGTACCATCTGGTGGGCCTGTCATCATTATAAGTTGGATTTGGGTGATTAAGTCTGTGTTAATAAGAGGAATTTATACATAATTGTGGTTGACAATTGAAGTCCTGGCAATGATGATAGATAATTAATTACCATTAAGTGCCTCTCTTGATTTACCTACACTATAAAATCAATTTTCTTTCACAAATATCTAATACTTAATTGGGTGAATTACCTAATTGTTTCATTCTCATCTAGAGTAAAATCTGGCTTGGTTCCTGAACTTGTTTGACCTCTTAGAAAGGTCTATGTGTGGATATTACGTGTCAGATAGATTGCTTCTCTCTATGAGACAGCATTTAAAAGTTAAGCTGAATAAGAAGTATTATTGGGAGTCTGAGATAAAATACTGCGTGAGAGGCTGCTTCTTCAGAAAAATCCATAAGCAAAGCAAAGCACAGAAAAGCCTTACTCTTCTATCCCTTGTGATTACTTTATGTACTCTCATTGTTTTCCAAGAGCAGAAAATTGTAGCACGCTCAATTTTCCAGTTTATTAGAATGACAAAAAAAGAAGTACCTAAGTCTTAGACCTTCTGTGCTTTACAGAAAGGAAAAATACAGTCACTGAAGGTCTGTTTGAAGTATCAAAGCCATGTTAGCACAGGTTTAGATAACACGGAGCCTGCCTCTAACTTTTTGTGTGACTTTAGACACGTCATTCTGTTGTCATTGTAGTCCTTTCCTTCTTGCTCTGCATTTTTGATCTTGTAAGTTCTTGAAGGCGGTGAACAGCACAATGGTCAGTCCTCCAATTTCAGTTGTGGAAACCTTTACATGAGCAGTAACTATAACAGGTTGGATTACAAAGTATTGCTAATGAATCAAAAGGTCTATTGAAATGATAAGCAACCCTGACCTACCCTTAATCTAGATATATTTTCATTTGGGGTTAATTTTTGTAATCAACAACCTGTAGTCTGAACACCTGGGCTGCTCGATTTGCATTGCACATTTTGTTCCTCTATGATGTGTTCACAAAATTAATCTGGGACATGAATAGTGTGTTATGTGAACAACTGTGCTTATTTTACACACATGCAAGAAGGCAGAATTTAGTTCTGCAGTCATCCAGTAAACTGCTTGCACTGAAAGGGCTTTTCTCACATAACTCACTTCATGGGCTCTTCTCATATAACAGGTCTGTTCCTTATGTGTATGAATGGTAAATCTATATAAATTGATGTCAGAAATAATTTTACTTATTTCTCTCCCTCAGTCCTTGTGGTTAAGTAAGAAAGATTTGCCTCTTGTTCCTCCCTGAGGCATAGTCTGAGTGTTAGGGACCACCCTTCACTGGGGACCCATCCAAAGCAGTTTTCAAGTGTCACTTGGAACATAACTGAAACGCAGCGAGGCCCCTGCAGTCATAAATGCCTCCCTATAACTAAAAAATGCATAGAACATAATGGAATTGAAGAAGAGGATTAAGCAAAAAAAATTAGGGAGGAGGTAACAAGGTCTCTTGTCTGCCTGCATCCCTGGCTGTGTGACCTCTGTGGACTGTGCTCCGGTAGAGCTGGCAGCAGAGCCTGAGGGTGGCAGTGGAGCCCACCCTTGTCAGGCTGTCCCCTTTCCTCTGCCAGACTGAAAAACAATCTTGCAGGCTTGGCTCTTGAAAAGCAGTATCACAGAGAAATCCCAAACATAAAGCACCATAAAATCAACCTGTGGGTTACTTTTTTCTGTTTTAACCTCTCATCTGGGGCTCAGGATAATTACTTCCTTTCCTCATAGGGCTGTTGTGAGAATCAACTAGTTGACATTTGTATGGCAATTCCAAGATACAAAGTGCTACACATGTGCTAATTAGTTTGATTATTATTAGCTGTATGTCATTTGCACTGTCAGGAAACCCATGCAGGAGTAATCCAGTCCAACAGTTCAGTTTTATATACTGTATCCTAGCCAATAGATTAGGAATGCCGCTCATAAAAGAACCAGTAGAAGAAATAAAGGTGTGCACTGTGGAGCTAAAGAGGTTTGCCACCCAAGAGTGTCATTGTCATCCTGTAAACATTAAAAAAATACTACTCTAGTGGGTTTAAATTCTCAACACAACCATGAAAATCATTTTGCTACACAGGCACTCTGGACTATGAATCTTCAATTCCTCAATTCCAGGGAAAATTTAAGAGTATATAACAAGATGGCTTTTGGATTGGAGGTAGCATCCCATCAGATATGAACGTGCCTATACAACCAGGGTCATGGATTTGGACATAATTAAGCAATTGGCTGTGCATCTCTGTTGGTCCATACTTCCAGGGGTGCCATTCATAATGCTTGAGGCTAAAGACGCTTTGTAATGACCTTACATGTCTAAGAAGAGCAAGAGTTCTCTGAGCATATGTCCCAGGGTAGCACTTCAGTGTTGTAGGAGAAAGAATGTATTAAAAGGAAAAGAATGAACTTCTGACAGAACTATAACAAATGAGAACTTATTTCATAGAGATACGTGGTCTCTACATCAGCCACAACACCCTTCTAAAAAGCAAAGACCAAAGCAATATTATGGATATACTAACTGGTCCAAAAAAAAAAAAAAAAGAGAGCAATATCTTACATAAATCACTCCAAAAAAGCAAGTCTGGCAAATGAAGTTCTTATAATCATTGATGCTCCCTATACTACCCTCTTTCATGACATTTTCATAATCAGAAGTAAGTGAAACTCATTCCTGTGTCCACTTTCTCTGGGCTTCCCGGTATCTTACAAATTCCCCTTGCCTAGTCTCATCATCTCTGTGTAACCCTTACATTTATTCTATTTTATCTTCATCCTCTCTTGATTCATGCTGTTTCTTGGTATTACTATGCTTTTCCTTTTCTTCTCCATAATGCCTTTTTATGTCTACAATTTTCTGCTATTCATGCTTTCCTGAGACTGCTTTGTGGCTTTCTTCTCCATTTTTCACATTCTTTTCCCTGGTATGAATCTGAATCTTTTTTCTTCTTAATTTTTTTTTCTTTCCCCCTTTTTCTCCCTTTCCCCTGCCCCCCCATTTCCTCTTTTCCCTTTTCCTCTTTTCCTTTTCCATTTCCTTTAGCCTTTTATTTTCCCTTGCTTTCCCTTCTCTTCCCCCACATAATAAATAAGCTGACTCTCCTGTAATAATCCTGTATTTAATGGAATACTAATATCACTTTGGGTTATGTTTTTATGTGTTGAAAGCACTCAGAGTTGTAGGAGGAGAACATTTTTTATAGTCATAAACTCTCTGGAGCTGGGAATGTAATTCCTTTCTCAGCTCTGTGCCTAAGCTGTCTCTGATTCAATCAGGGTAACCACATGCTTAAGGGTGATGTACGTGCTACAGTGTTGTGATGAAACAGCACTTCCATGATAAACCCACCTCACTACAACAGTTTAAATCTGTAGTATGTTTGGATGATTAATGTACAATAAATGGTAACTAAGTAGTATGGAAGCCTTTTTGGCTGTGAACATTTCTTCCCAAATAGCTCAGCTGAAGCTGTTATTATACAAACTGCTCACCCTCTAAGATATGATCTTCACTTAATAAATTGTGCCAGCGGCCACACCATTACTCAAGCCCTGTTCATGAAATGTCCTTTTGAAAAGGAGGAGGAAGGATTGAAAAGGAACTGGTGACTTCTGTGGGCACTGTTAATAAAGTTGATTTACTACCTGTTGTTCAATGCTAAGATGCTCCATCATCTAGAATATGATACAATGTGGTGCTCATGGTGGAAATCTGTCACCTAGAGGTGGCTGCTGGCATCTGTACTGTAAGGAGCAAATAGCTGTAGAAGCTGGAAACTAGCTAGATTGACTCTCCTAGCTCCATGAGAGCTGATTTCTCAGTTGTTTTTCACAAGTCTGTGAATGTTTTCTGTCGTGCTGATCAAACTTCCCTCTTTCTGTGCCTTGGATGAGAAATTAAAGGCAATAGGAAGTGTATGCTTGCTTATCTCATCATGAAGGTATGCATGTATGTGTATGAATGTATATGCATGTTTAATTTTCACTGCAAGAATGCGAGGTGAGAGTCTAATTTAGTATTCAGGTACTATTCACCCAGTCCAACGGAAAAACTTTTATTGTGGCTGCTGTTAGAAATACCCAGGCATTATTCTCTCTTGTTTCTGCTTAGTCGAGGACTTTGCCATAAATCCTTTTCCCTTTTGGCAAAATGGGAAAAGAATATGATGAATTAGTTTCTTTAAAAATAAAAAGAAAAGTGACCTCAGACTGCAAGTCAGTGAAAAGGAAACAAATTATTTTTCCAGTGGCTGAATCTCCTGGGAAATTTCGAATGAAATCTTTGTTCATGTGAGAATCATTTTCAGGAAACATTTTTACAATGTCACACCCACAGTTACTGAGATTTCTGAATCTAATCTTTGTTTTTAGTTTTTCAATTGGTGAGTCACACTTTTTTGAATATTTGTTTTTCAGCCAAATCCAGGATATCTATACTAAAAATTCAGAGTTTTGTTTGTATGAATTTATGATGCTTTCTTATGCATAGAAAAATCACCCCTGCATATATCAGTAATTTAAGTCACATTTGAGCACCTGTGACTTAAATACCTGCTCTTTGTGTTCAGTCACATGTCTTTTTCTGTATGTTTCCATGCTGAATTAGAAAAATAACCATCACGTCTCCTGTCTTGTGAAATAAATCTGAAATATCCTTATAATCAAATGGTGCCTTCAAGGAAAAATGTGAAAAACATGAGAAAACAGTGGTGTTACAAAAGCTGATTAATAGTCATTTCCCTGAGGATCCTACTCTCTGCAGTGCCAGTGTTAAGCACTTACAATGCTAGTATTAAGCACTTCCAAAAAAAACATGGAAAGAAACTCTCCTTTTAGCATGTGAAGTATTACCTGAGTAAGGGCACAGCTGCACAAGACTCATGCATTTCAAAGGCAACTTTCTCTGCTGCAAAACCTACTGGGTTCCTACTAAAAGACCACTAGTTTAAATTCCTGTCTACATTTTTTAATTTTGCTACATTTTTCTGTCTCCTTTCTTGATTGGTATTAATTTCTTAAGGATTTATGGTAATTTCACATATTTTACATTGTTGATCATCTTTTTGCTTTTGAAAACTACATGTTAAAGTGTTGTGGTTTAGACGGTAGCAGCCGAACTGCTTTTTTTAGGATGTCTGCAGGAATTTGTTATACCTTTGACCTCAACAGTGGGAAGACCACTATAATTTCAGCACCAGAAAGACTGAATTCTCATTCTGCAGATTTCTATGTAGCATTGCAGCAATGCTGCTGATGGAGTTGACTTTTGCTCACTGGGAATCAAATGTGCAAATGTTTTCTAGATCTACTGTAGAGAAAAGTTCTAAGCTACAAATTTGCCCGCATTTATATACTTCACATCTTCTAACAAATTTTGCATTAATAGCTGAAAGTAGTTACTTTTGAACCCTTATCTATATTGATTTGTATTATATTAAGCCATGGATAACAGGAAACGCTACCAGAGCAGGGATTTAACTCAAAACCAAAGATGGCCTAACATCATGGATTCTCAGAATAAGAGAAAGCACAGAAATATTGAGATAAAACAGTAGTTTGTCAGTGCTTAATCTTTTCATGACTACAACAGTAAAAAGATAAGCACTGTGATGTTACTGGACTTATAGTTATTGTTCCAGTGAATAAAAATATTGTGTGTTTTTTTCACTTTTTTCCAAGGATCTGAGAATCCTGAATCTTTCTTCTTAAAAGAAGAAAGACAATAGCTTTAAAATTAGTGAAGTAGAATTCCTTTTCTACCAAACATAAATATGCAAATTTTATCAATACATTTTTGAAAATAGATAGATTTGGGTTGTTTTTTAAAGAGCAGTCTTACTTAATGTTATCTTCCAAGAGAAACAGGACAGTAATGAATTACATTTGTAAGTAACAGCTGTACAACAGCCAAAGGCAAACCTAAAGAAAACATTTTCATGCCTGTTTTTATGGAAACCATAAGCATATGCAAGTCTGTTATTCACTGAAATAGGTTTATACTCACTTATGCAACAATTGATATGCAAATAATGATGATACACGACGTGAAGTCTTTTACAACTGGAATGCATTATTTGCCTTATCATATCTCCAAGAATCTACCTTCAACTTTGACCCTTTTCATTAGGTAGAATAAAATGGAAGTTACTTTACAAAACAATAACAATAAAAAGGAATCAGAACAGAATAGGAATTTTAGTGAAACACGCAATAAAAATGACTAAGTAACCAGTAACCTTGATTAGTGTAGCTTTTAACCTGACTTTTGTATTTTGTAGTAGTTCTGCCTGAATTAAAATGTGGATAAGAAAATTTGCATTTACTGTAGAATTATTGGCTTTTTTTTCCTTTTTTTTTCCTGCTGATTTTTAACAAGTGAATGCAGGCAATTAGAATCTTTGGATATTATAATCTCAGTTGTGGGAAAAACAGTAATGGTAATTTTGAGGTATTATGCATCACACATCTTTTATGAGTGATCAAGTATACATTCTTCATCATTGCATTCAAAACTTCTTTGAACAAAGCATGCTAGAGTGGAAAGGAGATATGTATTGTTTCTTCTTCACTTCATAATTTCAAAGTGAATATGTTGTTGAAAACCAGAAAAAAGCACATTTCAACCTGTGAAGCTTTCTTTTGTTTTACATTTTGTGGCAAAGTTACATTTCTCCTTTTTTTAGTGGAAATTATAAAATATTTTGGAAATATTCTAACCATTCTGTAGTACTGAAAAAGAGGTAATTTGGGAAAATACTGCAATTATTTCATAGAGACAGGTTCTCATATTTTGAGAGTCTGTTCTTCAGATAATCCAGCAGAGTGTTATTATGTATTACTCTAATAACACAACTAGATTTTATTCACATTGTTTCAGGAAGACTGTTGTTATTGTTGTTTTCCAGGAAACTTAAATCTGGGTTTTTTTCCAGAGTTAAAGACACCTTAAAAATAACATTTAAATACTTGTAAGCTAGAGCCAGCCTCTTCCTCCTAGCTGTTGTTCGATTTAGGAAGGACTTTCCCACATAATAAATCAAGTATAGGTATGCAAAGATACCACATGGCAGTCAAGATAACTGAAAGCATTAACACATGCAGATCGATACATGAGCTTAGAGAACCTTGAGTCAAAGGCAAATGTGTTCAATTAAGAAATTACAGGTAAAATCTTGGCCTAATGGACAGTGCTAAGAAAATTTCTATTACTGTCAGTAGAAATGAACACTCCAGCATCACTATGTAGGCTGTGGTATATTACAGGTGTAGCTGCTCTAAGGTGTGCTGAGCCCAGAACAACAATGCATCACCACACATTTCTGACACATTTTCTGTTTAAAAACAGTTGAAAGTTCAGAGATCTGGTGAGCTGGACTGAGCATAAACATAAAAGAATGCATAAAAGAAAAAGAGTTGTTACAGTTTAATTGCATTAGGCAGTCCCCGCAGAAGACATGATTTCTTAGTGGAGATACATTGAGGGCTATTTTGGCACCAGCTTGGCTGAGACTGGCTTTAAGTGCACCAAAAACTCAAAAGAGCTACAGTGCATGTAATGCATGCTTGTATGTAGATAACCATTAATTGAGTTTCTGAGCTTCCTTAAACTTGGTAAGTATTTGAATATTCAAATTCTACAGCAATCAGCAAGATATTACTCAAACACACTGTTCTGGGACAGGCGTTGGCATGTGCTGCAGTGAAAACAAGTCACAGTTTTCTTTTCACCTTTCTTCAAAATCAGCAGAAAGTTGACCAGTCATGCTCTTTTTTTTCTGATGCTAATCTAAGTGATCTTGAGAGCATTTTGGTTTGTGATTAAAAAGGAATGATATTTTAATTTGACAGCAGAGCATGTCTCTAGCTATTCATACGCTCTCCAAGTTCAATTACTCTTCAAGGGACGCTGTCCTTTTTTCCTAAAAAGCTAAATATTTTTTGCTTTGTTCAAGTCCTAACTTCATTGTGAAATTCAGCCAGCAAATTCTATAGCATTTATAGTTGATGGGATTTATGATGGAAATATGAAATCCTGTTACATTTTTGATGCAAATTAAAATAATTTTAATTATTTTTTCCAAAGGAAAATTGTTCAAATTGTAATATTTTATTTGATCAAGAATCAGTTTAGCTATTCCCAATTTGCTGCACCTTTAAAGAAATGTCCTGTGATTTTTGAAGTTTGGGGAAAGAATTCCTGTTCCTGTGGCTGAGTAGATTTTTCTCCTTTGGGAAGTTGCTTTGTTTAATTGGTTTCTTTATGTCACACTTCTGCAAATCAATACAGTGACTTTAACATGCATTCTGTGTGCCTTCCGCCCAGGAATCGCACTCACTAAAGTAATTTAATCACTTATCCTGCATAAGGGATCATGATCTGCAACTTGTTTCACCACCGTCTCCCTCGTTTACCTCCTCTGAACTGTCTGAATGAGCCCAAACAAAAACTAGTGAAATAATATGGAATGCCATATAGGATGTTTAATTAAGTTAATGTGGCATGCAGTGTGATAGCAGGTGGATTTAAGGACATGGTATGTGCTTTTACTCCTTAAAATCTCATATAGAATATTTCTAATTTAAAAAATGTAAATGCAAATTAATTCAAATGTCCAGGGGTGGAGGGGTGGGGAGGGGGTCGCAAAGAGTTGTGTAAAAGCATATGGAAGTGTTTCCATGAAACAAGAACACTTGGATCATGTTTTGTGCTCTAAAACAGAACACAAGAAGATTTTCTCATTCATACAAAATCTTTGTGTATCTATACTATCTTCCCTGATGGATGGAAGAGGATGGTTTCCTTCACAGTGCATAGAAGGAAACAAATGATGACTGGGGTGAAGCTTGTTTGCTGACTCCCTCTATAATACACACAAGGACCAGGACATTAGATAGGTTCTTGCACCACGTAGGAGACAGTATAGCAGGAACAACTGTGTTTGCCACAAGAGCTCCTGCACATTGCTGGACAATGTCTAGCACAGACCACAGATCCTGAATAAAACAAGCAGATATTTAGTCAACTAACACTGCTTGCCAGAACTTTCTGCCATACTAGTGATTTGTTGCCCATACTCCGAAGCAAGTGTTTTACCACATTTTTAATAAGGACTTCATTCTTGCTATCCCCATGAAATGTTTTCTTTAGACACGAAGACCCCTCTGGAGGTTGCGTACCTTTTTTCTCCCCACAGTCCAAAAGACTTGGACTTAGCGGGGACTTAGGCCTTGCCAACATTTGTGAATTTAGCATTTGTAATTTCAATAATGCCAGCAATGACTGTAAGATCAGGACTGACTCTTGCAGATACGAGGTTCATCATACGTCTTTAGCAGACCTGAGAAACCTCTGAAACGTGGGGTCTAGCTCTGCTTTTTGCATATTGGCATATTGTTGCTATGCTGCTGTTGCTGCTGTAAGATGGCTATTATTTCTTCTTCGTGAACTGGCATAAGTGACTTCCCCCCTATCTCCCTCCCTTCCGCTGCCAACAGATGGAACAACAGTCTTGCTGTACTTAGTAGGAGATACGGGAATTAGTAGAAGTCATCTAGCTGTGCCATCAGGGAATGTGATGTTGATACTTGAAATACAGAATCAGTATTTTTGCTGTAGTGAGTTTTTAACTAGCTCTTCTTTTGCCAGCGGCTATTTATATGTTTGTTGCAGAAATTTTAAAGTCTTTCCATCCACTGTTTTCAAGAACATTGGTAGAGGCTTTCATGGACTATTGAGAAGCCTGTCAGATCCTTGCAGAGCTGATAAACTTTTCACTAGTGTCTCGGAAGTTTCACCTTCATTGATGTATAAAAATGTTCTAGAGGATGAAATACAGCATTATCTCATGGGTGAAGATTTTAAATTCTACATGGTCTTCATAGTTTAAAATTTCTAAATAGATATCGGAATGAAAATACAGTACTTGCACTAAGCACCTGAAGGTAATCTAATGCTATGAACCTCCCAACATGTATGAATGGGTGTTGTCCAACTGGATTTCTTTGCTTGTTGAATTCAGGCCGCTCATGAGCATAAAGGCTGTAATGTTGGTAACTGTTTGCGGGCTTTGAGCATCAGTCCTGCATACAGGTTTTCCTTTAAGCATAATATAGAGCCAGGACAAACCCAAAGTAATTTAAATGGGTTTGTTTTGTTTTCTGCTTTACCTTTGTGACTTCCAGGCAATTCTGAATATGATTTATAATTGCAGTCATGCAAGTGAAAGTTAAAAGTATTCAATGCCCTCATTCATTCTCACAGAAGTCAGATTTTATGTGACGTGAGATCTGTAATGATGCCGCACATTAAAATGGAAGTGCAAGGAGATTCCTTGGGATGCAATTCCTTTACAGCTCAGTGCCTCTGATCAATTTGAAAGGCTGCTTCACATATTATAAATGGATTTTGACCATAGCAACATTACATTCTCTACTACTAAATGCTGGGTTGCCTGTACAGTGGCAGCTTTGCGGCTTGCCAGAATCACTGACCTTGGGTATGAATCCCTTTGTCAGCCTATCACATCATAAGATGCATAGTGAAATAACAGAAGCTAAGTTTCTTATCAAGAAGTCCTTTGAGTGATATAGGGCAGAGTGATATAGGGCAGAGTGATGAACTTAGCTATTATGAACAGTCAGTCCAAGAGGAATGGTAAAAGACAGAGACAGTTGACTGACCACTAAGAGAATGGAAATCAGGGATATTCTTTTGGGTGGCTACCAGTGTAGTTATTGTTCATTCATAATTCACAGTAAGACTGCTTTCATAAAATGTTGTGAAAACATAGACTTTCCTCCAAATGTCTGTGTTTTGGACAGAGACTGCACTTGCTTACATGGGTAATAGTATAAACATTGTATGGGGGCAGGAAGAAACACAGAAACAAACAATTTCATATTGTAAAAAGGAGGTCCAAAATATCTTGGCAGTGACCAGTTTGTCATTTAGAGCCTCAGGTTTCCTTGCCAGCATTGAAATTAGACTGGACTAGAATCAAATCAGTTCTATCAGTACCCTGAACTAACCTTTGGTTAAGCTGATAATTTTCAGCTTGTTAAAATGTTTAATCTGTATCAAAACTGCAACATGTATTGCTTTACCTTGGCATACATGTGTGACTGGTGAATACAACCCTATGCAGCATCATTTTCTTGCACAGTTACAGAACATTAATTCCATGGTCTCTTTATGAGCCACTTGGTGCTGCCAGTTGCCTAGTGTAGAAATGCAGAACAATTTTTATCCTCCTGAGAAATGTGATTTATTAGATTATTATCGAAACAGAATGCCATTTCAGTAGTGCCAAATGTGCACCACTCAAGAGAAACAGACATTCACAGGGAAAATATCTCCACTGCTGGAGTCAAGCTCTATGAGTCTACAGTCTGTGAAGTCACATCTAATTCAGTTTCAAAACCTACTTTCCAAATAGCTCAAGATATGTCTGCTTGGGTTCGTTCCCTTTGCTCAGTGCTGTCACTGGTGACACATTTATCAATACCTGATGGTCACACTGATTCACAGATCAGTAGCCAAAGGCCCAAAAAGAATATTCTCCTAAGACCTTTCCAGAGCAATCTCTCCTACTTTCAGCAACTTGTTATAGTCTTAGAAATTATACTATGCATTAAAAAAGAAATTTTGATTACTTTTAAAGCTTCATGTAAAAATCAAGACAGTTTCTCCCTGAATTTGTCACAATATAAAATGAGAGTTCAATGGGATCCCAGTTATACAGAGTAAGGAATACATTGAGTTATTTTTTCAGTGTCAAGCAGCTCAGAAAATCACAAAAGAGGTAACACAAGAAACCAGATTTCTTTAGGAGAGAATATTGCATCCCATGAATACACAGCAAAATGTTAAATAAGTTGTATTTTCTATTTATTTTTATATTTCTATTTGTGAAGTTCAGTCATAGAGGAATATGTGCTAGTTTTCCTTTTTTTTAAAAGAGTAGTCTCAAAGCTGTAAGCTCTTTGTTATCAGAGAAGAACTGGCTAGAGAAGAGATTTCTTCTGGCTGTTGCATGGTATCCTGTATTGTCTTACCTCAAATCACCTCTTGGAAAGCATATTTCTTAACTCTCAAGAATTCCAGAATGTGTATAAGAGGTAATCGCATGGCAGGCGTGAAAAGGCTTCAAGAGGTATCTTTCTTCATATGAGGCAGGCTTTGAAAGAAGGGTTAAATAACCTTTACTCAGGCAAAGCAAAGAGTGAAGGAATTGGAAAAATCATCAAAGAGTTACAGAATGTCAACAGTATCATCTGTATATTCCTGCGAGTATGCCTCTATCTTGTCCCTTCCCTGCTATATAAGCTAAGTTGCAGCTTGCTTCTCAGCAGAAAGATTTGAAGCAGATTCCAGTGCTTCTTCCTCTTCTCATTGCTCCATTTCATGTGTCCTTGTGCTGTGGCTTTCATACTTCATACTGAATTTGATGTGTATTTACTAGGGGCATCGAGAAACTTCAGCATTTACTGAAAATCTACTCGGGAAAATTATTTTATTAAACCATGGGCTTTCATTGAGTATAAACTAGACCTTCCATATGGTTCTGTTGGTAGGCTTTATAAGAATAGACTCTCCTAAGACATTTAACCATGAAGAAAAAAAGAAAGAAGTGTAGGAGATCCTGTTTCTGCTGTGTAGATTGTACTTTTACTGTGTGTTGTGTATCTACCCAGTAGAAACATGAAGATTTTGTCAAACACCACGTGTTTTTTGTTGCAGACATTGCAAGGGCTATTTGTGGAAGAGACAATAAATCAACATCGAACACATTCAATTCACTATAGTATCATGCTTTCAGTTTTACTGTTGGAAGGGTGGATTTGAGTCCTTCTTAGATAAGTCTTCAACTTCATGGTCTGGATTTTTTTACGTATACGCCCAGATCATCTCTAACTAAAATCATTGCCACATTGTTGTACCAAGCTTTTACTAAATTTCAGTTACTAGAATATCTATCTACTGAGGAGAGAGCCATTTGTGGTCCCAGATGGATTTTCTTAATTTCCTTTTTTGTGTTGTGTCTTAAAAACACATATATTTTTAAAAAAATGTCTGGTGGCCAGTGATGGCTTAATGACTGTTGCTCTAGTAGTTCTGTCAAGTGATGTTTTAAAAAAAAAAAGGCCCTTTCAACACTTTTTAATGGAAAAGTGAGGCTTTTGCTGTAACAATGCCACAGCTTAAGTCGATGTTTTGTGTGCACCTTTTTTCCCCGTGCAGTTCCTTTTCTGTTTTCATCAATGTTTTATGAAAGAGGATAGGAAAAGGACATAGTGAACACTTTTATCAACACCTCCACAGCTTGACAAGGAATATATATTTGAGAAAGCAGCAAACAGCTTGTTAGGTATGAAACAACAATAAGACATGCACTTCTCTGCTCCAGTCCTTTCTGTCTTGTCCAAGGATATTCATAGAACCTTCTCACATGTGTTATACAAATTTTCTGCTTAAGGAACAGGGGATTCTGTTGTAAACTGTCTTCTTATCTTTCTCTGTGATTCCCTCACCTTTGCAGCTCCTCAAACTTTGAAGCTGTTAGATGCCTTTTCTTATACTGTATTAGCATGAAAATGACTATTACAGTTAAATTTCAGCAGTATTTATATTCTAGTTCAATTCCCATTAACTCATGTTTACTTAAAATGGTAATATTTGAGCTAAGTTTCCACAGGCACTTTCTGATTCATTAATACTGCCTGGATACTATGAGCAAAAGCATACGTCTGTTATTGTGATACATACCTATTTGAGATTTATTTTGTTACTAACTGAAACAATAGAGCAGCCGGGGGTAGAAAGTAGAAACTGGTCCAGAAAATAGTTTTCAGTGAGAAGGACTTTTGTCTGTTCTGCTGATAATCAAATTTTGTTTCACTTAATCAAAAATCCCTCAATGCACTTAACTTCTGGTCCGCTTATATTTCTCTTGCATGGCTGCACGTATCATAAACTGAATAGGAAGGTAAGCACATATTTAAGTGAACCACATAATACAGGGTCATGTGATGAATGTTTATAATCTCTGGTTTTCTTCTTTTTAAGGTATTTGTGGGCATCAAAGTTGTGCTGGGATCATGCTTAGAAAATAGGCCCTGTGGCATATTTGGCTGCAGGCTGTCCATCTTCCTGGGAGCCCACAGCCAGCTGCAGCTCATGGGAAACGGGGAGAATTCATAATGTGAGGGATTATGAGGAGCCAGCCATGTGCACTGCCGCACTGGTAGCTTCAAATTTTCAGGAAGCACAGACCAGATTTGCAAATGGATACAAAAAATACTGTTGGAAAATACTGAGAAACAGCTCCGGAAGCAAAGAGCCCAGAGGAAATTCTGATCCTTCAGTTATGTTGTAATCCATAAAGATGCTTGTTGATGTGCCTTCGGTGAGAAGATTTAAGTGAATAGGATGTATCTGGATATACATTGAGCTGGGCAGGATCTTTATGTTTTTCTGGATCTGGCAGAAATATTTATGTTTTTCTGGACAGATTAAGTCCCTACAGTGTAAATCTAAGCTTTGGATTTTCTTTTTTCCCCTTCAAATACTCACCTCAGATTTTTAGCAACACGAACAACTTACTGTAGAGATAAGAAACAAATCCGTGTTAGCAGTTTCCAAATACCTGACAACTTTTCAAAGAACATGATTGAATTAACTATGGGCATAAAACAGTTGTGCATCTTTGACTATTTTTGGTAAGAAAAAACTAGTAAAAAGGAGACTAATAAACGAGATGTTATTTTTTCATCTTTTGGTGACAGGAAAGCTGTCCTTCACGCTTACCCAAGTAGAGATAGCAGAGCCTGACAGTGAGGTTAAGAGGGCCCTGCAAGCAAGGAGTGGGCTATGATAAATGATGGTTCCTTTCCCACAGTGGAAAGGCAGTCCAGAAAGCATTGGGAAAGTGAATAGGGACTGGGATAAAATATCATTTGATCAATTTGACTTTCGGGGAAGGTCTGTTATGTTTTATGTTATTTTTCTTCAAAGCATGAAATGTTATTAGGATTATTTTCTTCACTCCAAACCTTGGTTAGACAAATAATACATGTTTCTCTTAGTTGACATATCTACACAAGAGCAGCTAAAGTTTCAGTTAGAAAAATAAAATACCTTAATGTTTCAAATAATATCATTTTTTGATATCGCAGATATCTAGATATCTAGACTCGCACAGTCTAGACATTAATATATACTAGTTCAAGATCAAGAAAATAACTTAGATATTTATGTACTTAATTTTATTTTAGTAACTTTTCTGATAAGAATTAATGGAAATTAATTGTTACCAATTTTCTAGTGTGTTCCACATCTCCATAGTGTTGATACTGAAATATTGATACTGGAAATCTGTGTGCACAATGTTGACTTATTTTAGTTTAGTTCATTCAATCAGAGCTGTTTTTAATTTAAAATTGCAGAGCTGGACTCTAGGTATGAACTGTATAGTCTGCTTCATTTAATAAAGTTTATTTAATGCCAAGGTCCAGAAATACAGGTGATACCTGAGGACCCACAGAGCAGGCATACCTAGAAAAACAAGTTTTAACTTGTATAAGCCTATTGAGCAAAGCCGGGAAAACCCTAGGCAAACTAAAGAGGTTTAAGTAAAACTAAGTAACATCAATATTTGGAAAATCTTCCCCAGTCCCAGATGACTACAGATACATAGGAAATCAAACAAAGTTCTCAGTTTTTCTAATTTCACATAATTGTCTATCAAGGGAAAAAATAAAAATAGAATCTTTTATGTCATTAAAGTAATACAGAAGTATCACTACTAAAATGAAATATAATTAAGATTTATTATTTGTGGGTTTTGGTGATTTTAGACTTTGAGTAATAGCATTTCTTCAGTATAGAGCTCTGCCTTTTCTTTTCCACTTATTCATTCCACTAGTGCTCTCCAAAAAGATCAGAATAATATGCCTCTTTCTCTATATATGGTGAACTGAAAACTTTGAAAATCTTGAATTTAAGGGTTGTCCTTGTCAGCCAGCAAATATGTTGCAAAAATGATTGAACTTAAAAGTTGGTTCTCAAAAGATGAATGCTGCTGTTGTAACAAGAGATTTCAGGCAATGCTGGTTATTTAAGATTTATATCACTACTACAGTGACACTGTTACTCTGTGGCCCCTGGTAGGATCTCTTTTGATCTTTTACCTCTGAAAGTAATGCAGCTATTCTAATTGTTGTAACTGATAGCTAGTCTATAAAAGTGATTTCTTAGTATCAGAGATAACAGTATCTGTAACAGTTTGTTAGAACAAATTTGCATATTTACAAGGCATTATTTTTTACCCTATAGTTGTTTATTTTTTGCCAAATAATTTTAAAGAGTTACCTGAAACTGTTCTAGTCTGGTCCACATTGTTGCCATATGCCTTTACAAAAGGACTCTGCTGCCTGGGTAACTTTCAGTTATGGGTAAATGTTTGCTTTGCCATTTCTCTTCTTGTAGTATAGGCAATAAAGCCAGCATAAGCCTTTTATCATTTAAATAAGGACAGTCAGGGTAGTTGAGGTCCCTTGCTACTTTAGACAGTTTGATTCTTATCTGACATTTAAAAAAACCCCAAAACCCAACTTCTATAAAGCTCATTTAAAGCTAGTATTTTAAAGAGAAAATGCCTGGCAATTTTCTGTTGCTTTTTTACTGTATTTTGTCACATTGTGATTTTACTTAAAACAAGCTAACAGTCACCATGCACAGAATAATTTTGTCTGTTCCTAAAACAAGTGAGGGGAAGGCTGGTGCTGTCATCCCTGCACAAAATATATAAAGAAATGAGGAATAAAATCCATGAGCAGAGTGATTTTTGTTTGCATTAGTTTTATCAAAGAAGCATGAATTTTAATAACGACATTCCAGTCACTTCTGCTCCCCTGTTCTTATGCAGTTATGCACCAACTTTATCCTGAAATAAATGAGGCTTTAGTTTTTCTTGCTGCTACATTAATTCTGCTGATTTTATGTTTTTAACTAGTGGTGACTTTCTATATTAGGTAATGTATATGTCCTTAGAAACCAGCATTTGCAAATACTTGTATTAGATGAACACTCCACAATCATTAACAATGAGAACCACCATGACCATTTATTAAGAAGTGTCGTGCTACACAGTTCTCTGGTTTACCTGATACAATCTACAAGCTTGGTCAGTGGAAGTATTGGATGTTTCCTAGCAAACTAAATGAAACTATGATGCAAGCAGTTGCAGATGTAGCTTTACTTCGCCTATGTATGCGAAGTACCAAATCTCTCAAGAGGTATCTAGAAGCATGTTGCTGATGTGCTCATCTGTCTTGAAAGATGAACCAGACATTTTCCCTTCTCATCACTCAAGACAAAATTCCTCACCTTTATCTCCCTGGTTGCAAGTAGTCTGTGATAAAACTTATTATTGTAGTTTGTCCTGCCTATGATTTTTAATTATTTTATTAAACTGTATTTTGATAGAAATAACTTTAATATGTTCTAACAATAAATCAGGAGTAGCACTGACTAGAATGGAGTTTAGAAATGTCAGGACATTTTAAATTTAGTTTAGTCTAGAGGTCTGTCTAGAGGTCTATCTAGAGGACTGCAGATCCAGGACTGTTTTTTGTGGCTTGAGGACAAGCTCACCCTGCTCGAGTACCAATAGCTCCAGATGGATCCGAAGGAGATTAGCAGATGAGGAATTCCAGGATTTGAGTACTACCAGCAGACATATTGAATGAACACGCTGGAAGAAGGAAAGCCCGAAGTACTGATTCCCTAGGTTTAGACAGTTCTCCAAAATGCATGATAGAATTTTGCTGGAAATACTGTTTGGATTGTTTAAAACTGAATTTTCCCAACACAATTTCACATTATTTCTGACTAGACCTAATCTGTAATGGCTAATATAGCGTTTGGCAGGCTTTTGCTTTTAGAACACATTTCAGCTTGACACCTGACTGAAGCAATTTCTGCTAACAGATCAATGATTGCACCATAAAACTGATTGTGGGTGCAAAATTACTACAAATAGATCTAATTATTCACGTGTGCTGTTTAACAGTTTTATAATTATGAGGCAGGAAAAAAGTCTGTCTTTTCCAATCAGCAGAGTTATTATTTAACTCAAACTATGCATTTAAGACATAAATGCTGGCTAAAGGAAGCATAATCTTGTGGTTTTGCTTTAAAAATCCTGGTGTCACAGTTCATTCTGAAAGTTATGTGTATTTAGAAAAAAAATGTCAATGTGGAAAAAAGGAAGTTGTGCAGATGTGTAGATGGCTCTGGATGTTGTTCCTTTGTGAACGTCAAAGGTGGTCATGATCATTAGAGTGGAATGGTCCCTTAGGTGATTTGTGCCACATCCATAACAACATGATGACTTGTTTATTTCTTATGTATTCAGTGAAGTACCAATTATAACCATCCAAGTGGGCTATATATGTTTGTGCGATTTCTTAAATGAAAGTAGTGGAAATATTTCCCTCTCTCGTTGTCTTTCACTCTCTCCTTGCAAATGAATATTTATTCAGCAATAGATTGGGTACGTCTGCCCCTTTAGTTCATGATTTATTCCCTGGCTGCATAATTAAGGCAGACAGATTCTTAGAGTGGAAATTTTCTTTGATCACAGAAAACCATGTCTTGGGGAACGGAGTCTTCTTTCTGATTGGGTTATCAGATTCCATCACTGTTTTGTTCTAATGTTTCCTTTGATCACAGTATGGTTGCTAAAGTATAATAATCTAGATATATGTCTTTGAATTTAAAAGGATGATTTCACAAGCCAACACTTAAACGATATTCCAGAAATCCATTCAAACAAATGATAAATGAAGAGTCAGCTGAGAAGCTGACTGCAAATATCCCTGCTTGAAATTTTGAAGGGTGTGTTCTAACAGTTGTAACTGGAGTGTCATGTTAGCAATTCAGCCTTGAAGGATTTCAATGGCATTTGTGATTCCCTTTTCTCCCCTGATCCTTGACTTGAGTTTATTGGTCTTTAAATCATAATTAATTGTTTGAATCTAAATATCTATTTAATATGTACAACATAAGCAATAAATCCCAATCCCAAAAAGAAATCTACGTATTCTAGCAATGATTACATCAAACCACAAATGCTTAGTGCTCAGAATTAGAGATTACTATTATTGTTCAGCTTCTCCATACAAGGAGCTGCTTTCCAGCCTTCCAAGTTGCTGGTTAGTGTTATTTGTTCCCATATTTACAAGCCAATGTAATTACCAGATATTTCATGTCAGGATATTGGAAACAATTTTCCTCAGGGCAGATGGGTGGAGGTTGTTAGGAAAGTGATCGCATTCAATTCTGGGTGATGAATTCTCTGTGCTTCAGCAATTCAACGCATTACTGGCAACCTTCTTATCTCTTGCTCTTTTTTCGATATGTCAAAGTATGTGGTCTTTTGTATAGTAGTCTTAAATGTGCAATATTTTAGAGGTGTCTCATGCCTTTATTGTATAGAAGATAATAAAGCAGATGTTTTGGCGGACAGTCCCTATTGCATTGTTTCCCACAGTTTCAGGAGACTGGATCTGGTGGTTGATGCAGTCCCTTCAAACCTTGAGTTTAATGTCTTTAGGCTTTAAGGAATTCAGGCATAGAAAATAATACCTGGGTGCAGCTTCTGCCTATGCAACATGCAAGATTACATATATGTCATTTTAATGGACCTTTATATGTCACTGAATGTGAATTTTAGTAACTTTTATACCCACAAGATTTTGCTTTTGCATCTCTTGAATGCGATGTTGTCACTTTTTCATGTTGAGATCTCTAAAATACTTTTGAAAGGAAAACAACCTAATTTTATAGGTGTTGGTTTTCCTGTTAACATTTTAGTTAGTAGAACACATTAACTATAAGCATTCTTAGCCTCCAGAAATTTAAGTGTTTTAAACATAGATGGAAAGATGTGAGGTATGTCTATGGTTGTTCTGAATTTTTTTTTATAAAACAAAAACAGATGTAAAAATGTAAAAAGAGAGCTTTAGGGCATCGAGTAGGAATATCCAGAGAGCAAGGGTCATTAGAAAGCAGGATATGTTCTGTATCTGTACTTCCCAGCATGACATCCCAGGAAAGACACTGTGCAGTAACTTTTACAGGGATTGTTTTACAATGTTTAAGAGTTTATATACACACTGACATTGTATCATTATAAATGTGAGCATTTAACACTTGGCATGAAACATCTGAAATGCTTTTCAACAAACTGTATATTGCATCTCATTGAGCACTCTATTTATCCTTTTAACAATGAGTTTATTCACAAAAATTTAAACAAAAGAATTTGGACTTTGACAGTTTTGCAGAAATCGTGTGCAGGCCTAAAATTGTGATTTGCTGGGAGGAAAGTAGGAAGAACAAGTCTGATCAGCTGTTTGTACTAGCGAAAATCTTCAAACCTGAATGGTAAATTATATTTATTTCAAGGGTTTATAATTTCCAGCTATTTTAAACAACAGTGGAATGTAATTTTAATGATAGAACTTGAAAATACTTAAGATTTTCATGCTGTATTATTCTGCATCATATTTCAAATCTACCACAAAGACCAATGTGAAATACAAAATATAATATATCATTGTAATAATAAACTAATGCCACCCATTCATTTGAAACTAAAATAAAACATCTTCTTTATTATAGGAAATATTTAGCACCAATGTTCTTCTTTTGAATTTTAGTTAAGATTGCAGTAGAATTTCATATCTAACAATCTGCAGATTGGCTGAAGATCAGATTTCTAAAAATGAGTATAGAATATAGAGAATAGGAGTGAAGAGAAAGTAAAATATGTTGTAAAATATTGGTATACTTAAAATACTGAGATTTGCAGCATAAGCGATTTCACGTTCTACTCCTTGGCATTACAAGTTGCTTTTGTTTCTTAATACTATCCCTACAGATTTATCTTCTTATTTTTAGTTTTCTTCTTGTCCTATTTCATCTACCCTAATTTTCCTTAGTTACAGATACACAGAAAAAGTACTCAGAAATCCTTTTTTCCTCCATTAATTCTTTTCCCTTGATTTCTTCACTGTTTGTACTTCTCCTTAACTTTTCCAAGCCTATTTATTCATTATTATTTCACAGTTTTGTCTCTCTTGCATTTTTCTCACCTTTTTTTTTCCTTTTATTCCTTTGATTTAATAATAGTGAAGATAACAAAATGAAGAACGTGAATCTAGTGCTGTATGGCAAGCAAAAGAGGGATGTGAAAACCAGTGGAGAATAAAGAGAGCTCTCATTCATGAATTTTCTTTGCAGTGTCAACTATCTGAAAACGAGTAGAGAGAGTAGATAAGCAGTCTCCACCTGAAACGAGCACATTCTCAATTTGCTTATGTAGGTTAAGTTTCTGATAACTTAATATTGATTCTTTAACTTTTTTTTCCTGAAGATGGGTTGCTATATTTTGTTGCTGGTGGTTTATTAACTGTTTTAAAAAATTAATTGAATGTGTACAATGAACATCATTCCACAGGTCACACAGCATTTAGGACATATAGATCCACCATTTGGAAGGACATATAGATCCATCACTTTAAAATGTAAAAGGTTATCTTACAAGGAAATTACAGACATAATAATGAAGAGAAATATGAGTACAGATGATGATCCAGCAGGTCTATCCTTCCAGCTGTCGCCCAGATAAACAGAGCAGGGAGGAATGACCTGTTAAGTAGTGCTGTCCTGCCCTCATAAGCAAGTTTGAGAGCAAGCCTGCTCCAGTGTCATTCTGTGGTTCTGCACAGACCAAAAAGACGAAAAGTAGTCTTTCTCAACACAGCTCTCATCAGAGTATGAGCAGCACAGACTGTTTCTCTGCTCCAGATTATCAGAATTGAAGTCTGTTAATAGAGTATACAGACATACACACTGAAGTCTCTTGTATAGCTGTATTTACATGCTCTATCCATTTGGTAGCAGGGCCCTAGACCACAGCTTCCTTGAATTGCCAGGACATGGGCACTCAGCACCTTGAGCTTGTGATCTCTCATTCTTGTTGCTCTTGGCCAGCCTATAGTGTTACATTTTCCCTCACACTTATTCTCCTGGATCCACCTTGATCCCTCCCTTTCCCTACCTTTGACTCTTCTCTTTAACAACACTTAGTAAGTTTCTCACATCTTGCAATCCCCTGGAAACATCTTTCGATAAGCTTTACCCGGTAACCCAAACCTCTGCTGCCAGTAACTACCATGTTTACTGAGACAACAAGCCCCTTCATAGATGCCATTATGTGCAGAAAGTTCCCTTCTGTGACTCCTTTTGCCCAGGGACAGTGGACTAACTGGTCTCATTGGGTGATCTTGGAGATTAACCATTTCTGCGTGCTCTCTTTGCAGTTATTCCTTGGTTATGAGGGTGCCTCTGTCTTTCATTGTTCCTCAGGTTTTGGGGTTTTTTTTAGGATTAGAGTTTAAGCAGATAATTTAACATCAGGTAGGATTCGTCATACTTTAATAATAGACATAGATAAGCTTCACAGATAGTTTAATGTAGCCATATCCGAGGAGAAAAATAATTATAAGAGCACAGCTGTCTTGAGACCTCTCTTACAGGTTTTGGTTTTTGACATCTAGAGACGATATCTCTTCATTCACTGTAGAGATAACTTGGATGACTGGTTTCAAGCAGATACTAAGTTTTCAGATGGCTAAAGCAGATATCCATATGCACATAAATAATAAGTAAATAATTTACTGATTGATGAAATATAATTGAGTAGAAGTCTAGTCTTATGAGGAGGGCAAACTGGCATTTGAAGCTATAACATTATAGATTTGGTTGTTTGTGATATGACTTCTGCCACAAGTTATTTTGTAATAACATGTCAAATATTAGTTATAACATCTAATTCATTTTTTTCTAAAGCATTTATCTCCTTGAAATATTCTGTATGGATTAATCTATGCTTTTTATTTAGGCCAGGATGAATAAAACAAATGAAATTACAATTATACAAGTAAATGTTATTTCAAGCCATCTAGCAGCAGGAAATAGCTTTATAACAATATTACATAACAACTCCTATCACTAGTGATCAGCGTGATAATGTTTTTCTTTTTCATGTAGTGTTAAGCATTATTTAACAAGGGTTTTCTTCAACAGGTTATGTACTGAGAGGAACCCCCTGCCAAAAAAAAGAGATATAGGGGACAGATGTAAATATGGAAGTTGTAAGACAGTGTATTCTTTCATTTTGACCCAGAAATATCTTCTTTGAACAGTAAGTCAGTGTTGTTGTCTAGTTTTTTGGTTTTATTTTTGGGCATAAGAATGACAAGGGATCATTCAGACTGTAATGAAGTAAACACTTGGTTTATATAGCATGCATGACAAAAAGACCATCAATGACCAAGACCAGAAATTCTGTCTGCAAAACAGAAATAAGATAATTTTGTCAGGGTTACATTTTATGCATGGATTGTAAGGTAGCTTTATAGTTACAACTAGCATAGTTACAGCTTCTGGACAGCAAAGACAATTTGGTTTCCTTGGACCAGTTAAGTTATGACCAAAACTGGAAAAAAAGTGTTAGCCATGAGAAGAAAGTATAATATTTTCCAAAGAAACAAAGAACATCATGAGTATTGAGCAACGCTGCAATGTGATATACTGAGGTGGGAATTAATGCAAATACTTAGAGACCTATGTGATAGCAAATATTGATGCCATGAAGAAGGAGTAAAAAAGGTTTCCCTGCAAACTTCTGTATACAATAAATTCCATAAAAGAAATTGCTGAAGGAAATGCTGTACAAAACATTTGTAAGTTCAGTATTAGTGGAATTCATTTTAGAAAAAGAGTTAATTTAATCCTAAGACTTGATATTTATCAGGTTAAACAGGGTATTTATTACTCATTGCTCAAGTAGCAGTTTGCCAGTCCATGGACACATCTGACTTTTGATAGAGTAAGTCTTTATGTTATAATTTCATATTGCTGTTAATAAAATGTAAATGAAACTTGTTGATTTTCAGGCAAGACATATTTCAGGCTACTTTTCAAGAGTTTAGCTCAGTTACCTTGAATCTATTCTAGCCATAGCTACCAGAGGAATATTCTATTTCCACACGTCTTCCCATTAGAGCTGTGAGAAATATGCACTAACGATTTGGCAAAAAACCTATATTTCATTCACGTTTTTCCTTTGAAAATAGATCAACAGTCAATCAAGTCTACGTGACAACTTCTAGTGAAAAGTCAGAATTCTATTATCTTTTTCAATTTTTTGCTTGTCACTAACTTAGCATTTCTCACAAAATTCCTGAGTAGCATCTTGCCTTTCTTCTGAGCAGTAATATTTGTATACACTTACAGACTGATTTCTCAGTGGAGGAGGAAACAGAGATAGAGTCTGTATACATTCTAGGAGTGAGTAACTTGTTTCCCTTTATGTATATATTCATTCTAGAATGAACATAATTGAATAGAAAGGAAGGGGGGTTTTATCTTATTTTATCTGCAGTAGCAAGACCTAGACTGCTAGGAGTAGCTTTGCTCAAGTGTTCAAGGGCTGGCTTAAGTTTGAGATCAAAGCAAAGGACAAATTCTCCTCTGCCAGATCCTTTTTGCCCTGGAGTCTTACAAGAAAACTCTCCACATTAGCAGTATTGCAGCATATTTGGTAATAAAAACAATTCCTTGTTGATTACAAAAAAATAACTTTTAATTTTTTGCAATTCAGCCATATGTCAATAATTAGTATTGCATGTAGTTTATTATTTAGGGACTTTTCCCTCACCCTCATTATTCCTCTTCCTCCCCCCTCTCCCCTTCACTTAGTGGTTATTGAAATATAAAGAAGAGTTAGAGATAACATTCATAGCTGTCAAGAGAAAGCATATAGCAAAGAGGCTATGTAAATAAGAAGCTCAAACACTCCTACAGTTCCCTAAAGGAGCAAGGGGAAACAGAATATATTACTTCTGACTCAGGAAATTAAAAAATAGTCTAAGAAAATGTGCTGAGGTGAAGAAAGCAGCCCGAAACGTTGCTGAGACTTCTAGTTACAATGAGAGACAACAGAAAATAATAGGTTTGGAAATGAAATCAAATGTACAAACACATTGAGAACTGCTTCACCTTTAAGGAATAACTCTCATTCCTTGTGTCAGAACAACCTCCCCCAGAATATAAAATCCAGTCCTGACACACAGTCCTGGCTAAAAGTTCAAGGACTCCATCCCTGAAATGTGGTAGGATATCACAGAACCACAAGGTAATACAAGTTGTCAGAGACCTCTGGTGTTCATCTAGCCCAGTCACCTGCTCAAAAAAGACATAACTTCAAAGCAGATCAGATTATTTAAGACTTATAGTTCAATTTTGAAACTCCCCAGGAGCCTTTCTGGATAATACAACCTGGTGTCTGAACGCTTGCAACTGTTTTGGGTATTTTTAACCCCTTTCTCTGGTCAGAACTTGCCTTCATACAGCCTGTTGCCTCTTTTTGCTTCCTTGTGCATCTCGTAGAGCCTGGTTCTGTATTTTCTACTACCCCACTTTCTGTAGTGGATGGCAGTGCTTTATAAACTCACAAACTTGCAGAAGTGCTTGCATGTAGACAAGTTTTATAGACCTTCAGGATAAGGAACAGTATCATCTAGCTGAAGATGTCCCTTCCACTGTGAAAAATATATGTGTTTCCCAATCCCACCTCAGTCAGAATTGGATTTCTGCTGGATATTTTGCAATCATCCCATATTAATTTGCTAAGAATAAAATCTTAGATTCTGCTCCCCAAATGCCCTGGCATCCTCCACTTACCCTTTCTAGGTGATATCGTTTCACTCACCACTGAAGCTGGTGGTGAGCCATAGCATTTAAAACTACATTTTTTTTTTCCATAAGAATTACAAAAGTAATATTTTTTTTGTCTTATCTGATCATGATTATTTGTACCTGAAGTTGTTTCAGTACAGCCCTGAAACATAGATGCAATTGGCACAAGATTTTCTCACAGTGCATTGAAAGATAGAGTTGGCTCTGGTATTTCTGATTTCCCAGCCCACTTGTTTGACTAATTAGATGTTGGGCTCTGTAAATGGTTTTGAAGTTGTTTATTCCCTGTCTAATGACATTACATGTGTCACAGCAACTAATAACGTGAGGTGCTCGGTTTAGGAAATATACAGGAAACAGCTGGGATTAGCCACTGCCAGTCTGCAGAGAGCCTTGTTTTCTATTCACCCACAACAAACATTCCAGAAAGAGAGGGAAAGAAGGAAAAAAACAGCAACATAGTAATACTCAAGCGTCCATTAAAAACATTGCTAATACATGTTCAGTATCTCAGAGAGAGGAAACAAAGGCAATACTTCTGATTCTGCGCAACTTCATCTATTATTAGTTCTGTAATATTGGCTTGCGTCATTTTTGGTCAGTAACTACTTTTCTGTTCAGTTTCTAGAAGATACCCTGGTAGACTATAGTCAAAAATAAATGCATAGCTTTGTAAAAAACAAACGAGAGCTTTTTGCTTTCCAGTGGATTCTTGATTAATTTCATACCTTTCTCCTAAAGTAGTTTCATATTCCAAATGATCACATCTGGCAGCTGCCCAGGTAAAAGAGCTCTGCCAGCTCAAAGATGCATAGCCAAGATGTTAATATTCATGCTGCGTTTTGCCCTTCTCATTTGTGTACTTAACTCTCCATGGGGAGCTCCAGCCAGTTGTGCATCAGGATCTCATTAAAAAAACAGAGAAGAATACAAATTTTAGAAACGCAGGTCCACTCTTGCCCTTAGAGAGGTTTATTAAATAATAGTGAGCAAACATCAGGTGGGACTGTATCCTGACAAGTACTGAAGCTGCTGACTTCCCTAGCTTTAACATATAATAAAACAATACATTTGTGCTACAGTTTCTGGAAGATGCTTGAGGAAATGTAATCCAGTACCTACAGACATCTGTACTGAGGGAAATTAAATATGCTACGCTTTATAACTAAAAGAAATCCACTGGCAAATCTTTTTTTTTTTTTTTCAGCCATCAGAGGTTACATTCGATGAGCTTAGGATGTAGAAATTTATAAAAAGATATTTTAATACATCTATTCTAAATGAAACTTAATAGAAAATGTTATTGATTTTGTCAAAATTGCATTTAAAATACACTCATTATAATCTAATAAATGAGAGAAATAATTAATGGAACAATTGCTTGAAGGTAAATTTATTTGTGATACTATTAGCATTCCCAAAGCTGATTCTTACCTCCTCTATACCTTCAAGAACCTCTTTTATTATGCTGTCTGGGAAAAACAATCCAGTATATAATAACCTTCAAAGTGTTCCTAGAACTCCAGTTAAAGCTAATGGTGGTTGAAAATGATCGGCATTGCAGAAATTCCTCTAGTAGAATAGTATTACAGGTATGGAGACACCTTATATTTTTACTCTCCTTCATACTAAAAGGATTGCTTTTCAACACATAAACAACGTTTATAGAGAATGAGTTATGTTGTTTTCATGCAAAGAACAGCATAGTTTATCATGACAATACATGAGGAAAGGCAGGTACAGAGCGAAGGCCCAGCTCATTGCTTACTTAGTGAATTGAGCTCAGTGTTGTTCTTTTCTTAAGCAAGCTGATTGTCATCAGCAAAACACTTTTTTTCTCCATCAGGCAAAAGCACTAACCTTCCAGTGTATGGAAGAACTCAGTACATTTTAGAAGATAACTTGCAGGACTGACCAAATAACCCCTGATTGTTGTTTGGGTCGTCTGTTACTTTAACTCATTATTGCTTGTCTCCTTTACATAAGAAAAAATATTTAGCTACTCTATAATTTCTTTTGGGGTGAAGTTATATAAAGAAAAGAAAATGATAGTACAGCCTTTTGTGTATAGGTAAGTCAGCTATGACTGACCAAGAGAATTATAGAAAGTATAGGTCCTTTATTCTAGCAGAGGGCAGAAGAACAGGTCAGGGCTAAAGGCAGCTCCTAGGACAAGGTAACTCAGTCCCTCTAAGCCTGAACATCTTTTCTGCCTAACAATACAGAGCAGGGATTTTTATGGCAGCTTAACCTCATATCAACCTTTGTGAAGAATGCACAGCAAGTAATCGTGGACTTTGGAGCTTATATATCACAGAAAACTAAGTATTCTTTAGGATGAATAAGTCTCTTCTAATAATTTAGGTTTTCTCCTAAAAAATGCTGCGGATGAGCAGCTAATAAAACATACTCAAGAGCATAAAATATTCCTGTGAGAAATTCAGCTTGTTTTACAAAACTAAGATTTAAAGAATCCATTTCAGTCCCAAATTGGTTTTAAAATGTGACTTGGTAATTTCAGACTATGTGCAAAGCTGATTTTTATTCAATAGTGAACATGCAAACACATTAGAACAAAGGCTGAAGACCTGCTTGCTCTTCTGCTGTTCTGGTCAGTCACCAAAGAACACTTTTCTATTGCACACTTGTGAAGAAACCCTACTCCCAGATCAGAAACTAAATCAAGGAATTCTATTGTGCACCTTCATATTACATATCATAAGCTGTGTAGTATAACTTTGGGGATCAACTAGTTGAACAGAGGCTGAAAAAATCTAAGAAATTCTAATCCTAAACAGTCTGGTCTATATACACACATATCCATATGCTGTAGAAATATCTTCAGAAACACAGGGATGACGACTCATCTCAGACACATACGCAATTACGTATGTACTTTCAGATATTCATGACATTCTCTATGAGACTAAAATCTCATTATCTTATCTTGAAATATTTTTCCAGAAGAAAATCCAACTCTCATTTTCCTGCACTAGGTTGTGTTAAATAGATTGACATTATCTCTTTGTCTACACAAAACTGAACACCCACTCTTTAGAGAACTGGCATTGTTCTTGTGCTGTGGCACTGTATTGGGGTACTTAGAAGCATGAATTATTAAATAATTATGCAATCAGAAAAATGATCATTTGATTTGTCTAGTTGCTGCCAAATGAGATAATTATAGCATAGGAACCATCTTTTAAAATAAAATGATTTTTTTCATCCCATTCCCAGGCTCTATGTAACTGTATTATTAAAACAAAGCCCTGTTAATTACATGTATCCTATAATAGTAGCAGTTTAGGTTTTCTTCTGAATATCCGTATCTATGTATCATAATTGGGTGTCTCCGGTGCTCAGAGGAAGATAGTTGCCATTCCTTCTGTCTTAATACTGTAGCTGCATTCCTGCTTAGGTATTCCATGCAAAGCTGTATGGGTAAATTATAATCCTGGCCTGCAGCTGCCTGATTTTGCATTGCAAAGAAACGAGGACCTTTATTTCACTCCACAAACAGCAGTATTTTTCATTATCCTTTAACATGACATGCAGCCAGAAGAAGTTAACCACAAGGGTGAACAACAACTATGAATGTGGTGTAGATGCCAAAGATAATGCTACATCACAACTCCATTTCAAAAACTTAAGCGTGTACAGGTAGCAGGGTTCATATCATGATACAGTACGCTACCTCCCACCCTACTGCCAGAATCTCCTGAGTTTTTCAATATAGTGACAATTATGCAGTATAAACATATAACATTTAGCTGTTTTTTGAATGACTAACTTTTCCTGGAAGACCTTTACTCCCTCCCACTGCTCCATGTTGTACAATAAAGTGTATGTCTTTTGGAGTTAGTGCACCACAGAACACATAAGATATGCTGCAAGAAGCAATATGGTTGTACAATAAAAAGTCAGAGACAAATACATCAATATGCAGCTCAACTAACAGTAAAAATTCTTTTGTAAAATTATAGCATGAATATAGAATTATATAAAATTGGAGACTATGACATTTCTCAGAACCAGAAGTACCTCAGAAGTGTTATTAAACAAATGCTTTCCAAACAAAAGAATTTTTTTTGTGGATTTGTCCACTTTTTGTGTTTTCTCATCAGAAAAAAAATTCAAACAAAACCCAAACTCTAGTACTTGGAACTGATCGTGTCTTGTAAAAGCAAACCTAAAATTTCTTCTTTTTAAGTACACTTGGAAGTATTTGTATGACAAATGAAAAGAAAATTATTTTTTGTTTTTTAGAAAGGTCTTTTCAGGTTTCTTGTGAAATAGCAATTTCACCTAAGCCTGCTGTTTCTTCAGCTCAAATACTTGCAATTTAAATATTTGTAAAGAGTGAGAAAAATAACTCCATTTTCTGTAGCTGATTCTGAAACCTTTGTTCCTTTTCTTTGAATAGGCATAGACAAACATGTAATTTGTCTTGGCTTTTGTCTAACTGCAAACAAAAGATTAAGTTCAGCAGAACATGCAAGGGGAAAGACAAAAACAAGCATTGTCAAGCACTTTCCCTTAGCTGGGATTTTTTCTGAAAATGCCAGCATGCTGCATTGCTTTTCTTCCCTTTGTTTTAATAGTCATACCCAGTGGGTATGGCTATCTTGTTAAATTACTCTTAAAGAAATTGAAAGGTCAAGACACATACACACTCATGGTTGGGGTGATGTCATGGACTTCTGCTGGAAGCAAGGCTTTTGGATCACAGCTAACATGCAATAAGCCTAATTGTTTGAGTCAAAACCCATGTGGTTTTGAGGTACTCTTTCCACCAGACCTGAAAAAGCCTTCTCTTGGTGTATCATAAATAAAGATGTAGAGAGGAGGAAACCATTCAGAGAAACGGGAAAAAGAAAGGAAATGCTAATTTTTAAAGCAGTTATATTTCTTATGCCTATTTGTACAATAATTCCTTCCCTGGCATCTCCTTGTTCTTACTCAAATAAAACCTCTTGTTGTACTTTTAAGATTTTATGATGTGCCACACCTTTCACTGCTTGCATTCATTCCTCTGGTATAACTTGGTGTTTGTTTTATTATTCATATCTTCCTTTTCACAGTAACTCCTGTTTCCTTTTCTTAACTGTGTCTGTAGACTTTCTGTTCTGTTATGCTGTACCATGCTGCATTCTAGCTTCAATTCAATCATAAACAAGCAAACAAAACCCCCAAGGGAAAAAGAAGCCTTTTTCCAGTTGCAGTGCTAGCTTTTCCTATGTGCTCTCTGTACAACAAATTTTATCAGAGTGCTTCATGTGCCTATTGATACAGGTACATGCTTTCATATTCTGATACATATTGCTAGAAAAGACAGACTCGCATCAAAACTTAAGTTCAGACTTTTCAATGTACTGTATCGATGAGTAGGTAACTTCATTCTAATTGTAATGAACTGCTACTGACTTTTGGTTCTGTTGTATTGTGAAAGGTGGCTTAGTGAAGGGGGATCAAGAACATATCAGTGCATTAATGGATGAGTGGGATGGCACAGCAGTTGTAAGCATCGTAACATCATAAATGGGCCAATGGGCCTTTATTTCTGACTGATCTCATATTTCTCCTTTTTTTTTTTTTTATTTCCTTTCTGGGTAGCCCCACCCTGGATAGGTCAAGCAGGGAACAGCTGCAGCCTACAATGCTTTTGTGTTGGCTTGTACACATAACACCTTCTTCACCTATAATGCATAAACATGAAGCAAATTGTAGAGAACTGTACTACAAGGCAGATTTTATACAAAAGAATTGTACCCTGGAGCATCCCTTGTTGTGTAATTTCTGCTTCTAAAGAATAACAGCTTTTCTTTACAGACCCTCAAACATACAAATTGAACTAGCTGTACTTAAAATACGCTTGTCTGACAAATTTCCTTGTATCTTGACCAAATTTCATAATAGAGATAAAATGTTGTCCTTAGCAGTCTGACCCTTCATTTTTTGATAATTTGGCAAGTTCAAGTACTCGATATTAAAATGTCATGTGGGGGAAACAAGCAGCCTTGTATAAAATTCGAGAGCATAAAATGTGCACTGAAATATCACAGCAACTTGCAAACTTGTTTTAGAGAAAACACGAATACGTATCTTAATTTCACAGAATCACAGAATAACCAGGTTGGAAGAGACCCACAGGATCATTGAGTCCAACCATTCCTGTCAAACACTAAACCATGCCCCTTAGCACCTCGTCCACCCGTGCCTTAAACACCTCCAGGGAAGGTGAATCAACCACCTCCCTGGGCAGCCTGTTCCACTGCCCAATGACGCTTTCTGTGAAAAACTTTTTCCTAATGTCCAGCCTAAATCTCCCCTGGTGGAGCTTGAGGCTATTCCCTCTTGTCCTGTCCCCTGTTACTTGGGAGAAGAGGCCAGCTCCCTCCTCTCTACAACCTCCTTTCAGGTAGTTATAGAGAGCAATGAGGTCTCCCCTCAGCCTCCTCTTCTCCAGGCTAAACAATCCCAGCTCTCTCAGCCATTCCTCATAAGGTCTGTTCTCCAGCCCCTTCAACAGCTTTGTTGCTCTTCTCTGGACTCGCTCCAGAGCCTCAACATCCTTCTTGTGGTGAGGGACCCAAAACTGAACACAGTATTTGAGGAGCGGTCTCACCAGTGCCGAGTACAGAGGGAGAATAACCTCCCTGGACCTGCTGGTCACACCGTTTCTGATAGAAGCCAAGATGCCATTGGCCTTCTTGGCCACCTGGGCACACTGCTGGCTCATGCTCAGTCTGCTGTCAACCAACACCCCCAGGTCCCTCTCCTCCTTTGCAGAGCCTCCCTACCCTCCCGCGGATTGACACTTCCACCCAGCGTAGTGCCATCTGCAAACTTGCTCAGGGTGCACTCGATGCCTTCATCCAGGTCATTGATAAAGACATTGAACAGGGCTGGACCCAGCACTGAGCCCTGGGGAACCCCACTTGTCACTGGCCTCCAGCTGGAGTTAACACCATTTCCCGCCACTCTCTGGGCCCGGCCATCCAACCAGTTTTCCACCCAGGAGAGTGTGCGCCTGTCCAGGCCAGAGGCTGACAGTTTCTCAAGCAGAATGCTGTGAGAAACTGTGTCAAAGGCTTTACTGAAGTCCAGGAAGATACATCCACAGCCTTTCCCTCATCCAGCAGCTGAGTCACTTTGTCATAGAAGGCGATCAGGTTAGTTTGGCAAGACCTGCCTTTTGTGAACCCGTGTTGACTGGGCCTGATCACCCGGTTCTCTTGCATGTGCTTCATGATAGCACTCAAGATCACCTGCTCCATGACTTTCCCTGGCACTGAGGTCAGACTGACAGGCCTGTAGTTCCCTGGATCCAATACCCTCAAGTTAACTTATTTGTTATAGTTTTACTATGTGGAAAAGTTTCTGACTCTTCAAAAATTGCGAGAAAAATCCCATATTTTACTTTAAAATAAGGTGCGCTTTGTCCCAGGCGTCCTCCAACTGTCACATCCCCCCACAAGGCCTTCTCTGTTCACAAACAGCAGGTCCAGGCAGGCACCTTCCCGTGTCAGTTCATTCACCAGTTGTGTGAGGAAGTTGTCTTCCACACACTCCAGAAACCTCCTAGACTGCTTCTTTTCTGCTGCATTGTACTTCCAGCAGACGTCCGGAAGATTGAAGTCTCCCACAAAGACAAGAGGTAGAGATCATAAGACTACTCCCAGTTGTTTATAGAAGAGTTCATCAGCTTCTTCTTCTTGGCTGGGTGGTCTATAACAGACTCCCATCACAATATCTACCTTCTTGTGGGCTCCTCTGATTTTAACCCACAGGCACTCGATCCCGTCGAGTCACCATAATCGAGCTCGAGGGTATCAAAGCTCTCTCTAACATATATATGTCACCTTTAAAGGAATACTTGAAAAGTTTGTCAGTGTGTTAAGGTTATACCTGTGTGTTTGTCTTCCCTTTGCAACTGAGTAATGCAGAAGACAAATTTCATATCTAACTTTATTTACTTGTTTTTAATAGTAAATTTGTTGTTATGAAAGCAGAAACATGCTACTGTTTTGCTGAAATAGAACAGACAGTGTGAAAGTGATCGTGAGATTAAATGGTGTATTAGAAACAGATGAGCTATGGCACACAAAGTGGCTTTCCCGTGTTCCTGATCTCACTTTGATTTTTATGCTCAGCAGCGCATGAATGAAATAAGGACTGCAATGCTGTGTTTCTTTTTGCAGTGAGTTAAATAGCAGTTTAGATTTTCTTTAGCTAAATCTCTGTCTCTTAGGAACTACAACCTATAAGAGGGAAATATGGATCCTGCTAAATAATATATGGTTTCATATAATATGATTAGAGACACCTTTTGAAATAGGGGCATAGTTTGCTTAAATAGATTGAAAAGCAGAAAACCAAACAGTATGCAAAGTTCAGATTCAGGTTTCTGTGGCAGATTTCTGTCTGAAGCTTTTCACAATCAAGTCCCACTTCTTTGTGAACACTGAAATAAAGGGGATTTCTTGAAAAATTCTGAACAAGGATGTAGTTTTTTTACTTGTCATCGAGTCCATTGTGAACCTTATTTTGGAAGACAGCTTGGAAACGAAAGCAGTGGATAAATCATATTCTGTATGAATGAGACCTAGCAAGACTCTGCCTTAGCAACAACCAAGCAACTATCAAATGATCTAGTATCAAGGATTGCTTGGATAACATGGAACTGCTTGCTAGCAGTTGAGATCTGATGGTTTGTAATGTGTAGGATGTGATTACTAATCCAAAAATAAGAAGCATTGGCATGTACTTGTTTAAGATATGGAAGACACAATGTCAGCACCAGAAAGCATTACATTTCCTAGACTCGCATAGCAGCCTCACCAAGTAGACTTACTGGGTCAGCTGTTGCCTATACAAGAAAATTAAACCCTACAGCAAGTGAAAGCATAAGATGTATAAAGTCAATAAACATTTCTAAGTATTACGCATATAGTAAGAGTGCTGTTAGATTTTTTTTTCCGTTTTCCTCAGCTTCAAAGGCAAGAGGTTTCTAAACTGTTTCCCCGCAGGACTGTGTCAAAACTTGTCAGATGCTGTTAGTGCCAGGCTTTGTCTCATGTAAACTTGTTCCATATACCCCACTGCTTTGACTGCTCCTGCTCGTGAAAAGTGACTGTTGGTAAAAAAAATGACCTATGAAAATCCTTCGTCATAGCTGCACCTGCCTGTGCTGCTTCTGGCATAGGAGAATATCAACACCCAATGCTATTTCATGCATACTTATATTCACCTGCTTTTATTCTGGCTCTCAGCTTTTGTATTTGGGGTCTGTTGTACAAATTAGATGAACATTTTTCTAGCTGGGTCCTGTTAGGGTTATGGAAGGAAGAAGCAGGAAGATATCCTGGGCAGGAATGATGAATGAAGCCCCAGCACAAGTTCTGCAGCTTTGACTTTCTCTTCCACTCCTTGTTTCTCTTCCTTGGTGAAAATGTTTCTTTCTGTGGCAGCAAAGTTAACAGGCACAGGCTGACAAGAGATGAGCTGGGGCAGTTGGTTACAGCATAGGCTGGCATTTACTCCTTGTATACAGTAGTAGCTGATTCCTTGGGACATGGATTTCAAGAAAAGGTCAATCAATATGAAGTATAAGAATCACCTATACAGAAATGCCAGAGCTAAACTGGTATGAGCTTTCTAACAGTGACGGGATAGTTTCAGCTACCAGCTATTACTCATCAGCTAGCTTTCTCCTTTCTGTTGCTTTCTTGAAGTAATCCTCAAAATCACATCGTCTTTCTGCATGTTCCTAAATGTGTTGTTTATTTTCTTCATTTTAGTAGCAGGTTTTTTTTTGAAAAATACCTTGTATAAACCAGGTAATTTTTTTAACGGATATTGTGTCCAATTTTCTAGGGTTAACTCTGTTCAAATTAACTATATTGTGTTGTCCATATTTGTTATACTAAAGATGGGAAAAACAATAGTTGAAAGTGTATTAAACTGTCTTAAGATATTTTTAACCATCTAAGTTTTAAAGAAATTTCTACTGTGAATCTGATTCAGGCATTCCTGTGCTGATGAGTTTCTTATACTTCCCTTTTAAATATTTTCTGCACACCATTGTTGCCTAAGATTCCTGCCATTACTGGGAGTGTAATGACAGCATCAATAAGCATACTAGTGCTTTTTAAAATCCATGTGGCTTAAAACCAGATCAAACCAAACCAAACCCCCCAAAACAGGTGAAAAAAATGTTCAGCAGTATAGTATTCACTGTAAACTTGTATTCCCAGCCTATGACAGATTTGTATGAATGCATCTTGGCACGTTCTCACCACACTTATTTCTTAAACTAGATGGATTAAATCTAGTTTCAGTACTTCCATAAGTGCAGTAAATGTTCCCCTGACTGCGTTCTATACATATGGTCAGTGAGAAGACACTAAACTTTCTGAACCTGCTGGTTTGATCCAGTGAGATGTTAATTTTTCTGTCCTAATCTGCTTTGAGGACTGAGTGGTAGGTCTGTCAGTACAAAAATATTACTCTGAGAAATGTAGACATTACTATAGTAAAGGAAAGTTTATCTTCTTTGTTTGTTTCAGTAAGGTTTCCCTGGTTAAAATAAAGTAAAAGGTCTCCCAGAGTTTTTGAAATTACAAATTGGCAACTACTTAGCTGTTAACAGTAGGAGTTGCAACAAACGTCTCTTCATCTGATATTCTTAGTGGAGTCCTCCCAGTTCACTTATTGGAACAGTTGAACAGCCACTTGTCCCCTGTTACTACATGCCTCAGACCACTGTCTTTTTCCATAAGATGTTTTACTAAACTGAGAAACTACTGAAGGATTCACTCAAACTCCTTACCCTCAGTACAGGATGCTCCAAATACAGGAGAATGAGCTTAAGCAATGATGGGACAATCTTGAGAGACTGCTGTAAAGAGGATGTCGTCGAAAAAGCACAGGAAGAGCTGAAGAGTAGAACTAGTGAAGACAGAAGGCTTTATGTTCAAAGCTACAGAGCAATACAGAAGCTATGGTGATGTTCAGATTTACAGGGGCTTCAGTTACACAGCAGCAATCACAGGCCTTTGGCTCCACCGATCAGATGGAGTGTTCATTTATCTAAGGTTGCCTGGTCAGTTCCAAATAGATTGGCTATGTAAGGAAGGATTATGTATAAATATAAAGCAGAAAATGTATGCTAAAAATAATAATTGTGGGTATGATATTAAATTCCCCATTGATCCCATTTAAAACTGTAATTAAAATCTTTTGTGTCTATTCAATTTAAATTAATCTCCTAGCATTTCTTAAAAATAAAAGTGATTCTTTTTTAGGTATGTAATTATAACGTGAGTTTTTTACCAACATTTTATTTTATGGAAAACATTTATATCCAGAGGTGGCTGGAAGTTTTAATTGATTTTTCACACTTCAGTGCAGTCACTTTTTGCAAATGCTTCCTGCTCATTCTCAGTAGTGTCCCAAACCCAGATTTAATTTTGATTTGGTAAGGGGTTACTGTGCCTAGAATCCGAAGATATTATTTAAAATATTTTTCAAGTTTAATGCCAAATACATTAAGTTTATTAGTTTTATGGATGTTAAACTACAGCTTGTATGTTCCCAGTATCTCTTGAGTTTTAAGTTGTCCACATGGCGTGAATGCCTGAGTAGTATCTTACTTTTCAAATAATCTCAATGAAAACAGAAGGAATGCTCAAAGAACTGGGTTTTGATCCTGAAACATTTTGAGCAGGGCAATTCTCACTGAAATGACTTTTGATATTTTATCCATGCAACCAATATGTGTATGAGGATTTACAAACTTTAGCTTTCCATAGGCCTCAGAAGGAAAGCCTGATACAGTATCTGGTCAACAGATCATATTTAGTAGATAATTTAAAAGGTCTTTCATATTTTCAATTGCCATACATGTAGCTGACTGTATACTGCACTAGAATTTCCTGTGTTTATCCATCAAAGTTTATGAGAAATAAGATGCATTAAAATAATAATAATATTCTGTCTTATCAGGTCTTCCTGTTATTGCCATATGACAGCAGTTATTGCACTATTAATATTTAAGTGCATTTTTACTCTTTCTTTATGTTATAGTGTGGGTTGCAGTAGAATCTATGTCATTTGCTTGTTCAGAGATGAAATCTGTGCATGATTACAAAAGGAGGTCCGATATTCATTGGCTCTGTTAAAGGCTACAAGTCAATCTGCATCACCTAGCAGTATAACAGAAGGATTTGATGAGAGGAGAGATAATGGGAAATACATCTTTTCTCTCAGGCCAATACTGTCCCTGAGGAGAAAAATTTGCTCTTTAGACTGTGGCAAAGGCATAGTTTTCCCTTCATCCCCGCCCATCCTACTCCAGCAGCAAATTCAAATAGAAGATCTAATCTTTATTGGCATTATGTCTTCTGGGCAAATTTTAGGAGTATTGCTTTAAACTGAGAAGAAAATTTGGGGGAAAAAAAAAGCTGCAGTGGAGTGACAGTGACTGGAAAAACAGCGTAAGTGTTATTTGTTCACAGGTTGCACACATGGGAATCTGTAGCCTTTCATACACACAGGATTCTGCAGTTTATCATGAGGACCAGAGATTCAAGGGGGAGCCCAGCTTTTGCTGCCTGAGGACATCTTCCTGCAGAAAAAGTTTAATTAAAATGTCTCCTCTGCCGTATTTTATCTTGTGAAAGGCTGGCCAATATTTCAGTTAATACCCCTGTAAATTCTTTTGCCAAGTGTCATTAATTTGACAACAGCTTTGGGAAGCAAGAGGTCCTAAGATCAAATATATTTTGCCTCTCTGGGAATCTGGGAGTACCCTTAACAGCAGCAGCTGGAAGAAGAGAGCAAACAGACTTATACAAACTATCTCTAGCAGCAACTGTTCAATAACTGTTTTTATAGGGTCATTGCGAAACGTATTTTAATCTGCATAAAGGAAATGCATTGCTTCACCCTAAGAGGTCTTTTATGTCATAAGGTTGCTGTTTGGGAAACCAAATTCTGCTTATATCTCACATATATATATATATTACAGCAATAATAAAAATTATGCTAAAATAAATTATATATATAGAGAGAGAGTTTTATGTTCACTTCATTGAAGTTAAAACATATGTGAAATGTCATATGATAATGTTAGTGCTCCAAAGCTAAGGATCTTCTTGTACTGGTGCATTCAGTGACAGGTCAGTTTATATTCATTGAAGTGGATGAAAGTTTGGAATTATGTACCAGTTCAGAATCTGAGGTTATATATTTTCCTCTACACTTGGATAAATCTCATTTAGATTGTGAAAGGAGGGAGACATTGATGAAAATGTGAACAGTTGAATAATGTCCTGAACATGAAGCTCCTGTAATTGGGAATAAAATGGCTGAAGCTAATTAAGTCTAACACTAAAAAAAGAAAAGAACAAATTTGCCAATGAAGAAAGTAGCTCTTAGAAAGCAAAAGGACTCATCCTGTTAACTTCAAGGATGTGAACCACGCTTAGGGAAAGAAACCTTCCATTAGCACAGAAATTACTTATCTTCTTTGGGATTCTGCCTGATGTTTGTCCGTTCTCTTCTGACAGCATTCTTTATGCCTCAGAAAAGCTGGGGAAAGGAACAGAGGTTTTTAATGAAAGATTGCCATAACTCTAAAACTTAGTGAGCATGGTGTATTTTAATTGCTGCAAAGTTATTAATTCCACTGCCTATTACTAGTTCAGTTAATTTCCAAAATTTTTTGTTGCCTAGCAGATTGTTGAAGCAGTTGATTTTGTTTAAGTAACTTGAGAAGTAACCTTAAAAATAATCTAGTTTCAGTTTATTTTTACAGAAAAAAAAAATCGTCTTACAGCTTTGTTCCCAATGCATTACATTTGTAGATTTTCCTGAAATTTAACAAACAAAACTAATTTGTAAATGAGAATAAGGGATATAAAATTTAATCTGGAAAGAATAATTTCAGAAATAAATGAGCAAATAAGATAAACGTGGAATTCCTAGAATAGGGAAGATTTTGAAACATGGTTCTTCAAAACAAAAAGTAGGACACTTTTCAAAATATAAAAATACTCCCTTTTTCAAAATCCTGACTCATATAATGTGAATTAATTTCAAATTTTCCAAGTACTTGCCATTACCTAAAGATCCAATATAAATGAATTCTGATCAGAAAACTTCAAGGAATTATAACTGAACCTACATAATGACAACTGCAAACTCAAACTGACTTGTATCTTACTTAATGGTTTAATAAGTAGAAAGTACATGGTTTAACACAGAGAAATAGCCAAGGCATGGGTACTTAAATGATTTAAACTGAGTATAGCTTGTATGGGTTTATTTCAATACATCAATTGTACTGCAACTGTAAGATTTCAACTCTTCTATCCTTTGGAGAAGTTCTGTTGTTCAGAAAGAACCATAGCAAAGACAGCTGGCAGCTAGACTAAGAAATACTTGCCCCAAATAGACAAAATAACAACTGTAATTATGGGCTTTACTTGTAGTGAGATGCAGTATTAAATGCATATGAATCTTTAACAGCTTCATCTTGAATCTAAAATACTTCAGACCTTATGGACTTGTCTATTAAAAGAATGTATAAGCCTTTGAACTATAATATGTGGATGTTTACAGATTTTGATTATAATTAAAAGTAATTTCAGATACCTATTAAAGCTACCTTAATGTTTCCTCCTGTCTTAACTCTGATTCTCCAGATGATCCCTTTTCATCAAACTATTTAAGCATGTCCTTTAAATCTCTGCTAAATGCATTACCCCTTGAAAGGGACCGGAAATATACTTGTAATATCTATGTGTTCCTCTTGACCTGAATATTGAGATGTAGTGAAATTTGGTCCTTAAAATAGGCTGAAGTTATAAATGTGTATCTTAAGTCATTAGTGAAGACTGCTTAACAGTTAACTTGAATTCTCATAAAGGTTTCACATTGCTGTTAAAATGAGAAACCTTGAGGAGTGTAGGATACATAGGCAAAGGAAGAATATTTCACAGAAGTAATGTCTGTATTAGAATGCAAACTTGGTAAACCAAGGAACTTACTAGAGTCATAAATCCACATGCAAATATGACTGTAAGGAATCGCAGCCATATTGTTCACAGAGATACTGTGTTGGGATGCTTTTATTGTATCAGTTCTACTGTAGTTTCTAAAGACTGTTTTAAAGGCACCAGTATTGGACTGTTATCAGATAAGACAGTTGACAACACTGTGCCATGGTTATTACAAGGACAGAGGGCAGACAATAGAGCAGCATAATGAAATGTGTTTCTTTTTAAAGACAATTACTTGCATTGTGTGTGAGTGACTGCATCATTGCTTCATGTAATCATGTTCAGTGAAATTAATGTAGTTATTAATGTGGGTCATATACAATTCGACTTCTGCACCAAGCCCAGGGGAAGACCATTGTGCAAGTGTGAATATCCTCACTGGCTGATGATCTCCATGCTTTAGCTAATTCATTATCCCTCTTCTGCCTGCCTGGCATTCAAATTGAGAGATAATAACTATGATTGTAAAAAGGCTAAGATGGGATATTAGAACCAGCTTTCTATGCATAAGAATACAGTTCATAGAATGGTTTGCGTTGGAATAGACCTTAAAGATCATCTAATTCCAGAACCCTCTGCCATGGGCAGGGACACCTCCCACTAGCCCAGACTGCTCAAGGCCCCATCCAACTTCCAGAACTCCAGGTGGGGTCTCACAAGAGAGGAATAGAGGGGCAGATTCACTTCCCTCAACCTGCTGGCCACGCTTCTTTTGATGCAGCCCAGGACACAGTTGGCCTTCTGGGCTGCAAGTGCACATTGCAGGCTCTTGTCAAGCTTCTCATCAATCAGAACTCCAAGTCCTTCTCTGCAGGGCTGGTCTCAGTCACATCATCCACTATCCTGTACTGAAACTGCAGATTGCCCTGACCCAGGTATAGGACCTTGCACTTGGCCTTGTTGAACCTCATGTGTTTCACACAGGCCCACTTCTACAGCTTGCCCAGATCCCTCTGGATGACATCTTGTCCTTCTGGTGTGGCAACTGCACCACTCAGCTTAGTGCCATCTGCAAACTTGCTGAGGGTGCCCTCGATCTTGCTGTCTGTATCAGTGATGAAGATATTAAACAGCAGTGGTCCCAGTATGGGTCTCTGTGGGACACCACTTGTCACAGATCTCCACCTGGACTTTAAGCCACTGACCACCACTCTCTGAATAAGACCATCCAACAAATTTCTTATCCACTGAACAGTCCACCCATTATATCCATATCTCTCCAATTTAGAAAGAAAGGTATTTTGAAGGACTGTGTCAAAGACTTTACAGAAGTCCGGATAGATTACATCAGTTGCTTTTTCCATGTCCACTGATATTGTTACCACATCACAGAAAGTCACTAGGTTGGTGAGGCAAGACTTGTCCCTGGTGAAGCCGTGCTGGCTGCCATTAATCACCTCCCCATCCTCCATGTGCTTTAGCACAGTCTCTCAGAGTAGGAAGACCTGTTCCATGACCTTCCCAGGCACAGAGGTGAGGGTGACAGGTCAGCAGTTCCCTTTTTTAAAATGAGCACAACGTTACCCTACTTCCAGTCAGCTGGGACTTCTCCTGACTGCCATGATTTTTCAAATATCATGGAGAGTCACTTGGCAACCACATCAGGAAATTCCCTTAGGACTCTGGGATGCGTCTCATCAGGTCTCATAGACTTATGTATGTTCAGGATCCTCAGGTAGTCACAAACTTGATCCACCCCTTCAACGGGAGAGGCTTTACCCCCCTGATCCCCATCTCGTTGACCCATGACCAGGAGGGGTGAGGAGAGTGCTTGTCAGAGAAGACTGAGACAAAAACGTTGTTAAGTACATCAGCCTTCTCCTCGTCTGTTGATTCAAGGTCACCATTTCCAGCCATCAGTGGGGATGCACGTTCTTTAACCTTCCTTTTCTGATTGACATACTTGTAAGAAGCCCTTCTTGTTAGTCTTTACTTCCCTTGCCAAGTTCAGTTCCAGCTGTGCTTTGGCCTTCCTGACCTCATCCCTACACAACTGGGCAGTATCCTGATACATGTCCCAGGCTACCTGTCCCTGCTTGCACTGCCTGTGTAGTTCCCTCTTCATCTTTACTTTAACCAGCAGGTCTCGACTCAGCAGCATCAGTCTCTTCCCGTTCCTGCCTGGTTTTCTACACATGGGGATTGAGTGCTCTTGCGCTTTATGGAAAGCATCCTTAAATATCTGCCAGCTCAGTTCTGTTCCCTTGTTGCCAAGGACCATGTCCCAGGGGGTCCTACTGACTAACTCCTTAAAGAGCTGGAATTCTGCTTTCCTGAAATTTAGGGTCCTGACTATACTCCTTGCCTGTACCATATCCATCTGGACCTTGAACTCCACCAGTGCATGATCACTGTAGCCCAAGCTGCCTCCGATCCTAGTATCACTGATGAGGTCGCTTGTATTAGTGCCCATCAGATCCAGTATTGCAACTCCTCAGGTGGGGGTCTCTATCAGCTGGATTAAGAAATTATCTTCAATGAACTCCAGGAGTCTCCTGGATTGCCTACAGCTTGCTATGATAATTTTCCATCATATGTCAGGGTGGTTGAAGTTCCCGAGTATGATGAGAGCTTGTGAGCATGAAGCCTGCCATAGCTGGAAGAAGAAGATTCATTGAATGGCTCTCCTTGATCAAGTGGCCTGTAGTATACATCAACCACAAGGTTACCATTGGTTTCTCGGTCTTTTGCTCTGATCCACAGGCTTTCAACATGTTTGTGGCTACTCTTCAAAGACAGCTCTTCACAGTCTATCAATTTCCTGACATTGAGAACAATGCCTCCACCTCTCCTTCCCAGTCTGTCCCTTCTGAACATCCTGTAGCCATCAATAGCCACACTCCAGTCATGGGATTTGTCCCACCAAGTTTCCATGATGGCAACCAGATCATAGCTTTCTAGTAGCCCGGTAGCTTCCAGCTCCTCCTGGTTATTGCCCAAGCTTCTTGTGTTTGTATAGAGGCACTTCAGCTGGGCTGTTGGCCGCATCGCCTTCTTAGTGGAAGAGCCTTTATTTCCTATTTACTGTTCTGTGGTAATTTCGTCCCCGACACCTACTACCTCAGGAGCCTCTCACTCATCTCCACAGGACTTAAACTGTGCTGCGGTGTCCCCAGCATGCTGTGGGGCAGCAGGTGGAGGGCCCATCCCAGCACCCCATCCCTCCAACCATTGTGTGTTCTCCCGCAGCTTGTCATAGGCAAGCCTGATATTATCCCCCTCCCCCATCACATCTAGTTTAAAATCCTGTCAATGAGTCTTGCAAGCTCCTGAGCAAAGACCCTCCTTCCCCTCTGAGAAAGGTGGCTCACATTTGATACCTATAAAGCTGGTGCTGTGTAGGCCATTCTGTTGTCAAAACCCCCAAAGTTAGTGTGGTGTCCCCGTTGGTGGACTTGCTTCCACTCACTACTTTGCTTTTTCTGGTGGCTGTCTCTGTTTCTGTATCCTGGAGCTCAGGATGGGTTTCCCCAGTCTATCTCTCGCTCAGACTTGCTGAGGCTCCTTAGCCTCTCTGCTTCCTCTTGCAGCTCTGCCACCAGGCTGAGGAGATCGTCCACCTGCTCACACCTTACACAGCTGTTGCCCCTGCTGCCCTCTCTTTCCAGAGCAAACTGGTAACACTCCCTGCAGCCTGAGACCTGGATGGCTGCATGTTTTCCTGGGAGCTCAGTCTGGGCTGACGCATCCCTGCTGGCAGGTGCAGAGGATGCAGCCTCCTGCCAGATGGACACCATGGCTGGGCTCCCTCTCATGGACTGAACTTGTCTCCTGAGCACAGAGACTGTGCCCTCCTTCATGGACTGCTCTCACAAACTGCCGAGCCCACCCTTCTGATGAGGCGCACCCCTGTTTGCATCCTCCTGTTCGCTGTGCTCCTTGGGGGCCGTTTAAATCTCCTGCAGCTGCTTCTGGGACCACCCCCATGTCAGCCACCACGTGGCAGCTCTTAGGGCTGAGAGTTAGGAGTTTCCTGTCCCTCACTCCCTGTTTTGGGGTTCCCTTGCTCCCCAGAGTATGTTTTCCCACCTCAACCTAATGCCTGGCTGCAGCACTTACTGTGTCTGCTGCTGTCTGTCACTGACTGTTCTGTTGTTGCTGGACTTAAACCATTTTTTTTCTTGCAAGATTTTTTTTCCGCTCCTGGCAGATTCAGATGCTATATCCCAGTTTTCCTTAAGTGCAATGTGCAGAATGAAGAATACTTTCTCACAGGAAATGAAATAATTATTAGACAATAACATTCAGATTGCTTATTTCAGTGTATTTCTACCACGGATAGGATGAAGATAATGTAAATTTGATACAGAATCCTGCTCTGAGTCATTTCCACCTGTTGTCCAAATTTTAGTTTCCAAGAGAAATGTATGAGAAAAACTTTTTGGCTTTTGGAGATGGATTTCAAACATGTGAGGAGGATTAAAACACGGTAATATATCCACTATCCATTTTGTTCGACTATTCAAAGATAGAGGGGTTGTGGTTCAGCAAGTGAAGTATTGCTTTGTGTAAAGTTTCATGACAGCTTAATGATTTTATTTTGATGAAGCATAAATAAATAGCATGTTTAAACCATGCTCTTACAAATTCAGTGGCATAAATTACACAGACCTGTGCTTCAGACTTAAAAAGCTACTGTCAGTCTCCTAATTATGAGTGGGTAGCTGGCCTGAAAATCAATTTCCTCCTCAATTCTCCTGAATACCTTCAGCTATAGAGAGCAATCTTTCCATTTTTGTGTTTGGTTTTGGATTGGGGCTGGGTTGGATCTTTAAAGGCAGGATTTCTAAGAGGACAAATATTCAGTCTCTTATGGGTTTTTTGTCAGCTCTTGTGGACAATTAGAGACAAGAGATGCTGGAAAGGAAGTTATGGAGTCATCTCAACTATGTCAGTGCTGTGCTTTTTCAGTTTGACAGAAATGTGGTAGAGAGCCTAAAGCATTTCTGAGACACGTCAGAGCAGCTTTTACAGGAGACTGAAACAGGGTTTCTTTCATACAAAATGTGCCCTGTGACAGGCACTATCCTAGCTCTGCCATGAAAAGTTGTAATTATCTCATCCTCCTGCCAAGCTTTGTTTATGTGACATCATCAATAGATAGATAGCACACTTCTAGAACCAGGTGGTGTAACACCATGACTAGTTCAAGCAATAAGCATACATTTAGAATCATAGAATAGAATCATAGAATAACCAGGTTGGAAGAGACCCACAGGATCATCGAGTCCAACCATTCCTGTCAAACACTAAACCATGCCCATTAGCACCTCGTCCACCTGTGCCTTAAATAACTCCAGGGAAGGTGAATCAACCACCTCCCTGGGTAGCCTGTTCCAGTGCCCAATGACCCTTTCTGTGAAAAATTTTTTCCTAGTGTCCAGCCTAAATCCCCCTTGTGGAGCTTGAGGCCATTCCTTCTTGTCCTGTTCCCTGTCACTTTGGAGAAGAGGCCATAACCCTCCTCTCTACAACCTCCTTTCAGGTAGTTACAGAGAGCAATGAGGTCTCCCCTCAGCCTCCTCTTCTCCAGGCTAAACAACCCCAGCTCTCTCAGCCGTTCCTCATAAGGCCTTGCACACAAGGTTTATTTCTTACTCAAGGAGTAAACCTTGCATGCAGCCCTTGCTATAATTGCTATGAACAACCTATAATTTTTCTCTGAAGGCTGTCTTTAAGACTACTCTTGATCTAGAATCAGCCTTAATCAATACCCCAAGTCTTGGTGATTAACTCTAACTATATGGCCAAATACTTTACAGGACCAGGCTGCAAAGCTGAGCATTTTGGAAAATGTAATTTCTTCACAGAACAGGACTACAGAAGCAGGAGGAAACATGAACATTCCTGTAAAAGCCTGGAAAGAGTTAGGTACTGAGCGAGCAAAATATCCTTAATCAAGTAGTGGTTGTAAATGTCTTCCTTTTCTAATATCTAAACACAGTTAATGACAGAATCTAAAGCCAGCAGAAAATTTTGCAGTATTATTTCCATTTCATTTTTTTGCTTCCATTTTTTAATATTGGCTTTTAACATCTGCTGGGAAATTTGTGCAAAGTAGTTAGGCAATCTAATAAACAGTGGAATGGCCTTGTTTGGACAAATGGCCTAATTTAATGCCATATTGCTATTTCTATTAATCCTTTCTAATAGTTTGTAAAGGAAATTGACCTCTAAAAACTAGGGAATCACTTTTATTATATTCTATTATTTGTGCTTTGAATGTTCCTCTTTCATATTAAAAAAGAGGAATCAGGAAGAAGGAAGTACTTATTACTATGACATTCTGTTCTAAAATACTGTTTAACTAACATTCTAGCAATGATTCCAGCCGCTGAATGCCAGAATGATGAGCTTTTATCATATGGAGAAGCTCCTTAATTATATATTCCATAATGCTCTAAAATTAGTTGAATGGCCTCTTCTGTGATTCTGTATCATTTTTCAAAACATGTTCTCTAGTATAATTCTTGGTGTCATAATGATCATGACTACCTGTTTACAAAAGAATTAGTGGAGCAACAGCAGTTGCTGTCAGAATATATTACATTTTCCCTCAGCAGCAACTGAAATATCAGCTTTACTTTTACTTCTACTACAGTAAAGAACAGTGATGGCTAAGAAAGGTACAAAGAAATGCTGATTGTTGTTAACAGTCATTTGTACAATTTCTTTATGATCTATAATGTGCAAAATTCCTTCTTTAGCATAGCTGGTATATGGAAAGGATACAATTATAACCCTTCCCCTACTCCTGTTAGATATGTTGCTTTAATCTATCTAGCCTATCTACTTCAACATACGCATGTAATTCTAAAAGATTATCTTCAGAGGGAGGGAACTGTTCTTTTTATCCAGTGAAGATAGCAGTGGTGACTTAGCATTGCATCTCTTCTGAAATGTCATCAAAGACCATCATGATGGTCACTTCGAAGAAGGATATGTTAAGAATGGTGAAAATATTTCTCACCTTGTTTTTCTGAGTTTCTGTGTTTCTGAGTACAGCTTTATAGGGGAGTAATCCTAAACTCACCTTGTCTGAACCAAATTCAGTCATTTATTTTTGTGATTGCAGTTCGAGATTGTCGCTTCTATGGGGCAGAATCTTTTCTTTTCCAACTTTTCCTACACACACAGGAAAATATTTGTCTGAAGATATGATGCTTTATATTCTTCTGATATTTTTTATTTCTGTGTGTATTTGTCCATTTTCTTGAGGTATCTAGAGTCCTCTGGTGACTGTCCACCTTGGGAATATCTATTGTGGTTTTGATCACACGTGTGTAGTTGTTTGTGTGTCATACTACATAGTTTGCTTCTGCATATGTAGATTTTTTAAAAAAATAAATTAAGGAACATATAACTTAAGAGCAGTTTCTGTACTATTCATATAGTCCATGACAAGCAGTTTGTGGCTTTACCTCTGCAAGCACAGGGGAAGTGCTTTACTTCATTTCTACAGCCACTAGGGATTCCTGGGCTGCCTGATTGCTCCAGAACCTTTGATTGATCAGAGCTGTGCCTCTCCTCCCTGAAAGCATTCTTAATGAAAAGAACATTTTGGGAGTTATGAAGAAACTCCTCAAGAAAAGGGACAGCCTTGCCAGGATGCTGAGAAGTGGTTAAAGAGCATTGTTAGAAGACAGAAATATGACTATGCAGCACTAGAACTGCAGTAGCCTCTGCAGAACAGAGAATAATAGAAGCAACACAAGAAGACAGAATTTTCTCTTTGACGTCACAGATGGAAGGCTCCTTATATGGTCGTGCAGATCTTTATTTTATCTTTCACAGATGAATTATTAATTGCAGTCCCTTGAGAAAGCTTTTGACAGAGGGGGCATAAATCCTATTTTTCATTTTGTTTATTGAAAGAAAATGTCTGGTCTGTGTGTAATCAATTTAATTTTCTTGTTAATAACAATGTTAAATTAAGAAGTCCCTTAGAAGACTATAACACTAATTTAACTGTGTAAATCTTGGAATTGTCCTGTAAAATGAATACTACAGACTTTTATGGGTTTCCTTATCAAAAATTTCCACTGTCTACAATAGCTAATGTTTTTACAGCAGTTTTGTGTCTCAAGTATGATTTTTTTGGTTTCATTTATCTTCCTATTCTCATTGCAAGCAAGATGATGACTTGTGATAGCCACTTTTACAACATCAAAAGATCCTCCATTTATTCAATTAGGACAATAAATCTGAAAGTAGGGAGCTCATAGTACGTGTTTTCTCTAAAAACTCTTGGAACAACAGAAATTCAGGGCGACACTTCTGAAGTAAAACAAGTATTAAAAGAACAGCTGTAATAGCACATTGGCATGAAGGCCTACTGTAGGCATATACACAATTAATTAGAATTACAAGCTTGATATTTTGAGTGCCTTTGTCCTCTCCTGAAAATTGCAAAAATAAATATATTTAGACAAGATATTTAAACCTATAGTTGGAAACAAATAACTGAATGGGAATCTCTTATCGAACTGGTATTATATGTAAGCTCCAGGACAGATGGTGGTTTGTTTTCTAAATCTGGCATGAGGACTATGGCATAGATGCCACCCTAGCAGGAGCCCAGCAAAGCATTTTGCACCATGGGGATGCAAAAATCTGTCTTAATACAGAGGGTGCACATCCTATCATTCCTTCACTGGAGATGTCTTCTTTCTTTTGCAAGGCAGTCATACCGTTGAGTCTGTGTAAATGGAATAGGCTTTCCATCACTTCACCTTTTTTTCACCAGTTCTTAGAGATGGTAATTCTAAACTGATTCATTAAAGAATAAGATTAATTTCTCTACCTCTGTTTGGGAGTTGAGAGAAAGGGATAAGAGAGGAACGACAGTATTTTTGCCTACATATCCTCACATAATTAATTCTTTCTTCCTGTCTCTCTAAGCCTATGTTGTATACTGCAGTTCTGCACAGTGGATAGGTTTTACTAGAGTTTTTTGCACAGTTTGTACACATAAATAATTTTTTATTTCGTAAATGAAGCAAAAAACCTCTTGTGACTTGAGCTGATTTCTTCATATAAGAATATGTTTATATCAAGTTTATAGGTTGAACTACTTCTGAATATCCAAAAAAATAGGTCACAACCTTTTTCTGTAGTAGAAGTATGTTTTTTCCTATTTGTCTAACCTCAACAGTATTGAGCCAGTTTTGTTCAAGCTTAGTTTAAAAGACTTTTTGTACATGACTTAACATGATAATTTTAAGGACCTGTTCTCTCCTGAAAACAGGTTTTTATTCTTTTTCTATTTCAAGAGATGTGAAAAGTTGTAATAGCAATCAACACTGAAAATATCTTTATGATATTCTAGTACTTCAGTTCATCAATGTCTGAAACTTGAAGGCATGTGATTATGCTAAGAATATGAAGACAGATAACACTGAAATTTCTACACTTACCTCCTGTGATGAACAAGATTAGCTAGGATTTAGGACTCCTGGTGTAGTTCTTTACTCCAGAAAAAGAAGAAAAAATGCCTATCACACTATTTCCCTGACACCTCTTACGCTGGCTTACATCCGCAGAGACTGCTATCTTGTGTCTTTTCCAGCAACAACCTGACTTTCATTGCAATTGCTAGTCTTCTCTCTTATTGAATTTTACTCTTCCACTTAGTATTTTCTCATGATACCAAGAAAAAAAGCTTTGTCCAGCTTCCTCAACACCTGCAGTGCTAAAGGCAAAATTACTATACTTATATGTCTGAAGCTGGGATTTCAGCTTTCATTCAAGATGGTCCAAAAGTGGATCCAGATACAGTTCCAACTATCTACTGACATCAATACCTATTGACAATTGCTATCTTTCCAAAATTATTTTAGTGATCAATTCCATTTTCTGAACTGTTGAAACATATACAACTGAATTTTATTCCAGCTTGATACTAAATTCTCTTAATTTATTTCTTATGTGAGGAACAATAAATATGCTCATTTTGTGTACATATTTGTGCATTTACTTGCGTATAATTACAGTGAGAGATTCCCTTTCCTATATCCCTACATCAAAACCAATACATTCCTGTATATTTTTTCCCAGTCACACAGATGTCTCTCACGAATCTATAAATCCACTTACTATAGTTTCTCCCAAGAAGAACATAAACACATCTATTTTAGTTATATTTTAGGAACATCATAGTCAAGGTAATTTGATACTTGACAAACAAGAGTTTTCTTCTCATTTCTAGCTGTGAAAAAAAAACTTGAAATGTCTTAGTGGTGAAACTTGATGTTACTTCAAAGACTGCATGATGAAACTTTGCCCCTCAAGGCGGAAAAACCCCTACATGAATTGCAGTGAAGATATAGGAGGGAAGAATGTTGCTACGAATATCACGGATGCAAAGGTTAGCACTGGCACACAAGAAAACCACAGCCAAGAATGGCTGTGACATACCCATTTTTGTTATCTATAGCTGGTAGCTTATCTGAACTTTGCTCTTATCACTATATATTAGGAGTGAAAGTTTCAATGCCCAGAGTTTGTCATTGCAATAAAACCTACCACATGCATTTATAGCTTTCTAAATGTCATTATTCCCAGCTTTTATTCAATTAATTAAGAGGAATCAGGGTTACCAACATAAGGCAAGTAGACATACTTCAGCTACCTTCAATACAAGTTTCAAGTCAAGTATTTATTTTTAGCCGCTGTTCAGAAGATGGTCAGATATGGTCTTGTGACTCCAGTTCTCAAAGTTACTTCTGCTCTATTATTGACACTTTAATTAATTTTATTAAACCTAAGCTGGATATGCTAAAACTTCACTGTAGACCAGTACCCAGACCTAGATTATGCAATTACCTTGCTCACATTTTCTCCAGCTTCTTCACATTTAATACTTCATGAGTACTCCCAATGAAATTAATGAAGGCTGCTCCATGGAAGTCCTATAGACTGCCCACATAAGAAAGAACTATTTAACTCAATTAGGAATGAAAGTAGTTTTGATCCATTTTCTTTCTGTTTTACAGTATAGTCCAATGGGAATGTTTCCAAAGCAGTCCATCTTATCCTCCCCCACTTCTTTCTCTGTCTGCCACTCACGCATATATATAGCAATAAAGGTATCTTTAAAAGATCAGAAAAATAAGCTTCCTAATTGAATTTGTGTTACTCTATGAGACTTTACAAAAGTGAACAATTTGTGAAATTTGTATGTCTAAAGCAGAGAAATCACCATCACGAAACTGCTGGTTCGATACATGCTGAATTGTCTTGTCAAAATTTTATATAATTTCTCTATTTTTTGCAGTAAAATTATTGTTGAATGCTTCTAAGTGATGAGAAGTATTTAAAAGTTACAAAATTTAAAATTCTGATGTACAAATTTGAGGATAACTTACAAACTGAAATGTTTAATTATATAGTCATTTCAAAGCATTGAAGTGAACTGCTAAAATGCTCATAATTCAATTCTTGCTTTATTTTTTTACCCTATTTAGAACAGCAAGTTTGAAAAAGTCGATTTCAATAACCTGTCTTTGAAAGAGATTTTTCTTATGGAAGTGTCTGTCCGTTGACTGAAATGGACACTTATCTCATACTTGGATGCCTGACCCTTGATTGTCTAATTCAGGCTGAGCAAAATCTGCTAGTGTTTCTAGTTCTGTATCCTTCATGATCTGGGTTAGATAGTGCAACACTAACAGAAGATAAGAACAATAATTCAAAAGAAAAATACTGAGGTCTAAGTTAAAAGTTAAGTAGTCTGAATGACATTTTTGTCTGCTGAGTTATTTCCCAAACTACTAGAGGCCACTACAGTAACACTGCATGATTGGTTCCCACCGTTCTTTTTGCATTCCTCACAAATACACTCTCAAAACAATTTAGAGAGTGGAATTTAATGTTTGAAAATATTTGGGTCTTTCCCTGTTCATTAAAATTTAAATGGGATGGTCAAAGCTAGTATGGGGCTGTAAGGGTATGTAAGATAACTGACACTAAACAAATGCTTTCCCAAGCTGAGTCTTGAATGTCAGATATATGCCAGGAGAAGATTTTCAAAGCTGAGTTTTAACTCTTGAAAAACTGTATTTATAATGGAAATGCTGACAGACATTTAAGTAAATCAATAAAGTGCTTTGATTCTGATTTGATTTTAAGTGTGTCAAGTGGTCAGTTTTTCCACGGGTCAACACCTAACCCATTAAAATACAAGCAGCAGGCTGATGAGTGAGTTGGGTTAGTGAGAAAGTTTACTGAATCATGGGAAAGAGAAAATAAATTGTCATTCTGGTGATGAAACAGGTTATAGTTCCAAAGAGGTTATAATTCCAGTCATTAAGTAGTGGGGGCAGCATTTAAATATTTTCATAATTGATGTTCCCCAAAGGGTAGTCCATGCAGTGGCAGTTCTTTCTTTCAAGAAAATGTATATATTTCCTATAAGAAAATTACAGATAAAACTCTGGACTCATACAAATTTTATGTATAATTTCCAGTCAAAAGTGCTTTCCCAGCCTCTTCGGATAGCACTTCTTAATCTGTTTCTAAAAATGCAAGTTTGGTATGAATCTGATATTTCATTCCCTGTGGACCATTTTCATGATTAATCTATCATTAGGAAAAGGATTGCCTTCACTTCAGAAAACATACTCCCCATTTATAAGAGATCTGGAATACCCTGGGGTTGGCTTAATAAAATGTTACAGCTCATATAGTGTAATAATATATCATGAAGATGAAATACAGATAACTATTCTTAGTACTCCACAGTAGCATTTTTATTGTTTATATTGTTTTGCAGCTTCCATTAAAGCTCCTGAAGAGCTTTACTTTGGCATGCTATTTTATGTACCATCCTGAAAAAGCTCACATGAAAGAGAGAGAGGTCTCAGAATCTGTGGAAAAAATGTTTGTATAGTTAATTAAAACTGAATATATGTAAGATTCTGTGGAGCATCTCAAAAATTATGGTGGTTACTGCCAGTTTTAAGCAACCAAAGTCCTTAAGAACAACATCTCTACTTGTGTCATTTGGATATTTCTGTTACATATATTTTTCTTTGAAGTGATTATTGCTTTTTGGATACCATACCTGCAGCTGAGCCACAACTATCTCAATATACATTACTGTTTCTTAATTGGATCAAGAGAGTGTTAAATGTTGTCTCAGACAGTAGCAGCATCTTATTTGTGGGAATTTACTTGACTACAGTCAGTCAGTTCTGTCCACTGACTGTGTTACATAGTAATATAAGTGGTACATTATATTTATAGATCTTTAATAGTTAAAATGGACATATTCACAGAAACAGAGCTACAGCAACTGTAAAAAAATTCACAGGCTGTCAGTGTGGATGTGTTCCAAGAAAAGTACTGGGTGGTTGATCATCTCTTCACTAGGCTAACATTAGGTTAGATTTTTCTCATTTTCTAAAAGGATGTGGCTTTGCTTATGTGTCCACATGACAAACCCACCTCCCCCCAAAAAATAAAAAAAAACCACCCAAACCATAAAGGTCACTGGAAAAAAAAAAGGGGGGGGAGCCAAGCAGTCTGTAATACAGATCACCTAGTGTTTCCTGGTATTTCCTATTAGAGTCAGTGACTGCTTCCTTCTTCTGGTTCAGAATTATACAAGTTGCCTTACTCTTAAAACTCTTCCTATTTGTCAGTGAATTCTTCCCTGTGTATCAGTACAAACCAGTTAGGAAAGACAGGAAAAATCATTTGCTCTCAAGAATACAGAAGAATGATCTTGATTTTCAAGCAAAAGAATACAAATTAAAGATAAATAGCAAAAGAACACAATGGAGAAAAGATGAAAAAAAAAAGATGTTTGTAAAATTCATAGTATTCCCCCCTCCATCATTCTGTTTACATTTCTCCAGCTGATTTGAACATGACTGACATCTGTTTTAGATTCAGCTTCTTTCAGCTGTTACCCTTTCAAAATTATAGTAGAATTTTGTCAGATACCTTTTTTGTATCAGTGTAAAATAATGACTTCGCAGAAATGCTTAGCTAAAAAATATGTGTCCTTTAGTAAGTAATGTTGGTGTTACTCTAGCAGAAAAGGCATAATGAATACATGAATTTAAATTCTGAAAAGGAGATAGGACATAAAAAGGTCAGTATTAGTTCAACAAATAATGAGACAGGAGGGTGCAGAAATAATTGAAAGCTTATTGACGGTAAGAAACATTAGACCTAAAGATTCAACAGTAAATGGTGACCAAAGTTACCTTTCCACTTCTTGAAAACAATGCAATAATGTTTTCACCTGCAATGTCTTTCCTCAACACAGTCTTGGTTTATGATATAGAATGTATGTTATCAATAGAGTACAGAAGGTGCGAATTGAATGGAAAGCAGAGACTCAAAGAAATTATAAGGAGTCTGTGCAGGTTCCTGGGCAGCAGGAGAAGGAGGAGGATCTTACTTCAAGTAATGCTGTGAAGCATGCAGAGTCCATGTCACTTGCTTCAGGGTAGTAAGAGTTCATAAAATCAAGCCAGTTACACAGCTATAGATCCTCTATAATGTAACATTTATTTTTCTTTGCCATGGGCAATAGATTTTCCATTACTGAATGTGAACTAATGAACTAGCAGAACAAGTCCAAGTTATCAACACTTATTGAATGTTTCCACCCTGTAACAGATAGGACAGCTCAGTGGATAGGATGCCACCTGCCTGACAGGGAGTCAGGTTTTGGCTTCAAGGATGCTCTCTATGTTTGTGCTGCTTGCTGCTCTCCTTTTGAAGCACATTGTAAACATGTCTAGTGTACAAATCTTCTCAGCCCACACAGGGATGTGATGGCTGCTTAACAAAGCTAGTGGCATTACACAGCAATCCAAGAAATAAATTTTCAAGTGTCTTGTTAGGTATCTTTATAGACTGCCTTTCCATGAACAGAAAGCTGGCCTGTCCACCAAAGCTGAAAGTCCGTGGGCTCTGTACTAATCTGAAGCCTGCACAGGTGTTTACACCAAGATAAAGTGAGTGAAAATGGACCTAAAATCCCATCTTTCTGATGAGGCAGCATCTGGTACTTACTTCTTACAGATGTTATAGATGTCAAGTCAGGGTTTATACCTGTGAAAATAAAGAACTTGAATTAGGAAAGCAGGGGAATTTATTTCTTCCTTCTCTTAAACGTGTTTCCTAAGTACAGGATTGCTGGGCATTCAGATATGGTTTGGAATGAATTCCTGTCTGTTTTTAACCAGAAATTTCATCTTGTACTTTGATCATCAAGAAAATGCTGAATATATGCCCGCATTACCTGGGAATCAAACTGTAAGATTAATGTGAAACAACCTCACACAGAAAAGTTAATATTTCTGACTATTAGGAACCCTGGTTTCTGACCATTAACAGCAATTTTTATTGCATTCTGTCTAGAAGAGTTTGTATCAAATGCAGCTTCATGCTGGACAGAGAAAATTGTGCCTGGCTAAGATATCTTTGGTTACAAAAATCTTATGCAAACATGGAACTTGGGGACATACTTCCAACTGCACCTCTTCAATCATAGTCAGTTGAAAAACAGTGTAAGTTATTCAGTATGCACTATGAGCCTGCAATGGTCTCAGAAAGTATTTTGCATATATTTTCATCTGCAGAGACCTGTAAAGTACTTTAATACTGTAAGCTTAGACATTTTCATAATCCTGTACTAAATTTCTGAGATACCTATATTTCTTAAAGTATTTTGTGAAGATTCATGCATGTTTAGGTGAACCAAATTTTAATGTAGTTCTTGAGGAAATGAGGCCTGTGCAAATTTGCTTTCATTATCTCTGACTTTCCTCCTCCCTTAATTTCAAAACCTCCTGCCTATTCTAGTAAAATCCAACAAAAGATTAAATACCTTTTCAGTAGTATGCTGTACGAGTATCATGTGGGTTGATGGAGAGAGGGAAGCATTCCCGCTCAATACCTCCGTGGATGAAAAGTTGCAAAATCAGCTCAGCTGCACCCTGAACTCAAACCAGGCAGTAAGTGCTCCTGGAACTATCACATACACTGCTACTGGTCTAGCTCTAGTTTGTGGTTAAAAGAGGGAAATGCATACACTGAGATTTGTTTTAGGGGACATGGGGAAAAGTGGAGCAGGGATATATATAGAAACTACCAACTCTATGTTACAAAGTCTAGTGGGATGGAAAAAAGCATGGAGCTATTAGGGTGATGTGACATAAAGGCTATTGGATATAAATCTGAAAGAAAACAGACTTCCTTTGTTCCTGTGCATGGAAAACAAATTGGTTTTTGTATATTCAGTGTCGCTGTGAGTTACAGTTATATATCATACTTAGACCTCAGTTTAAATTATGTTTGATGAACGCTTTCATTGTCTACAGAATGGACAGGCTGATAAAAGTTAATATCATAGGATTAAATGCCTCAGGAATGTAATCACATTTATTATATTATTGGCTAAAATTCAGCTAGTAGTAGGCATTATATTATTCTGTTTATATACCTGATGACATTAAAAAATGCTTAAGTAGATGTACCTCATTCAGTCCTGCTTGAGGCCTCAGATGGTATCCACTACAGGTGGAGGACACTGCATGCCAAGTTAACACTGTTCGTCTGTAGTAATCTTAAAATATGAGAAGGAGTGCCTTGTAATGTTTCCGTGTTTTAACCATGTGAAATAGATCCTGAAAAGCTACTGTCCTCTTTTGCTGTTTTGGGCTTTCTTGACCAAGAGTGTGTCAGCAGCTAGTGTCCTACATCCTGCAGCTATTTTCAGGATCCACCATGGCATAAACTTCAACTGAACTACACTGTGATTTCCTGTCCCTCTGTTACATATGAGCCAAGGAAAAAGAGAAATCCATGCTATACTAAATGCTGTATATGAGCTGGCAAAATTATATAGCAGATTATATTTAGCTGCATGAACTGTGGAAAATACGCAACACTTTCAGGTCTCGTGATTAATTCAGTTTAATAGGTTTAGTGGTTGATTGCAGGTTAGGAAAGCCCAGCATAAAAAGAAAATAAACAATTTCTTCTTCAAGTAACAATCCAGGCACGTGCATTACCCATTCAGGGTCAGTTAATCCATCAGATTGTAGTGATGGTCTTCCAGGAGCTAATGTATGATTGAACAACACAATGAAAAGCCATACCTAATTCTAGTTTAATCTAATCCACATCACTCAGATCAAGACATTGCAGTCTGACATACTGTGATGCAGTGGGCTGCCCTAACCACTAACAATGAGGTTAGATGCAGCCAATTTGCGGACAGCAGTGTATGTATTTTCTTTGCCTGTTTCACTATTTTGAGGGTGTATTGAATGTTTCTGCAGCAGTTTAGCTCTACTGGTAATAACTTTTGAGTGTTATGCAAGAGGAACATAGAAATCTAGAATTTTTATAATCTATTTTTATCGATCTCTGTTTTTTAGTACTTGGGTATGTGTAGGATTTCAACACATAAATGTATGCCATCATCTGCTCAGATGTGTATTGTCTTTTATAAATGTGTAATTTAATTGTTTGCTGCTTAATTTCACTATCACAGACAATCTGTACATGCCAACTCTCTCCTTATGGGAGATAAACAGGGTGATATTTTGTAATTTCTTTTTTTTTTTACCCTTTGGCTTATTTTCCAGCACAGCTCTGGAGAGATTGAATGTAACAATCTAGACTTGTCTCTCCATTTCACCATGGGGGTTTTGTTTGTTTGTTTGTTTGTTTTTTAATTCAGAGGATAATATTAATCAAAAACACTAGAGAAAATATGGGAGGGGTGATTTTTTTTTTTTTCAGGTAGTGAAGGTGATACTTGGCTGGGTTTTTTTTTGTTTAAAATGCAGTCAGATGATCCTTTTAACCTTCATACAGAGGTGGAATGTGGACATGAAACGCTAATGCTATCTGATTTCCTGCAACAAGGATCCACTACTTCATTGAAAAAGAGCCTCTGCATTTTCACCCTTTTTTACAGAGATGGTGCATAACCTAAGACTCACAATGAAGCCTTGAATAAAGACATTCTTGTTTCATTTGGAAATGCTTTGTTTCCTCTGTGAGGAAGAAAGCAGTTAAAAGCAGAGTAAATCAGATTTAAAAATTCCATTTACAGGATTTTATATACCGATTATGTATCATCCTAAAAATTCGGAGGAGAGATGTCAGGAAACAACTTTTAGGGAAATGCATGCCTATTAAAATGTAGGTATATGGTACTGACACATAAAAGAGCCTTTCATTCAAAAGCAGCCAATTAAATTGTCTTCAGCTTTATGAAATGCATTGAGATGTTTTGTATCATTTTTTCATGTTCTGTACCACAAATAACATTGACTGAATTGTATTATTCCTTTTTCTAAAGGCCAAAACAAAGTACTTAAGAAATATGTTCTCCTTCTCTGTCCTAACTTTTTAGCCTTCCCATGACAACTTTTTGCCCATTTCACTGGGAGAAAAAAAGAAAATCTCTTCCTTCATTGAAATAGAAAATAAGCAAATATGAAAGCAGCTTCTTACCTTCATTATAGCCTTAAGACCTAACCACTCTTTGAATGTTTCTTTTTCTCACTAAGACCATAAATTAGGGTTACTTGCATGTGTTCCACCAAATATGTCCCAAAGCTCTTTAGGGCCATTTTGTCTTTTAATTTTGCTGTATTCCTAAATTCTGAATTCTCCTCTCCTGTTCACAGTAAATTAATTAACTTAAAAGGTGCTACAAAAAGATAAGTTATTAGATCTTTTTTCATGTTTTAGATACATGATTCAAGCATTTCCAATTTGATTCTGAATACGATTCGGCTGGTGAGTTAGAAGGGAATAATGAAATGCCACTATACTGATGAGACAAGGGAAAAGAAGGATCAATCTCTCAAAATAAGACTTTTAATAGCTATAAAATAGATTTAGCTCTTAAATAACTGAGAGAAAATAGCCAATTTTCAGGATTATTTTCATTCCAGATTTGATAAACTTAGTAAAACTGAAAAACTTGAAAAGTGTTTTGAGGGAACTGCTAGACTAACAAACAATAGCTTCAAAATAAGGAAACATAAGCATGCATGACCTTGGAGGCAAATTTGAAATTAATTTGATGAGCATTTCATGAACTTACTGAATCTACAAATCAAGTGGATGAAGAACCATTTATGCATTTATTGAGATGCAGTTAAGAAAGGAAAACTTTCAAAGCTGTATACATAATAACTTTTAATGCTATCACGGACATAATCACTGAAGCATTTAGCTAGGTCAAAATACTGACACTTATTTTTAAATAAAAAAGGAACAGAAACAAACACATATTTCAAATTCAGGGGTCACATTCAGTTAAACCAATTTTGAACTTAGATGTTGAATCTGGTGTCAAGTGCATGAATTAAATGATTTACTTACAAATTTAATGATGTTTCAGTTATGCCTCAGTTCAGTGATGAGAGCCTGTTTTGTGTACAGAAAAGACAGTTCCTGTATCTAAGTGCTTGCAGGATAGAATGAAAAACAGATGATAGGTGGTTGTCATTTGTTTTATAAGCTTCAGTCATTGTACAGCAATTGCTCGTTCACTAGCAAATATTTTACAAGCATCTCTTCCTCATGGCAGTAAGGGAGTGACTTTGCTGTTCCTGTGAAGACAGGATTTCATCTTCATGATGTCTCAGTGATTCTTCACATCTCGGTGACTTCCAGATTAAAATGTGGTGTTTGGAACAGGAGCAACACAGGTGTATATATATATTTTTTCCAGTTGGCATTCACTCTGCCAGTGAATCAAAAATTCAACTCATTTTTTTATTTTTCTGTATTGTAGTATAATATATAACTAGTAATATTATAGTATACGTTATATAATCAATAATTATTATTCTAGCTTCTTTCATTTATATGAGAGCAACTGATTTTGTTGTGGATTGTACAGATAAGATTAAGTTGTTATCTACAGTAATCTGCTTCCCCTATCATTCTTCACTGCTGCTGCTGCAATAACTGGAATGGTGAAAATGCTCCTGTACTAATGAGGCTGACATTTAATTATGACGTTGTAAACAAAGTACAAAGAGAGCCATCATTCTTAATTTGCAGGTGTTTCCTCACTAATAGTGCTAGAATAAGCTGTGTAACACTGAGAAATTTCATCAGAGAAAGATAATATAGACAAGGATCAAATCAATTAACAATTCTACTAATGGGTGTGATAAGGAAAATTCTTGTCTCATTTCTTTATAAACACTGCATTGTTACTGAGAGTATTAGAAAGCCAACAACAGTAAAAATAACACTTCTTGCTTTTGTTGTAAGAGAAAGATGCAACTCTGAGGATAAATAAATATTACATTTACTTGATTAAAAAGTGTCAGTTTTGCCTAGTCCCTTCTTTGCAACGTCATGTGTGTATTCCTATTAAAATTATAGTTTAGCATAGAACATCAAAAATCTGGCCATATAATTGTCAAATTAAGAAGCTGAGGTTAACTGGAGCTTGTCTGAAAGTAGAAATATAGCAGAAAAGAGAATACCACAGTGAGTAAAATACATCAGGAAGATTTTAATGTTTGTCTTCTGAGAGTGATTATATATGTAATACTATTAAGGCTGTACAGTATTTCTGTTAGAAGAAGAAGGAATATAAACATTAAGAAATACCTGAAATTTCAAGTAATGGTAGTAAAAATGAACTTTTTCATTTTCAGGGTTTTTTTGTTTTTTTTTTTTTTTTTTTAGAAATAAATACACACATGTAAATCGGGGTAAGATATTTCTAAGGGACAAGTGGCTATCACGTATTGTGCATAATTTGCATCCAGTGATTGTCCTTTGCAGACTTAAACATCATTGATGTCAAGGCAAATTGGGGAATAAGGGCAAGAAGGAAGAACAATGAAGCAAAACTCTGTTTAATACTGTAAGCTCAGCATGACTGGGAAGATAAATCAAGCAGAAGTGCTCAACTTCTTTCAGAATCATACCCTCTTTTGCCCATTGCTGATCCAGCAAGATAACTGTAGTCAATGCCTACATACCGTCATCTACTTCAAATCTGTGTTCAGAAAATACAAATATCACAGCTTCTATGTAGGAAGTTTTAGCCTATTTCAGTAGTAAAATATTGCAAAAAATGCTGCTTCTTTATTAACCCTCATCTCTTGTCTGTACAAACTGTCAAACAATTAGCCCTAAAATGAAAGGGAAACACAAAAATTAACTTAGAGTTAAATTTCGGTGCTAATGTTTCCTAAACCCAAATCCCTGGGACATTCTTCAGAAGAATTATTTTAGATATTTAAGAAATATTTGTCTTTCTGTATTCCCTATCTGCTACATTCTACTGTATGTATGTGTCTGTCCTGATGAATAGTCTGACATCCACTTGAATACTGTGAGAATTCTTGGGTATGATTAGATGCCTACAAAATATATGACTGCATTTGGGCTGATTCTATAAAATCTCTGCGTAGTCAACATAGAGAAAGAGACACTACTTGAATTCAATGAGTTCAACTCACTTGCCTTGCAGGATCAGATATCACAGAATCACGGAATAGTTGGGCTTGGAAGGGACCTCTGGAGATCATCTAGTCCAATCCCTCTTCTAAAGCAGGTTCACCTAGAGACGGTTGCACAGGACCATGTCCAGGCAGGTTTTATGTATGACCAGAGAAGAAGACTTCACAAGCCTCTCTGGGAAACCTGTTCCAGTGCTCGCTAACAGTCAAAGTAAATAAGCATTTCCTCATGTTCAGGTATACCTTCCTGTGCTCCAGTCTGTGCCTGTTGCTCCTTGTTCTGTCACCGGGCACTGCTGAAGAGTTTTGCCGCATCCTCTTGACATTCACTCTTTAGACATTTATATTTAGATATTTTTTTAACTTATGATGTGATTTTTTTTCTCTACTAATATAGTGTCAGCAGCTAACACAGATGTAAAGATCTATTTTGTAGATGTGTTACTTATTCTATGTGTATTTTTTAGGATGCCAAAGTTTCAAAGTTTTGTGAATAGCAGCAGAGATGAGAGAAAAACAAACAAACAAAAAGAACCAACAACAAAGGAGCTGGGTTTTAGAAGCTGGATTACAAGTAAAGAAATATGCAGAGCAAAAGACTTGGAAGAATAAGTTCTTATGAATAATATTGTTAAAATGAATGTTAGCTACTGATACTTTTAATCAATATAACTGCCTTTTCTTTTTCCACCAGGATAGCAGATCATGCATGTATCTAATCTTATACAGAGTGCTTCTTTAGTACTTCAAGTGATAAACAGTAGTTTTAGAAATGCACAAGATCCAAGCAAAATCAGATCAGATTACTTGTTTTGCTAGGGCTTCCAGATTAAGAAACTGAAATCAGACCACTGCTCTCAGGACTCTGGTTCCTGATGCAGGCAACAAGTTGCACTATGGAATGATGCTAAATAGGCTGTTAATTTGTGTATGTAAAGTGAAGCATACACTTGTCACCTGTCTACATGAAGTTACATTAATTTTGCTGAAATTTTGTTTGTAACTAAGGTTCACCTTGTGCTGGCAGAGCCTAAGGCACAGTCTAGAAAGTGGGAGGAATTGTTTTTGTCATTGAACTCTGTGGGTGGCATCACTTTACACTTTCTACTCGGCATCCTGCCAGATGCCTCTGTAGCAGCCACGGGTGTGCTGCTTCTTGCTCCTTCTAACATTCTTGTGCAGAGGCTACTAACTAGTTTAACTTCCCTGTAAGCACTGAAACACCTAATTTCTGCAGGGGCAAGACTGGTCAATTATTTACATCATATTACTTATCAGGTATTTGTAATGTTTATTTAATTTCAACAAATGATATAAACATAGTCAGATGCAACTGACTATATTTATTTGAGATGTAACTCTGCATGCTGGCTTTTACCTCTCAGGCTTCAAAAATATTTACCTCAGATTAAGTGTCTACTGTACTTCTAGTTGAGGAAAGGGAAAAGCAGACAGTGAAATTTGAAACTTGTTTGGCAATGAAGTTCTTTCTTTCATAAACACAATTGTGTTGGGAAAAAGAACAAATATTATTTAATGAAGGCTCACCTCTGGAAGAAGGAGTCTTTGATTATATCAAGCAGATATCTTTTGAATACCGAAATATTGAAAACTAAGGAAACACTAGTAGAGCCTGAGTACTTGTTTATATGATGTTTTTTCTACTTGGCATGTAGAAAAAAGATTTTCTGTACTTGTGAATATGGCTTACTTACCCACAGTATAAGGTGTGAAAAGGCTGAGCACAAACTGGTGAGGTAGTTTCTGGAAACAGAAAAAAGGCTGAAGGAGCCCACTGCAAGTTGTACAGTAGGGAATCCAGCTCTGATCTGCATTCTAGAGATCTGGAGGTCTGAAGCTTGACAGCAGGGTGGCTCCGGTGGTGGCATCCAAGAGTGCCTTGGACTGAGTCCAGTCCCCTGCTACTCAGCAAACTCTGAGGTAGATGATGGTGCTTGATTTCCACAGAGCTTTGGGATGTCGGGGGAGAAAATCTTTAATTCAAATGCTGTACCTTTTTTCTGTCTTTTCCTTAAACCCAACTGTCATGGTTTAGCCGTGGCCCTGCCTCATCAGCAGCTAAACATGAGCAGCTGTGAAAACAATTCCCACTCCACCTGACTCCCTGACAGGGAAAGAGAGAGAGAGACTTGTACGTTGGAAACTAAAACTAAAATTGAAATAGCTTTCATGAAACAATAATAATAAGGAAAATGTTATTAATTAGAAAATAATAAAATATAAACGAATTGAATCCCCTGTGATGACTGTGTCACCACTGATGCTGCAAAGCAGGCATGAGGAAAGGTCCCAGCTGGACTCAGCAGCAAGCGAGAGCTGAGCTCGATAATAGGATTCAGTAATGCATGGATCCGGTATCAGGGGCAAAAAGACAGATGGAGTTCTTGCTGGATGCTGGACGTCAAAGAAGAGGACTTGGTCCTTGTGATCCCTCAGTTTTATACTGAGTATGATGTTTATGGAATGGAATACTCTGTTGGTTAGTTTTGTGGCAACTGTCCTGTCTACTCCTCCCTGCAAATGAGACTCTTTCTCTCCCTTCACTTATGTAATTCCACCAACTTGAGGATGACCTTGATCTTCACAGGGACAAATGTAAGCAATGGCTTTTCTGCATACCAGTGCCCTGTGTTATCACTTCTAGAGACACTCACTGTCTGAAAACATGTACTCAATTTAAGGAAAACGAAGCTACTTAGATGAGGCTAAGCTGTAAAGTTAGAAAATCAATTCTGCTTTAGCTCAACCAGAACACCAACACACATTCGTGAATGCTTGCACATCAGCAGAATCCCTTCCTTCCGAAAATTATTGTACTCATGTAATTTCATGTTTATAGGTGGCAAATGAGGTCAAAAGAGAGAAACTGGCTTCCCAAAATAATACAGTATGAAATATGATTACTAGTTTTGGTCACATTAGAGGTATATGTGTATTGATTTATGAGACTAACAACCATGAGAGAAAAATGACAGTAAATAATCTTTTAGGCATAAATTTGAGGTCTTTTACATGAAGTATAATTTTACCTTTTTGTGGCAATAAAACAATTTGCAAATAATATGGAAATGAATTAACGCAATAGTCTAACAAGAACTGAGACAGATACAAAGAGTAGTTATGAGTAATTTATCTTTAAGATTTCAGAATAAGAACAAAGTCTCAAAATCTCTGAGGTTACTTTTGATCACTAATGTCATCAAGCCCAAGCTTGCCAGTTCTTTTCATTAATTATAGCATTCTACAGTTCTCAATTTGCACACCAATTTCTGATTTCATTTGACAGTTCCTTTCATCCCTCCAAAAACTCTGCCCAGGAACTGCTTTCATTCAGTACTAAATCAGACGCAAAGTTCCCAGTCTTCATTTTGGCTGCAGCTCTATGCTTGATGAAAAACACCTTTGTTCTGGAATGCTTTATTTTCCTAAAAAATTCCCTCTTTACACTTAGGTATTTCAGAGCCAGGGCCCTAAATCTGTGAGTTGACTTTTATGCATTATTGAAAGTACTTAATATATGGATGTCTCTCTTTGCCCTGCATATAAGACAAACAGTTAACTCTGTCTGCAAGCATACATTATGTTATTCTCTCCTTTCAATTACATTCAATCCTGGATGTTAATTTCAAGATTCATATAAAAAGATACTATAATGACCTTTATTAAAATATTATCAAAAATTGTCCCAAATCAGTAAATATAAAAACCAGTTATCATTCAGTGTAATGGGATTCAATCTATTTTAAAATTAATTTTATAATTCTTTTTATTGGTTATGAGCAAGAGAGTGCAAGAGGGTACCAAGATTGTGCCTGAGGATGTTAAGATTAACAGTACAAGTAGTCTAACAAGCATATTAAGTTAAATGAGATTCACTCTTCCTGACAAGGGAAAAAAGTGATAGGCACACGTAAAATTACAATGAGCAATCCAAACCAGGCATATTTTCAAACAGAGGGTGTTTGCATACAATTCAGAGCATAAAGCTAAAACATCTCTCATTAGCAGAGTTGTAAAGTTACATCTCTCAGGGAACTGACTGATTTTACAGTCTTTCTACAGTCACAATCTAATAGTCCAGAGGACTAGTATGGTCATGTATGCAGACAGAGCTCATAGGACTTCACTCAATCCATTACTGTCAGAGTTAGTGAATGTGCATTTGGAAGCCAAACTGAAGCAAAAGAACTTCACGAGAATTCAAGTCTCATTGATCCCTTTTAACAGAAAGTTTATAAAACTGCTAAAAATGTTACCAGAACTTTATTATGATTCAAAAAAGTGCTTTTCCAATCCTCCATATGAATCTACCTAACTTTCACGTTCAAGCTTTGAGTCTGCTTGTCCTAACTATAAATCAGGTGTTATTAATTAACTATTTAATGTCACTGTGATAATTTACATAAATTTTGGGGTGAATGTTGCTGAATGGACATTAGTGGCATGCTTTACAGTCCATTCATCATTCTAGATTCTTGTTTCTGATCTGTCTTCAATTGGTTTTCATTACTCTTTTTAAACTGCTTGAAAAATGTTAATACCACTAAATATAAATTAATAAAATAACTGATACATGCCTAGTTAATATTTTCCATGTTCAGGTATCTAAAGACTATTACAATCTTTTTGGTAATATTGCCACAGGAGAAACTGTCCTCTATTAATTACTCTTATGACTATATGTTATGTGTAATTAAATTCGATATCTGAAAAGCAAACCCAAACAGGTATGAGTTAGAAAAACAGTCATACAATTTTATATTTTGTTTACATAGCAACTTTATCACTATTTTGAAAAGATCTATGAATATGGTGTTCATTCTACTAACCTAATCAGTCAGTTTTGTTATTCTATTAAAAACAAAAAGAATTATTAAGGACATGGAGCAAGTTGTATTTTCTATTACCCAATGTTGTCTGGCATAAATTGTATTATCCTTTTTCATAATAATAAAAAAAAACCTAATTGACTTGGATTAGAAGGGTTTACCTCTGTTTTATTATTTATATTAAGCTATTCATGGCTTTCCAATGAAAGTAACATTTCCACAGTTTTATGTTGTCAGAAGTTACCAAAACCTAACAGTGAGTTTGATCAAGAAATCTCTTCCTTTTTAAATTCCATTTGGTAAATTATAGTTAGGTTAACAACATATTTCCAAAATTCTGTGTACCAGAATTAAAACTGGTGTTAAATAAAATTCTTTCAATTTTTACTCCAGGAAGCTAGAAGACAAGACTGGAAAAGAATTTTATAAATGCCATTCTCAATTTAATCTAGAAGAACATTAGCAGTATCTAGCAAGTATTTTGGAAGGAAATTCAGGAGCAAACAATGGACAAAGGAGGGAGAAATTCAATAAAAGAATTTATTTGGAGGAACAATTCAAACATGATCTGAACGTATGCCGGTTTTGCTTATACCAGAACAGATAATTAGAAGAGAACTCATTGTTATATGACAACTAGAAATAGTATTTAGTTCACTTGCCTTTTTTTGCAGTGGTTCCTGAGACATTTGTGGTTTGAGTATTCTGTTGCTGCTGCTCTTTATGTTTATATTTTGGACTCTCTGTATTGTATTTCTGAGATCATGGGCTTCAGACTACAAAGACAAGTGAAATTCTGTGAACAGGAATCCCATGGCACTGTTGAAAAGCCCAGACTTTCCTGACAAAAAGATCATTGAATAGAAGACATTTATGTAACTTCAAGTTGATACACAAAAGCAAAGGAACAAGAAGAAAGAACAACAAAGTCCATTCTTTCTTCCTCCTCATAATTATTATACAGGTACTTAACACTGAGACATTTCTTCTTTAGTTGGAACAATGGCAATGACTTCAATTAGCCCTCAGGGATATTCTCTTGAAGAAGGAAGGAGCGTTTTCATTCCTACACAGTTGTTTTCTCCTACACACTTGCTGTTACTAATCTGCAGTTAATTCCATTTCTGTTCATGTGCTTGCTTCAAATATGATGAATTCTGATTGTATTTGCAGTTGGAAAGGGCTTTAGAAATTACTAGTTTTTTAGTATATAGACTTCAGGTGACGAAGAATTTAAAGCACCCTGTGCAATCTTGTTTCAGTGTCGATTTACCTCCTCTTCATTGATTTTAAGGTTCATATGTACAAGTGATTTAAAAGTCCTTTAATAATATACATCAGTGATGTCAGATATCACAAAATATGAGCATGATTTTGATACATAGCGTATAACTAAGCCTAGGTAAACAATTGAAAGGTTTACAAAGAATGTCAAGGTTTCAGAATTTGTTTTCATTCAAACATAAAATCGAGATACTTGGATTTCAAATTGCTCTACCAAAATAGAAATGCCCTAAATTGAATCTTTTTTGAGCTATATTCACATCACCTATTTTAGTTGCTCTGCTGTTTTCCACAGAGTCTCTGCTGTCAGTAAAAAAACAATGTCAGAGACAGAGGATTATTCAAAGGGCAGTTTGTAGTACTCAACTCCTGTCATCTCTTTTTTTTGTCCCCCAATGGATTGCAAAAGGGACTGAGGAAGTTTTACATGCTACATTAGGTCCCCACAAATAAGTGATACAAATATTCCTCCTTTTTTTTCTACTTCTATTTCAGTAATTATGGATCAAAACTGTCCTAGACAAAACCAAATTTTCTTAAGGTTCTGGTTTATGCTGGAGTCTAATAAATCATGTGTATGGCTTTCTGCAAGCCTTGAACATATGGTAGCCTCCACAGTGGACTTTAAGGGGATACAATAAGGGTTGCAGCATATATACTTAATTCTTAGTTTAACTAGTTTTACAGAATACAAGATTTCCAAAGTGCAGTCCCCTGGAAGCTGGACAGTTTCAGAATTTACAAGCTCAAGAACCACCTACCTAAGAGGCTAAGAGGGCTGCTGGGAAATGAATGACCTGACAGAGATGCTAAAAAGGTGAGATTTAGGGAATATTTTATGAAGAAGTAACCCAGTCTACCGTCCAATCAAATTTTTAGTTAAGTTTTTAAGAATACAGTAAAGTTCCTTTCTACAGATCACTTGCATGGCACCAATAGAACATGTACTGAAGAAACAAAGATTCCTCAGAAAATATTCTGTTGAAAGTGTTCTTGGCTCCTAACAGAGAAACCTGCAGCTGGCTAATGAAAGGTATCTCCATTAAATCAATATGAATTTGCTAGTTTTCAGCAACCAAGGTGTTTGTTTCATAAGTTGTAATTTCGAAGTAGAACTCCTCAGCAATTTTCAAATGCAGTGTTACTATAAAATTTATTCTGCATTTTAAGGATTCTTGCGTAGAGAGATGTGAAGGAGTGAAAGTAGGTTTAGCCTCAAATTAGCTTTCTGTTCATAAAAACAGTGGTAGACTGCTATATGCTAATGTGAACTCTAGAAGGTCCTAAGAAAGATTCAACAGAAAATTAGTTTATGTTGATAATTTATAACTTCTTTCTGCTGCTGAACTATCCTCTTGAGACTGAACACTAGTGCATGTGAGCTTAACACTTATTTAAACTTGAAGATCATAACTGAAAAACTTTAACTTCTTTTTATTTTCTTTTTATTGGTTTATTTTACAAACTCATTGCTGTCAAAGCCATTTGGATCTTGGCAGCTGTCTTCATGAAGAGATTAGATGGTGTATGCTAGTGATGACATGAGCATTTACCAAGAGAGAAAGTGAGAGACAGAGGAATGCACTGGCAAATTTATAATATTGCTGTTACATAGTGTTTTGGATGGAGGTGATTTTTTTGATTTTTTGGTAGTTTGTTGGGTTTTTTTGTTGTTTTGTGTTTGATTTTTTTTTTTTTTTTTTTGTCTTGCAGTAGACTATGAGTAGGAGGGGAGAACTGTGCAACCACTTAGATCTATGAAAGTGTAGACTGGGACTGGCTTATGATTTTCCTGACGTCCAAATACACTGTTCTGGTAGGATAAATAGCAAAGAAATCTGATGACTCATTCAGTTCATAAGTTTTCTGATGAAGGAAAGTGAAAAACTTCTTTGTATGCCTTTTCATTTTGCATTTCACACTCTAAAATTAGAATAATCATGGCCTATCTGCCTTCCAGGAGGAAGCCCAAGGAAATATGCATCAAAATGTCAGCCAAACAGAACAAAGCAACTATAAAAATCTTCAAATGTGCTCTTTTTTCTGTATTTTCTAAGTTGGAAATTGTTTCATAACATGATACAGTTTAACCATTCTTTTAAAGATCGCATAGCCACATTACATTAGCTAGTGTTCACGGTTCCATAGAACTAGGTTTATCTTTCTTCTATTAATAATTCTTGTCATGAGAAATTGAATAAATTATATGGTTAAAGAGACCAATGGAATAAAAAAGTAGTCTATAAGGTAAACTAGAGTAGACAATACCAATACTATAGCATCCTACTGAAGTGGTTTAGTATGGCTACTGCAGAGATATATTACAGAATTGAAGATGGCTGCTTATTTTATTGGAATTCTTATGAAAGTCTCCAGTAATTTTGAGCAGTTCACGATACCACAGTGACAGGAATGTTTCAAATAGCAGGATGGATTGAGAAAGAAGGAAAGGGAGAGTCTGAATCAAGTGAAATATCTGTAGTGAAAAAAAACCCTGAAATGTCTTTATTTCTTCCATGCATACTAGTGAAAATCACTGAGACTGAGAACTGACTGTAGTGGCCTGAATCCCAAGAGTGCGCACACTCTCCTGGGTGGAAAACTGGTTGGATGGCCGGGCCCAGAGAGTGGTGGGAAATGGTGTGAAATCCAGCTGGAGGCCAGTGACAAGTGGGGTTCCCAGGGCTCAGTGCTGGGTCCAGCCCTGGTCAATGTCTTTATCAATGACCTGGAGGAAGGCATCGAGTGCACCCTTAGCAAGTTTGTGGACGACACTAAGCTGGGTGGAAGTGTGGATCTGCTGGAGGGCAGGGAGGCTCTGCAAAGGGATCTGAACAGGCTGGACCGCTGGGCAGAGTCCAATGGCATGAGGTTTAACAAGGCCAAATGCCGGGTCCTGCACTTGGGGCACAACAACCCTGTGCAGTGCTACAGACTAGGAGAAGTCTGTCTAGAAAGCTGCCTGGAGGAGAGGGACCTGGGGGTGTTGGTTGACAGCCGACTGAATATGAGCCAGCAGTGTGCCCAGGTGGCCAAGAAGGCCAATGACATCTTGGCTTGTATCAGAAACGGCGTGACCAGCAGGTCCAGGGTGGTTATTCTCCCTCTGTACTCGGCACTGGTGAGACCGCTCCTCGAATCCTGTGTTCAGTTCTGGGCCCCTCACCACAAGAAGGATGTTGAGGCTCTGGGGCGTGTCCAGAGAAGAGCAACCAAGCTGGCGAGGGGGCTGGAGAGCAGGTCTTATGAGGAGCAGCTGAGAGAGCTGGGGTTGTTTAGCCTGGAGAAGAGGAGGCTGAGGGGAGACCTTATTGCTCTCTACAACTACCTGAAAGGAGGTTGTAGAGAGGAGGGTGCTGGCCTCTTCTCCCAAGTGACAGGGGACAGGACAAGAAGGAATGGCCTCAAGCTCCGCCAGGGGAGATTTAGGCTGGACATTAGGAAAAAATTTTTCACAGAAAGGGTCATTGGGCACTGGAACAGGCTACCCAGGGAGGTGGTTGAGTCACCTTCCCTGGAGGTGTTTAAGGCATGGGTGTATGAGGTGCTAAGGGGCATGGTTTAGTGTTTGATAGGAACGGTTGGACTCGATGATCCAGTGGGTCTCTTCCAACCTGGTTATTCTATGATTCTATGATTGTATATAAACTCTACCGCTAGCCAAGGCTCAAAAGCCGCGTGCCAGCCAGACTTCATTAACTACAGATGAAACAGTGTGATGGATCAGTCAGAGGTATCAAACTGTTAAAAGAGCACATTCTATTATTTCTGCAATCTAGTTATATGACATTGACCCTTAATATGCTAGACTTAATGAACAATTGCTTTTGTGACTGATGACTATGTAAATTCTTTAAGACATTATTTTCAATCATGACAGCTTTGAGTAAACAATGAAATGTTGCTACATAATCTGCCTTCTGCCTCACAGGTATTTCCTTGTAGGAATTATTATGAAAAAATGTAAAGTTTTTTAAATGATGTTGTATGCAGGAAGCAGGAAGGTCCTTTAATTATGCCCTTAAGTACAGAATTTTTGCTTAACTGCTTAGTAGCCCTTGTATCCTGAAAATTTTATTAAGTAATGATTAACTATTCATTATAATATTTTCCTGTTTTTATTCAGTACAAGATGCACATTAACTTTTAAAGTCTTTATCATGTTTGGAATTAAGAAACCCCAATTCTCATCAACTGCAAAGACTGACTGTGATACTACAACAACTTATCTACTTCCTTTGCTCAATTAATAATGCCTGATGCATCAGGCTAATCAGAATGGCCAGGAGAAGATGACTAGCAGCTTAAGCAGTTGCAGCTAATCCTGTTTTCTGCATTAAGCCTTTATTAGGCAATGTGCTTGGTTACCCTGTCACGACTGGTTCAGTATGGAAAGCTATGATATGATATACAACATGCTCAAGATGGGCTTCCAGGAGAGAATAACTGGGGTTTAGAGCCCTTTGACCTCCTTCTGAATGTTAATGTCCATGCACAAAAAACAGAGGAAAGGATGGTGCTCTTTTTATACAGTAACTGATGAAGTCCCACTACTCCGGACATTGGAAGCCAAGACAGGTATCCACCTCTATCCTGAAGTAATCTCAACTGACTTCTCACTTCTCTGGAGAACAGCCATGTGGGAGGGGATGAAGCAGCAGTACAAAGCCCAGTGGGGATTAAAAAAGATTTTAGGGCCTTGGGATGGCTACTGAGGGAATCTGGGGCCCATGTAATTTTTTTATTCCCTCCTTCCAGTTACGGATGTTGACATTGCACACCTCAGACAGATCCAGTCAATTAATATGTGGCTCCATGGCTGGTGTCACCGCAATAACTTTGGGGTTTTTGATAATGGGATGGCCTACATGGCACCGGGATTACAGGTATCAGATGGGAGCCACCTTTTTCAGAGGGGGAGGAGGATCTTTGCCCAGGAGCTTGCAGGATTTGTAGATAGTGCTTTAAACTTGATGTGAGGGAGTCGGGGGATAACATCAGGCTAGCCTCTAACAAGCGGTGGGAGGACAGGTGTCAGGGGTCAGGTGTCAGGGAGGATACTTCTCTAAAACACCTTATGGACAATAAAGGGTCCACTGGGAAGGTGATGCAAGTGCCAGCCCAGCTGAGGTGTCTTTACACAAACGCACAAAGCTTGGGTAACAAGCAGGAGGAGCTGGAGGCTCCTGTGCAACTAGGAAGGTATGATCTAGTTGCCATCATGGAAACGTGGTGGGATGAATCCCATGACTGGAGTGTGGCTATCAACGGCTACAGGCTGTTCAGAAGGGACAGACCAGGTAGAAGGGGTAGAGTCATTGCCCTTTATGTCAGGAAAGGGATAGAATATGAAGAGCTGTTGTTGAAAAGTAGCCACGTTGAAAGCTCGTGGCAAAAAAATGAAAGACAGAAGAACCAATGGGAACCTTGTGATTAGTGTATACTACAGGCCACCTGATCAGTGAGAGCCAACTGATTAAGTCTTCTTCCTCTAGCTACAGGAGGCTTCACGATCGCAAACTCTCATCCCACTGGGGGTCTTCAACCACCCTAAAATATGCTGGAAAAGTAGCACAGGAAGCTATAGGCAATCCAGAAGACTCCTGGAGTGCATTGAAGAGAATTTCTTAATCCAACTGATAGAGACCCGCTCCTGAGGGGATGCAGTATTCATAGAATCATAGAATCATAGAATCACTAGGTTGGAAAAGACCCACTGGATCATCGAGTCCAACCATTCCTATCAAATACTAAACCATGCCCCTGGACAGAGTGTTTGTGTTAAGTCATGAGAGTAGAAGGAGGTTGCTGTGATAATGTCAATCCTTCTTTCCTTTTTTATTTTAAACTAAATAGTAGGTAAAGGATATCCTGCTGACTCAGTGTGTTACTGGATGAGTACAATGGATATTTTGTGATTGTTTGTTAAGAACGTGCTCCTGCTCTGCCTCTTGTCTGGATGGAGGAATAATGCCTATTCACATGCCTCAGAGATTGCACAAAGCGCTACGTGCATTCTTTTCCCTCCCTTCCTCCTTTAGTTCAGTAGTTTGCTTATGTCCTCATTTTTCACTGGTTTATGAAAAACTTTACTATGAAATCAGTGTTTGTTTAGAAATGGAGGATCATGACACAAAACCTCTCCGTTTTCCTCCTCTGGATTTATCACCTAGAACTCATTTCCTGACTGTGAACCCAATACTGAAAGCAGGCAAAGTTAAGACTTCACCCAGTTTTTTTACTGTGCACAGGTTACCAGCTGTGGTAGAGAGCATTGTACCTGATGGTCACTAATACAAGTGAACTCATCAGTGACATGAGGATTGGAGGCAGCCTGGGCTGCAGTGATCATGCACTGATGGAGTTCAAGATCCGGAGGGATATAGGACAGGCAAGGAGCATAGTCAGGACTATAAATTTCAGGAAAGCAGACTTCCAGCTCTTCAAGAATTTACTCAGTAGGAGCTCCTGGGACATGGTCCTTGGGGACAAGGGAGCACAATAGAGCTGGCAAATATTTAAGGATGCTTTCTATAAAGGGCAAGAGCACTCAGTCTCCATATGTAGAAATCAGGCAGGAAAAGGAAGAGACCAGCATGGCTAAGTCGAGACCTGCTGGCTAAATTAAAGATGAAGAGGCAACTGCCCCGGCAGTGCAAGCAGGGAGAGGTAACCTGGGAAGTGTATAGGGACGCTGCCTGGTTGTGTAGGGATGAGGTCAGGAAGGCCAAGGTGCAGCTGGAGCTGAACTTGGCAAGGGAAGTGAAGACTGTTTGGCAAAAAAAGTTGTTAAGTACCTGAGCCTTCTCCTAGTCTGTTGATACAAAGTCGCTTTTTTTGTTCTTCAGGGCTGTACACTTTCTTTAGCCTTCCTTTTCTGACTGATGTACCTGTAGAAGCCCTTCTTGTTAGTCTTCACTTCCTTTGCCAAGTTCAGCTCCAGCTGCGCCTTGGCCTTCCTGACCTCATCCCTATGCAATGGGGCAGCATCTCCGTACTCTTCCCAGGTTACCTGTCCCTGCTTGCACTGCCTGTGTAGTTCCCTCTTGCTCTTCTAAAAATAAAGATACATCTAGAATGTATCTTTAACAGTATTTTCAAATAATGGGACACTCATGAAAATGTCTGGAATCAAATAACTTGTAAGGACATGACTTTGCAGTTTTGGTGCTGTTGCAATGTCATATAGTAATTGAACTCAGAAATCTCATAGTCGTGGTATTAGACTTCTATATGTGGTAAGCAAGTGAAATCAGAATTGGGGAAAGTGGAGTAAAACTCCTAAAGGGGAAGAAATGGAAACCAGTTCATTGAGAAACTTTCCTGTGAATTGATGAAGGAAGAGATTTTCTTTGACAGAAAACTTGTTTCTGAAATTCTTTCTAAAGTTCTTATTTCTCATTCTTATTATTATGGGCATTTTAACAGTACTACTTGAAACTGCAGGGTGCCTGATCCAAAACTAGTAGGAGGTTTCTTTAGGGAAATTTCACATCTGTCTCAAATAATTTTGAATGACAACTTTATTAGATAGAATTAACATCTTAGAAAATTATCTTATGTTTTATATGTAATTTTATGATTGATAGTGTCAATCATGGAGTTTAACATATAGTAGACCATGTATATGACTAGCTGATATATTAAGTATACTTGTATATTTTATTTAATATCTGTATCTTAATATTTGTGTCTTAATAATTTAAAGCATTTAATATCAACATTTAAGGGTATCTTAATATTAAATAACACTAATATAATAAGCATATTCTGATACAGGGAAACCTTGCTAAGTCTCATAATTTTGGATCTGTCTACAGGCAGGACTACCTAAAGGCAAATCTAGTTATCCTTGTTTCTGGATTTTAGTGTAATGCTTATTTATAAAGAAGAGTATCATTAAAGAGTTTGGCTTTGATAAATGTTATACAAAAAAGTCTATAATGTTTGTAGCTCAATAATGGTTTTTACCTGAGTAGTATAAGATAATAGATCTATATAAGAAAATAAATTGTAACTTGGTTTACTAGCAGGGCTTTTTTTGGACATGGCCTGTCAAGCATAATGTTTAGGTTTGGGGTTTTTTTTTCTTATTCAGTTGGTGTTTTATTTGACTTTTGCAGCCCAAGACTTTTCTAAATGAATATTTGAAGTGTCTCTTTTTCTGTTAGTGATTGGGACACAAGTCTTCAGACACTTACTAATCAAAGGAACAGCTCATTTGACAGTGGCAGTAATCTCTGTGCAGGCAGCTAAACCAGCAATGATTTCAATCATTGATTGCCTCAAAGATGAGGCAAATGTGTGCACACTTCTCTAGAGGAGAAAATCTCACTGTAGAAAGCACTATCCTTGGTAAAAAATTGCAGTACTAAGCTCACTAAGACATAGCTTACCATCACTCACATGTTTTCCAATGATATCTGAAGTATGAAAACATCGTAAGAAACTTTGCAGTAGAAAACTTTCTTAAAGTAGTACATAAACATAAAGGTCTGGTGGTGGCTAAACCTGTTGAGCTCTTTCTTCATGACTGCTTCTTTAGTCTACAAAATTGAATAAAAAATCTGCAGTAAAAAAAAAAAAAAGTATTTATAATCCATGTCTGTGTTTTCTGAGGTTTTAACCAGGTTTTACTTCGTGCGGATGTGTGTTTGTGCGGGAGTGTACTGTACTGCAAAACATAAACTAAAGAGATCTAATGACTGGGCTTGCTGATACTATAACCAAAGTGCTATTAAAGTGTCTAATTACTGTTTCACTAATTTACAGTGACTAGGAGTGCTGAAATGCAGTATTTTTCAGCGCTTCCAAGAAGGCAACCAGGCACAACACAATTGATGAAATTTTAATTTCATGTGGATGGCAATTATGCATGAGACCATATTTTAATAAAGTTACTAGTATTATAGTTGAACATTTGGTTAACTCTTGCGGAAAACAGTAATGATGTTTACAGTATCATACTTGGTTTAACGGTTGCTTAATGAGACAATATTCTGATCCCAGGTAATATATGATCTAAAGCATAATCTGCATTTTTAACTCATGTTTCTTCTGAGAAATTCATCAGAGCTGAAAATGCTTTGTATTTACATTCTTCTTTCTCATATTAAAGCCAAATTTGTGAAAATGCACCATATTTCTATGGAATAGTTTATGCAAAAGTAATTTACAAGCTGCATACATATTTCACTTCTCTTGTGTACTTTCATTTTTTGCCTGTGGAAACTCCAAGGTCTCAAATATCCCTTCCTAAGATAGTTTACCTGGGTCTGATCCAAGAGTTTAATTCCTGGGCCACTGAAATGAATCCATGGCTAGCAGTGTGTTTTCCACATTGTCAGGAGTCTCAGACAGGAACAGCTTGAGGCTGAATTTCCATCTCTCAGGAAAAAAGCTGTTGGCTTGTGGTTCTGTCCTTGTTAGTCAGAAAAAAAAAAAAAAAGCGGTGACTCGGTTCATTTATAAATCTGAAATAATAACACAGTAATGATATACCCTGGGAACTGATGCCTTCTGAATAGATTTGGTCACATTTTGATGGCTTTACCCTTCATTGGTTTTGTTATTTAAAGCTTTCCTTGCCAGAGCTCTTTCTAGCCAATGTAGTCTTTCAAAGAGATCAGTGTCCTGAACTCAAATCTGTTTAGTTTCAGTATGAAAACTGAGTATGCTTTTGACTTTTTTTGTTTATTCATCATTTTATTGGAAAACATTTGTTCTGAAGGAAAATGATCCTCTATTTGCCTGTAAGAGATACAGAAATTTGTATGTGCGTGGGGAGTTTAATCTTGTATCACAAGTGAAAAGTAATTCAAAACTGTTTTCATCAGTCTACATGAATCAGTCTAAAGTCTATTGTCTTTCTGAGAAATTAAAATCCAGGATAATTTATTTTAAAGTAACACAAATAATATTGAGGAAATACATTTCCATAAATCATGTTTTAGATACTGGGGAGAATCCTTAGTAACAGAAAAGGAACTTGGGGAAAATATTCCCTCAGATTTGAGTGTACAGTTTCACCTAACCACAACATATTTTTTTTCGGCAAAATTGGGATTTTTGTTTATGTGTATGTATATACATGTAATACGAATTGGCTATAAAATTAAATGACATGGTAAATATTAAACTTGTTTCTCATGTCAGTATTTAGAACAAAAATATATGTATTGGTAGTGTCCAGACCTGAGACCATTGTTAATATGTACAGATATAGCCCAGTATCATGAGCACTGCTGGACTCTACTCTCTCAGGCATATATCACTTTGGTTTAGGTTTCCAGATGTATACTAGATATCTCAAAGCCAATATTAATACACAAAGTGTTTGCTTAAAATACCTGCTGTCCCTATCAACATGTAATAGGAGCACATTTTAAAGTTTTCGCTATTAGGAGAGTAAAATATGTTGACTACATAAGCTTTAATTTGGAAAAGGATCATTATACTTGCATCAATTAATTTTTAACTGTATTTTAGATTGCTAACAATTTAAACATTTAATAAAAGGTTTCTGTTTCCCTAGGATACTCCTGATATATCACAAACAGTAAAGAAACTCCCAAACTCACAAAAAGAAGCCAGAGCTTGAGTAGCAGTCTTGTTTCTTTCCACAGCTCTACTTATGGAAAATTTTCAGAAATGAATCTTTCATATGCTCACTGCGTTTTATGTTGTTATGATTCTAATGTACATATTTTTCATGTGGGTTATTTTTATTTAATATCTTAAAATTTTTTATGTCCTAAAGTTCATTTACTTATATGAATAACATAAAAGTGTTCTGCAAAAGAAAACAGAAAGCAAAAGAAGTGATAAGGTGTTTTCCAACCTTTGAGGGAGTAGGGACAGCAATAGCTATGGATTTTATTTTTCATTTTGTGCCATTACCCAGACAAATTTGTTTAAGGCGCAGAAAGGATAAGTAACACATATTTTGTTTTCTTGTTCTGTGGTTGTTTGGTTTTACTAGTACAGCAAAAAGAGTTTGCACCAGTACATTATTTCAAAAGTGGCAGTTGCAAAGAGAATTACTAGTGGGAAACCGCTTCAAGTTAAGATTTTATTCAGTTGGAATTCTAGGCTTCAAAAATTTCAGTGCTGTAACAGCAGCTGAATCATGTAATTAATTAATTTAAATATTATGAGGACATGTTTTGCTTACATTGTCCTCTTGATCACAAAGATATTAAAATTCAATTGTGCGGTGCAAAGTTATTAAAATACTAATTATACTTATCAGGATTTTAGGACTTAATCATATGGTAATGCGTGTGCCAGACTAACTTTGTAGTAAAAGATATAAGTGATAGCTTTCCAGATGCTGCTTTAGAGGGGTAAAGGAAAAGCCTTTTTTGACCATGATCTTTGTTAATAGTGTCAAGCTGCTACTTTGGAGTACGATCATTAAAGGTATTCCAGTTAGAAATTATAAACAGATGCAAACACAAATACATAATTGGAGCATTACTGAAATAGTGTCTATAGGTGGGGAAAATTATTTTTAGATGAAAAGATCAGGTGAGTTAGTACGTTGCCTTTTTAACAAAAATAGTATCTTATTTCAGGTAGTTAGGAATTCTGTCAAAGGAAAATTTGTGATTGTGGGTTTTCTTCTTTAATACTAAACTCAGTTTCCCTAGGAAGAGTTTCTGCCATTCTGGGCTGCCCAGCTGAGTGTAGCATCACTGTACTTCAATAATACACACAGATTCACAAGCAAATCAATGACCACCAGCTTACAGTGCTGTGCTAATAGAAAAGAAAACAATTTTCATTAATTAATAATGTATTTTGTAGTAGTTATTTTTGACTTTGATGAAGATATATTCTTCAGAACAATTTTAGGTTTAAGGAAAGGAATATGCGTTGCTCAAACAGTGCTATCATAATAACTCAAAGAGAAAAAGTACTTGGACTATACAAGCTTGTGTGGGAGTCAATGAAAAATAATTTGCCTCAATGATAATTAACTTATTATTATTTAATAACTTAAGATTAATTAGAATTGCGTGTGTACTTGTGTTTGCATAATGGCTAATGATTTAATTGAGGCTTGCCTTCTTGTTGTGCACTGAATTACTGTCTGAAGGCTTTGATTTGCTCTGAGAGTGGCTTAGCTGGTTTGAGTTGCCATTCAAAGCATTGCTTTCCAGCTTTCCAAATCCTCCTCTGTTATCTCTCTGCATCTACTGCTAGCACAACTCAGATACTTTCGTGACAGCTCCTAAACTGTTGTAAATTACATTCTGGTGAATTAAGGAAAACTGAAATTGAAGGCTTGTTTACTTTAGAAAGCAGGGCTGTAAATTGGCTCATGTATCACTGAGCTATCCAGATGTGAAAAACATGACTTTCAATAAATACCTGCGAACAAAGCTAGCTGAAAGTGGGAGCCACTGGAATTACCACAGATAAACTTTACTTATCTGTGAGACAGATCTTCAAGATTTTCCCTGCAGGACTGCATGAATATAATTATGTGCAATCAGCATTCTTGGAATTTGACTCAGTTGTTAGAAATGGTTATAAAAACCAAGAAACAGTTACTCATACTTTATGATGGACAAAAATCTCTATATGACAATCACGGTTATTGTTTTCCTTTTTGTTTTGGCTTGTTCAAAGGTAAAAAGAAAACAATAAAATATCTCTGATTAAGCTAAATAATAAGAATAATTTGGGACTTTTAGACATCATTCCTTTAATAAAATCCCTCTCCTATTTGTAGATATGCTACATGCAAATAAAGAAAAAAACAACTATATATATAGTTTCATTTTACACCAGCTGCAAGAAGAGTTTTTAAAAATACTGAACAATTTGTCATTCAAGTAGCATAGGGTTAAGTTGCTGGATTAAAATAACATTCAATCTAAACCATTTGGTTTTGGCTTTTGGCATTTTCTAAATTTTTTTCTTTTTAATTAATTTTATCTTTATTTCCCAATGAAATATTTACTTGGATGAAAGGAGCCAAAGTTATTTGCAAATTTGGCACAAGCTTATGATTCATTTTGAGTGCCCCAAAGTATCAATTTTTTTACACTGTTTTTCACAGCAAGATATTTCTTCCGCTGTAACGATAAATCCTGTAGTTCTGTACTGGAATGAAATATATTCTTAGCTTGGAATTAAATTTTATGTCTTTATTTTTTCAGTACGTAATATAGCTAGTAATGCAGTTCTGTGTCAAGGTCACAGTAAGATTATGCCTCCTAGTACTTCGAATGTGCAAAGATTTAATAGCCTGAAAAAAAAATTGCCTTAGTTACTGATTTTATTTATGCGTAAATTCAAGATCACTTAAGTGCAAAGCCAGCTGTAAATAAAATCTTTATAGCTGGAAAAATATTTTGAAGTATGTTGTACAAATACCTCTTTTTTAAGTGTCTATGATCTGTCTAATCTCATAATAGGAAAAAATTTTGTTTTTCTTTCACACAAAAAGCCACAAAGCTGTTTGAACTCATAATTTTGAAGAAAAGAGCAGTGAGGTCTGATATACTTTCTAAAATGTAAAAAGCTGTTGAATTGTGAATGTCAGATAATGCAGGTGGCATATTGTGCTGAAAAATGACAATGAAGAGAATTTCATTCATCTTCATAATCTCTTGCTTCAGGGAATAAACGGATCAGTGCCTGGATCAAGAAATAATATTTGTCTCTTCATCCAGCATTACACAGTTGACCGTATGTATTCTGACTTTTTTGTTCTGTTCTTTATCTTAAGGTGGAACCCTCTAAAAACTCTTTGGTGCTTTTGTACACTTAAGTAGTCCATGACCTCAGGTCTTTCACAACCCCAGCCAGCCAGTGTCCAGACCACAAAAGGACAGAGCCGGGATGCTTGCTTTAAGCACACCTCCATTTGGAATTAAGCAGTAAGCCGTACAGACATTTTTGTGTGAACATTCAGGAGAACTGAGGTTAGGTCCAATCCAAAAAAATTATCTACTCAGCATCCTGTTTTAAACATCCTGATTTTCAGTCCTCAAATGCATATTTAAATATTGCCTTACAGCAGGCAATATTCCACTATTTAAAAAATTTAAATATCCAAACTCTTGGAAACAGCTATGAAATGGAATTATTAACATGCTTAACTAAGTTGAATTAATTGCAGTAACTGACTAAAACATAAAATTGTAACTAATGTGCTACAGCTACTTCTGTAATATTGACCGTCTGTTTTGTTATAAGGACAACAACTGCAAAAAAAATAGAATTATTTTTACTTGTGATTTTAGTAATGAAGAAACCATCTGCTATATTTGTTTGTTTGTCTGTTTCAACTCCACAGAGACTCTTTTAATTTAGAAATTAGCCGATTATTTTGCATAGAGAAGAAAACTAGCACAATGGAACCCTGAACGTCATAGATCCACATTGATAACAATTTTTAATACTAATCATTATTCTTGGTGTAATAATTACATAGAGTAGATATTCTAATTATGCCATATCCTCCAGCTTTAAAAAAAATTAAAAAGAAAAACATTTGTGTCATATTGCCTTAAAATCTCCTCTCAACAAGGTGTTAATACTGATACTCAATCAGTTCCAGATAGATGGGCACAAGTTAGTCCACACAGCACAATGTTGTAACCATAATTATTGAATTTGGTCAAAAGTATGTTTATCTGCAGTACTTCAGTTGTTATCAAGAAGAACTTAATTTCTGTGTGACAGTAAGCTGTCATCAAGCAGGGCAGTTTTCTTCCATTCCCTTCAATCGGGCTGTTCTTGATGAGATCGGTTCTGTAATCTGCCTTACTGCAAATTTATACCACAGCTAATGCAGTACAAAGGAGGTGGCTGGAAGGTGAAGACCTCTTCCATCAGCAAACTACTTCTCTGTTGCTTTTGACCATTAATGGAACTAAATTTCAAGCTCTGCCTAAGAGAAATGATATTTTTCTATGGGGTTATCACTATGGTCGTATGATCCAAGTGCTGTCCATTGCATTCTGTGACGGCACCATATCTGCTATTCACGCTAGATCTGTTTTTAACTTGTTATGAATTTAAATGAGCTGACCAAAAGAATTTTCTTTGCACATAGCAAGGTACAACATCTTTTCCCCAAATTACATCTATTTTTTTGCCTGACAATATAGTCTTGCAATGAAACTTTGATCAAAGTGAAACCAATTAAAAATATTCTATCGATCATCTTCAGCAGAGTAGGATTTTACTCCGTGTAGTTACTCTGAAACTAACAAGGAAAATCTCTTCAGAATTGTTTTGTAAGCATTTGTGATACATATCTAATACAACAACAGTGTTCTTGGTCATTAGGTCTCTACAGTTTAGTGAACAGTTTATTTCATGTTCACATACCTATCTGAGAGAGGCGGGGCAATCAAAAACCAATCCTCAAAAGGATTACTGTGAATAGTATGTTGCTACTAGGCAAGAAGAATGACTGATTATAATATAGAGCAAGAGGTATCCAACCACTGTCCCACCATGTGTATGTGGTTCAGATGGCTCCCACAGAATGTTCAAAGATGAGACAAGTATATTGGTTTTCAACAACTGACTCGTATATCTATATCATTTACTGCAGATTTTAGATACTGCTCATGTTTTTGACTGGAAACATTCATCTGACAGTGAGATAAAGGTGCATTTGCTCCACGATTATGGCTACTTTGTAAAGAGTGCAAGCAGAGCTCTGCTATGAGAACATGGAATTCAAATGAGCTCTAGTAGTGACAGCTGCCTTAGACTCCTGGAGAACAGCTGCCAGAGCTTTACACACACAATGCCTAAAAAAGCATTAGTTTTTACAAATATCCGTCAAAAGATTTATGTCCAGGAATATTTTGTAGAAACTGGACAGTATTGCTGCACATAGCACACTGTCTTTAGAGGCTGCTGGAAGGAACTCAATACCTCCCCTGCTATACAGTCATTTCAAAAGCTTGATCAATTTAGAAAAGCATACAAAAATAGCTTGAGGTTGTTCTTTATTCAACTGTCTTTGGAATCTATGCTAAAATGTGTTCATGAAATGGAACTGTTAAACAGAAATATTTCATTTCTTTTGAGTAAATAAATCAAGTAGAGAATATCATGTCAGATGATGTCAGTAGCAGTGGGATCAAAAAGAATATCTATATGATTCAATATATAAATGCTTCTTTAAGGTTACCTGCACATTTATGCATTTTCTTGCCTTTTTTGTGTATTTGTGAGGTCCTTCAACAAAGACATATGGACTCTGTGAGTTACTGTCATGATGAGATTGCTGAGTGGAAAACATAATCTTAGCAGCTGAAAAATGGCTATGAGACCACTCATAAGCTATATTTATCTTCTCTTCATCTGAGAAACTCTAACATTCAGGCAGATTGTTGTGAATCCAGGCTAACTATCACCGAATTTACAAAGCTTGCTCCCTACATCAGAACCTGAAAAAAAAAAAAAAAGAGATATTAATTCTGCTTTAGGAAATATCCAGTTTTTACTACTTTCTTTTTTTCACTAAAATTTTGAATAAGGTCTGCAAATGGTTTCTGGGCTCAGTGCAGTCCTGTGTAATGAAGCGGTAATGTCCATAGGAGAAAGAAAAGCAAAAGCGATTGATTTCAAAGATCTTTGAAATTAGGATGACAAGTATTAACTCTACAAGGTAGAAATCATGGTTTCATATTTGTTGTCATTCTTACTGATTTTTGAATGCCTGGATATGCGATCTGTACTAATGGAATCAGTCATTCTTCATCCTTTCATTCCCAAGGACCTGGAGTAACAGGCTTAGATGGAGTAAATTCCTGACCTCCAAGCAAAGCAAGGCACACAAGTGAAAAGAGTAACAGTGAATTTCAGGACAATAACCATCAAGAATGGATTGTCCATTAGCTGTAACTTTTAAAGCTCTGGTTCACCCAACTTGCAGTAAGATAGTTAATAATGAAAAAAACGGTTGTTTTTTTGTTGGTTTTCATCCTAGTTGTAACAACCTATCTTGACAGTGTTGTTTTGCATGATTGGTTCCATTATGTCTAGTACTGAGAGGCTGAATGCTTTCATCTGCATAATGGTGTGATGGAGTATAATTAGCAAAATGCTATTTTGAGTCTGAAGTAGCTTTCTGTTGCCCTACACATCTCAAAACTGTTGTCTCATTAAGGAGCTGAATATGATATCATGTCTTCTATCAGCAGTTCAAGTTTTGTCATATATGACCAAGTGAGCTAAAATACAGTGAATTAAAGTAGCGTATGGAAACACTTTCCCAAACACTCTTTTGCTATAGCCACCCCAGAGAGTCTAGTCTCCTAAATAGATCATAGAGAGCAATTTTGATTTGCAGCTATAAAATGGCTTCAGCTCACTGAAACACTGCTTAGGTTGTTGTTGTATATGTGTGTCCTCAAGAACCTTACAAGAACAATCCATTAGCTGACTTTAGCTACTCTGTTGTAATTATTAGCCACTATTAGACTATTCCATTAGTCCAAGGCTAGTTATGTGAACTTGCTGTCACGCAGATCAAGTGAGCACCTGGCTTTCATGAATGTGTTCCCAAATTCATTCTTAGTATAAGCTGCTGTTTTATTTGTCCTGCTCTAAGGCTTAATAAGGAAGGCTTAGGATGTGGCCCCTCAGCCCCTGTGTCTCAAAGGAGGATACTTGTTGTGTATTTAGATACAGTGCAGCTGTGAACAGGTGAACAACAATTTGAATGATGGTATCACACTTGAAATACCACATTGATAGAATTACAACATCTTTCTAGAACTAACACTTCTGATAACCTTCTCAGGAAAATAAGGATCAGATGTCCTTTTCTGATTACAGTAAATAACCTACAGGCATCCCAGTTAAGTGAATTACTATCCCAATTAAGCAGCAATTCTTGCTGATAAGTATCATTAGGTTTAATTCCATTCCTTGGGAAATGTCCTGATTAAGGCTATTTCTTAATTTAGCAGTATGTAATCCAATAGTTAAAGAAAAAAAATGATATTTGAAGCAGAAATGAGAAAGAAAATTTGAATAAATTTGCACTATGAGCATAAGTTTTTATGAAATGCATCCCAGCAAGCTCTGAAGAAACTAGAAGGAATAGTCACAATTGATATCTCACAGAGAATAAAAGTGTGAAGCCCTATCAAATGTGTTTTTTTCTTTACTTTAGGATAGTATCAGTTTATCATGAGAAAATCAAATGCTGGATCATAGAGAAGAAGTCAGAAGATGGTTAGAAACTGGGAGAAAGAAAAATATCAGCTACTTGGAAAAGAAGCTTTTCATAGTGACACATCATAGGAGAGACTTCTGGTAGCTGAGGTACAATTTCTTGTGGAAATATGATAGTTACCAGTACACGATGCAGACAGCATGCTTGGCCTAGTAAAAATGTGGGAAGTAAGAGTACAAGTTCAATCACGTTCATTGAGTTACAGCAAAGCTGAATCTTCCATATTTAACTCAACAGTACCTGTTAATTATGTTTTATGCACTAATGTATAATGAGGCAGAGAGGGATGGGGAATGACTTTTCCTGGAACATTTCAGGAGTTCCAAGATATTATTTTTCCTCCTAAAACTTTACAAACCAATTCTAAAATAAAGTGTTAATATTTAAAACTAAGAAAGATTTGGTTCCTGAAAAGAGGAAAAAGAAACAGAACTGCAGCTAGGTAGATAGAGCATGGTAGGAGAGACATAGGAGCAGAAGGAGAAATTCCAGTCTAGAAGCAAGGTCTTGCCAAGAGGGTTGAAGAAGGCAGCTAAGTACACAGAGGCTCTATTGAGGAAGTAGTGCTGCTAGAGGATCTGGTGCTGGCCAGTGATTTCTAACCCTTTCACTTAGCCTGTTTTCAAGAACTGCAGTGACTTTGCCAGTATATTAAAAGGAAATGCCGTCAGCGCAGCTAATATTATACCCTCAAGAACTCATTGCTTATACCGAGGACGTTACAGATTAGCAGCTTGGAATTCTTAAAGCACCTAGTAAATGTGCTAGAAAAAACTGCCAGGAATATTCTTTTCTGCTGTGGCAGTATACATTAAGGGACAGAGGAGGGGTTGTGAGGTCTCCTAGTCCACCCCCTGCCCCAAGCAGACCTAATAACAAGTCAGGTTGCTCAGGGCTATGCTCAAGTACTAACTGGGAAAAGGAGATGATAGCAAAAGATCTGAGAAGATATTTTATAAGCTACCAAACCCCACAATTCTCTCATACCATCAGAGGGAAAAAAAAAAACCAAAACAGTGCTCCCTTTAATTTTTATTCTTACTGAATCTCTGAAATATTTAAACAGCTGGTTTACTCCTGTTCAAGATTTGTCCATTACAATGGGTATTTTAAGCTGCATAAAGTCTTTCCTCAGTCTGGACAGTTCTGGAAATGTCAAAGATAAGAATTAACAAGTAATTTAAGCATAGTTTATCTTCTGTAGCAAGAAATCTTTCTGCATCCAAAAGCTCACTGAAGTAAATGTGATCATATTAAGCATGTAGGCTTTGGTCTACCTCAAAAAAAATCATATTAAAATTTAGGTGATTGTTAGTGTTTCAGCGTGAATAGATTTATTTTTTTTTCCAGCTGGGAGAAGGAAAAAACACCACACACCTCCTCCCCCCCCAAAAAAAGCCCCAACCTATGCATGCTACCGAATACTTGGCTAGTGTCTGTATCTTCCTGTATCAAGCATTCCAAAAAGGATTTGAATATTTAAAAATAACATTTTCTAGTAAGTTGGTGTTGCTGTCTTTTACTTAGTTTTCTTTCTAAAGCTTTCCTAGAAAAGTAGAGCCTCTAAAGAAGATACTGTATGGCACAAAATTAGTAGCAAAACACATGAGTAAAAGGATGTGCTTTTATATAATGATGTGAATATGATTGTCTAGAGGACAATAGTGTATATTGCATAATAGTTGTCAAAAGTTATACAAGTAGCAAAATACTTGACACTTCAAGAAATGTTCATGTGTAGCACATAAAGTATAATTTCCAATGTATTGCTGCTAGTTAAAAAAAAACCAAAAAACAATGAAAAGACTGCTTGTAAACTGGAATCCAATTTCCCAGGCAATCTAAGGAATTGGAAAAAAAAACCCAAAAAACTCCACTTGAGAGTGGTACAGTGAGAGAGGAATATATAATCTAATACATCACCGCACATAACTTTCTGCAGGATGTGACATACTATAAAGGTCATTACGCCCATCACTACAGCCTAACATTTTGCAGCAGAGTGTGATCTTCCTTGTTTGTGAAGCATATGCTAAACAGAAAATGAATAGGAAGCTGGTTGTTATTTAAAGCTGACAGCCAAAATAACCCTCAGTGCTTTGCCTTCAACTCCAAGTGATCAAATATTCAAAGGTATGCTTGGGGGACCTATAACTATGTTGTGCTTTTTCACTTGCTATCGTCTCACTCATAGCTGCATCTGTTTTTCACCAATATAAGTAAACATACTTAAAGCCCACTGCTATTACAAAATAAGAATTTTTATTGAAAAAAAAAGAACTCTTCTGAAATTTCAGGCTACCTTGAAATACTATGGATTCCTCAAAAAAAGAATGCCATCTGAATTGTCCACATTAGTGTACTTTCCATAACAAAAAGTGAAGTGGCTTTCAACTCTTCATAAATACCTGAATGTTAGTATTACCTCTTCACCACAGTCAAGAAATATTCTTCTAAACAAAGCTCAACTTGATTGCTATTAAAAGCGGAAAGCTCTATTTATTTATTTATTTTCTGATGAAGAAATGTAAGTGATTTGGTTTTGTTTATAACACTGATGCAAACCGGTAAGCAATTTGTTATTTTTAGGATAAACCCATACCTAAATAGTGCTGAAAAACTGCTAATGGTTTAAATAATTAAACACATCCTGACTCTCTGGTAGGGCACTGGAACTAGATAAGCAAGTAACACAGGAATAAGTGCTACAAATTCAACGTAGCACAACACTCTATAGATTGAGGGAGTGTACTTAGAAAGTGCCTAAGATTCTTGGTACAAACAATAATAATTTAAAAAACCACAAGTGGTATGAACAGCAAACCTAGCACATCATTTTCTAAAGTATGGAACCTACAGCATGTAGACCTTGAATATAATCGGCCAATCAGATTGTGGTTTTAAATCCACCTGAGCCTCACTACTTTTTTTAAATTGGATAATTGCTTGCCTCTTTTTTTCACAACTACAAAATATCAATACAATGGCCCTTGAGTGCTCCAAGTAAATGCTTTGGGGAAAAGATAGTTAACAGTCTTTAACTGAAATCATTGGACAAATACTTACAATGAATGGATTGTCATTTAGAGTACAGATTGAATAATGACTTGTTAAATAAATTATTCTAAGGGACTGATCCACCAATTATTGTATGTTGAAGTCATGTTTCTAATGTGAAACAAGCTCTTCTGCTCATATAAAACTGCTAGAAAAATACCTCAAATGTTGAGCTTGGTGTATTTAAATTTTGTAAAATTAAGACTTGAAGAGTATGGAAAAGCGTAGAGTTATCTTTACACTCCTAGTTAAAAAGTGCCTCTTGACAAACATGGATGGATGATTGGGAAACCGTATTGCAGAGTAGCAGGAATATAAAACAAAGTGGATACAAATGAGGATATATATGGCAGATCAGTAGCAATGGTGTATTAAAACATATAGTTCATTAAGGATGGAGGAACTACTCCAACCTGAGCACAACCTTCCTTCATTACAGTTGCCAAATTAAGTTAGGAGAAGTTAAGGCTGTGCTGTTAACAAGTTCCCTGCTGCCAGTAATTTTTGCTTTTCACATGGAGCATCTTTGGGAAATCATGGCCAGAAAAAGTCCTGAAGGAAGAGGGACAAGGAATCCATGAAGGAAGCTGTTCAGATCTTCTGAGGTAATCTGTTCAGATCCATGAACATCTGGTTTTTTGAAATGTTTCTTCTGTAATGAAAAGTGAACTGTATGAGAGGGTACAGGAACTTCTTCAGAGGAAAGTGGATTTCATGTCTTGCAATTTTTATAACAAAGGATTTACCTGAGCATGAATATGAGAATATTGCTTAATTTTCCTGAAGGTGACATGGTAGCTTCAGCGTTGCACGAGCAGAGGGGCATGTAACAGATCAGTTCTTGTCAGGGAAGTTCTTTGGGGCAGATAGTGTGACTAATGATGATCATCAGGGTGACAGGACTAAGAATTTTATTTACTTTTAATGAGCATAAATAAATGATAGATAGTGCCCACAGACAGCAGAAATGTAGCTCAGAGTTACAAAACATAGCTGATATATTAATTCCATCTCAGTCCTGTGTTTTCCCTGATGCCCAACAATAATGTAACAAAGTGATGAGGGACTGCTTTTGGTCTTTGTTTCATGATCTTTTGTTTTGCATTTTCTGTCAGACCTTGTTAGGTTAGAACCCAGAGCTTCCGAGAATGTGTTATAAACATTATACTACAGTTCTCAACAGATTTCTGCTTTTGTTTTAGTCTAGTGGATTTCACATTTCAAATTATTTAATTTATTATCACAGCACAGAAGAGATCAAACATGTCCCTCCCTTCCCATATATGACATTCCTTGAATGGTCTGTAGTCTGGTGGTATAAGACACTGTACAGAAGTGCATGAAGCAGTGAATAGAGGAAGTATGAGTTTAAATCCTACTAGAAAGAATACCTGGTCTCAAATATCCTGTCTGAGCTTTGCAATCACTGCTTGGATTTCCTCACAAAAATACAAAATTAAAGTTGCACCTTAAAAAGTAAAATTGAAGTTGCACCTTAAATTTGATGTATCCAATTCTATCAGAGATCAGTAAGCATGTTGAACTTGGAGAAGCATAGTAATTAAGATAAATTTCACAAATCAAGAAATCAGAACACCTGCTTTAAAAATATATATATCTCTGTGTGTGTGTGTTACTGGTTGGGTTTTGAGGTGAAAATGGTAGAAATTCATCCACACATTCCAGAATTAAAGCAAATCAAAGAACATTTTGAAGCAGAACTTCCAGGTTAAAGAAAGTCTGAAATGTTAGTATCAATGAAATGTTTGGACACATGTAATACAAAGTCTAATACATAGGTTCACCACTCTCCAGTGCAGTCTGAGAAGGTTAATCCAACTAACTTTTGTACTAAGCAGAGAGATCATTAAGTTAGTCGACTGAAAACATTAATGAAAAGGGTGCCACAGAACTCCTGTCCTCTTCATGCTTGCAACTATCTGAGCTAACATTCCTAGGAGGAAAGTGCTCCCTGGGATCCTTTCCGGAGGGTTTGTGCCCATAGTTATGTTTAAAACACAAGGACGGGAAGACAGAAATTATCATTTGATTATGAAATAGAGATGAGAGATGAAACTATTAATTCTGATAAAACTATTGAGATAGTTGTCTAAGAAACAGGGGATCTGTGTTCTATCTTTTTCTCGATTTGGAGAGTTTAGACTCATATTTTATCAAAGAAGGTTAATACATGAGCCTGGTGACTATACTTCTCAGCACGCTATGGTCAAGAGTTTACAAGTAAAGAGTTTGCATCTTAGAGGGCAGAGTCCATAGCAATGATGGAATAGCATTTGATTTCCAGTCCTAGCTCTTGTCTTTAATCCAACGACTACTAAAATATCTGCTCTCGGTATTTTAGTTGCACAAAATAGGCAACTTTGAACGAAAGATCCAAGCAAAAGTAATTTTACCTTTTTTTTTTCCTTATTTAACAGTGAACTTGAAGGTAGTGATTGGTTAAAATATGCCCATTTGTAGCTTTTGTTGTTCTGTACTATGCTGAATTCCCATTTCTCATAAGACAGCAAGTATTTATTCTCTACTGCTATAGAACATTCAACAGTGAAGTATCCTTTTCTACTCTGTCATCTGGCATGCAGAAATTTTCTGCTGCAGGGTTGCCTTCTAGTTCTCAAGCTTCCTACTAGATGAAAGCAATAGAAAACTTTGTACAGTTCAGACTATGACATGATATTTTACACATTTGTATTCCTCAGAGGCATTAGTATGAGAACATATATTGTCAACTCATCCTCCCACAAACAGTTTGGTTCAACTTCCTGCCTTTTCAAGACAGTGTAATTTTAGAGCTGTAACAACCATGACAGCTAAATAAAGACACATTAAATTTAAATAAGATTAATAAAAACTAATTCTTCAGTCATTATCCCAAAATTTTGTGGGATTCATGACAATATTGAAGGTAAGAGCAAAAATGTTTTTTCTCTCTTCTCAGCTTTTGAGCTGAGCTCAGTTGCCATTTCCCTCCCCTCTCTAGTCACTAATGTCACTGTACATTGTGCTTTTCTGTCTTCTACTTGTCCACCCTAGCAGTTCGCTCATGGCTCCCCTTTTATTCTATTTCATCCACAAACTCCTTTCCTCACAACAGATGAGTATATTTGTTTTGTTATTTAAAGGCTTTCTCAAAACGTGAATTTCTGGTTTATGTTTGTAGAATTTTGCACAGCATAATTACAGAATTATTCAAGCTCCTCACACAAAAAAATTGATATGAAGGTTTTTACTGTATTTTATAGATTCATGGTGATTTATTTAATGTATGAAGTTGAATTGAAAGTGCTTATGGATGATCCACAAAACGTCAAAGTGTGTTGCTAACTTTCCCTCATATGTTTTAATGGGAAACTTTTCCTGGGAAAATCATACACAAATTTGGCAAATTTTTAGCCATTTTTTTAAACTACTTTGAGAGAAATTTCTATCCAGATATTAAATATGAAAGATTCTTCTTATTTCTTTATCACTTAATGTTCATCATCTTCACACCTGTTAGGGCACATAATGAACATAATAAACAATCTGCAGAACTATCAACAGTATATCGTGACTAAGCCCGTTAGTTGTACTAATGAGGTTTTATTGCTCGCAAGATTTGAAGAAGCCTTGCCTGGGGGTCACAGCACTGAACAAGCTAACTGAGATTGTTGTTAGCTCAGACATCTCAATCACACACAATTTCCCACTGTAGGCTTAGGTAATGCCTTTGAAAGAGTGGATTAGTTTATATCTGATTCAGCACTTAATAATTTTCTTTAGTTGCTCAGTGAATGTTCAAATCAAATGAACCTTTTTTAGATTAAATCGGGATGGTTGAGTATTTCTGCTGATAAAGGACCAGATATTTTTACCATTTTTATTATAACTTAAGAACCAGAGATAAGAATGATTCTTCGTAGTATGAAACAGTTAACAATGAAATGTGAAAGGTCAAAATGTAAAACTGAAAAAGATGGCAAACTACAATAACTAATGTAGATTCTCTGCCGTAAATACTGAGCTAATTCTACCTCCCCTCTCATCTGTTCATTGAATGTGTTTTGATACTATGCAGTTATTTTTCTTAAATGACTAGCTACCTATCTTAATTTAGCCCAACTGGGAGTTTTGGCAATTATTAACGTTTTCCATACTGTTCCTGTTTCTTCTCTTGGCTATCTATGGGACTGTATTTTACTTTACCATGTAATCATTATGGATGACAATAAGAAAATGTATTTGAAATAATTTGGGTGTAGGCAAATGTCTTTGGGAGAAACAAAGAACATGTGAGGGAACATGAATTTATGCATACCAAGAGACAGAGTATACTTTACTCTTTGAATGTAAACATATGACTACATAAACAATTTACGTTATTCGCTGATCCTTTGGCAGATAGATATTTGATGCATCAGTAGAAAGTTAAGATTGAACTGATCAGTTTTACAACTAAACATATACCAATATATTCATGAATAGTCTGTAGACCATTACCAATTGATTTACTTTAACACATTACCATTATACATTTACTTTAACACATTACATTACCAATTGATTTACTTAAACACTAGGTTTTGTATGCTGTCCTGTTTCCCATTGCTGCAGACAGACTAATAGGAATTTAGGCACCTTGATGGAGCAGGCTTTACTCTTACTCCCAGCTGTTGAGGAGTCCTGCTATAGCTTTCACTAGACAGGAGGCATTGGCAGAAATTCACACCTGTTACATTTCTCTCCCTTTGATTTTGCTCTTTGGGACAGATACATTAAAATGGATATCTCCTCCACTTGGCAAAAATTATCAAGGGATTGTCAAGGGTTTTTGCTTTCTGTTTTTTAAACACAACTTGGTTTCACCTTGCAAAAGCAGGAACTGAAACAGTCTACAGAACACACCACTCCCTTAAAATGTGGTTATTTGCAAGATTATATGGGCAACATTGCAATTAAAAGCTGTATTTAAAACTGTGGGTTTTAAGTAGGCAGTCTAATTCAGTATTTTTTTTTAGCAGAAATGTGATGCTGTAATCTAATAGTGCCAGTAAAAACATAAAAGGATGAAATATATCTAGTGTTATTCTCTGAGATTTTCTACGATTCTGTCAATGAAAGTGCAATATTTTTTTTCTGGTGTTGTTATTTAAGTATCAGATTCTTTGCAGCTATCTTGCATCTTTAAGGAAAAGAAATAGTATCCTTGAGATCAAATAAGTATGAGGAGTCTTCATTTAAGTAATGCTGAAAAACATCAAAGCATTAAGTCACAGAGTTCTTAGCAAACAATCCTGTACTCAAAGGATCAAAAATAAAACTAGAGAACTAATATATTATGTTGTTATGGCAACTGACTATTTAGATTTAATTTCATGTCAGCAGAACTTCAAGGATTATCCTGGGCAAATACAGTAAACATATTTGCAAACAAATTAAATATTCCCATCCCGATATTCTATCTGTAGTAATCACCAGTTATGTTTACTGTAGATTTATCTAATATTTTGGATTCCCAATGACTTTATCATTAATCTGGCTTTGTTCTATTTTATTGTATGGTTTTGGCGGCTGACCACTTACACTTTTTTGTTATCCAATCTGATTTCATCTAGTGCTGGGTTTAGATTTTATTTTTCTACATTGCAGATGAATGTTCTTTTTTTTGCCTGCTTTGTCTATTAAAAACCAGCTATTTCCCTGTCATCTGTAGACTAAGATGCCTTGTGTTTTCATGCCCTATGATCAGTGAATGATTCCACTGTTCCTCCACTTTTTTTCTTAAACCAGGGGCATTCTCTGTTGCTAGCAAGAATTTGTGACAGTATATGTGAATTAAGGACCTAGATTAATGTGATTAAAATTATTCTGTGCTGATAAAATTTATAAGAAGCCTGTCTTTATAAGGTGATCACTGGTATTTATTTAGTTTCTGTTCAGATGCTCAAAGCAGGTTTTTTTCTCCAGTTCCAGAATGTAGTTGAGTAAATGCTGATTATACTTAACATGCAGAGCATATTATTTTCAGTTAAAGAAGAAATCAGATCAAATATAATTTTTATATGCAGTTTCCAATACGGACTTTGTCTAATATTTTACCTTTAACTGAGTTTGTCTTTTCAGAATCACAACAAGAAAGTACATTTCAAATGTAGTCAGTCACTGTATCATGAGAGAATTAGAATTTGGGTGAATGAACTGCTAACATGTATTGTTTTGTAACTAGTAACTTGGTGTATCAACATGACCATGTTTCCTAAATGGTTATTGGCTCCTTTATTAATGGCTGGCTCAAAAGGAACAAAATTTGACTGTATTTGAACATTAGTCCCCATTACTGTGTGCGAGATCTGAGTCTTTCATTCAGTTTTATGTTCTCAACTTTAGCAGCATTTCCGTTTCTCAGTTGAGAATATTTTCCCCGCTTGCAGAAAGAAAAAAATGGGAAAGAACCTTGCAAGAGAAATCATGTTGTTTTCCATGTGCATTAAGAAATGTGATAAACAGAGTCATTAAATATATTTGCAAATTTTCCTCTAAGGGAAAACTATACTTGAGCAGAGTATTTTTTTTCAATTATACAGTCTAACCTGGAGGGTTGCTGGAGAATTGTGGGTCTGTCAGTTATAGTGGTTTATAGATACACAGGCAAAAAGGAAAATCTACACAAAGAAATCATTATTGAATAAATAACCAGTACTACATCCAAGGTAGAGCAGAGATTTCTATGGGTTTTTGATGCCTTGTTTCAATTTCAAATAGGTTGAAACAAATAGTGGCAATTGCTATGTTATATACTTGCTTATCTGATAAGACAACATTCAATAGTCTTGCAACAGATTATTTTAAAATATAATACATTTAAGTCGTAAACATGAACCACTAGGGAGATAATTTCTATAGTGTTAGCTACACCATAATTTTAGATACATTATAATAACTTAAGCTGAAGCAGGCTCAAACTGACTTCTATCTGATGCTCATGAGTTTTTTTGATCTGATACATGAAGATATTTTTGGATTGCATGGTGTATTCTTTCAATGACATATTGTTGCCTGGCTGTTGCAGCTTCTAGATGTGACACAGATAAAAGAAAGCACACCACTAAAATATTTGGGTACTTTATATTACTGAGATGTTTATATTTTCATTCGTGATTGCCTAATATTTTGAGCAATCTTAGTAAAAATGCTAAGTCTATTTTCAGGAATTGAGAGATCAGAATTTTGTGATAAAATACGGATGTTATGTAAAACCACAGAGTTAAACACGGGCACTATGTTATCATAGGGCTAACGAATCACTAAGTGTAATCGTAGTGTTATGTTTATTATGTATGTTTTATGTTTATTATTTCTAAATATCATATCCTTATTTCAACAATTCTGGATATATACTTTATTAGTAATAACTACATTAGGTGGAATGAATGAACCATATCTACCATCAACGGTAGTTAGATGATCATAAGAGGAAAAGTTATACTGGAAAATTGTGAAATAGCTACCACATATGAGCAAATTCTTCCTATTCTCAGCGCTTAGTGAGTACATGAAATAATGGGAACTTAAATGATCCTTAAAATTTAGCTCATTTTCTATGTCAAATTACTACATGTATATTGGCATGTTTTAGAAAGGAACTTTTGAATTATAACCAGTATCAATATCTTTCCGATGTATGTTCAGTTTACTCTAAGGATCTCTGAAACTCGTACTTAAGTACAATTTTATATGTTCATATATTCATCATCATGAATCCTGAAAGCTGTTCCTTTGGCCATTACTTATTATTAGTTATTGTCATTGATATTGACAAAATGGCTTGTGTGTAAAAGGATGGTTTGCACCCAGATGTTAATCAGCTTCTGATTTGAATAGTGCAGTTTAAGTACACTAAAAGGCAGACTGCAGTGTAAAACAATACTGGTTTATATAGAAACATTTATTTTAATGAATGCTGAGAATTTCTTAGCAATAGCCTCATGTCTCTATACACTTCAGACAGATTTCAGGCATGTACTCACAAATCATCAAATGATTTCTGTAGTTTGTAGTATACTTCTCCATAAGAGGTTCCATTTGAGATATTATTAGGCAATAAATGTTCAGAGATTGCTTTGAGTGGTCAAATCTACAGCTGTCGGACTTGTTTATAAGAACAATAATGAATCTTCAGTCTCAATAATCTATTCTTTTGAATACTAAAAAGTAATTTATCGAACTCTTTTTAAACACAGATACCCAAAATAGCACAGTAATTTTACTAAAATATGTCTTTGTCAAAAACTCCTATTAATCCAACAGAATGTCTGTGCTTTCTTTATAAACTCCAGCAACTGGTTGTAATTCATTCAGCTAGACTTCTTGATAGAGTACTAGTTGGACAAAATAACAGCCTGGACCCAAACCAAAGGAAGCTTCCTAATTTAATAAAAAATATGACACATAATTGAAAGCATATTCAGAAGTAATTTTCCAATACTTTCTTCAGTGTAGATCCATAATTAATTCTGATTTTAAGTATCCCCAAATGAAGCTATTCAAATATTTTTTTCTAAACTACCATAATTATCTCAGGCCTGACTTAGCAGCATGCCCTCTGGTTTTGTCACATAGAGTTCTCTTTGCAGAGAGAAACTCTGCCTATTACCATCTTCTATTTTACTTACATAAAAATTCCCCTAGACAAAGAAAAAACAATTGACAAATATGTTAACACTTCTTTGTGTGTATACCCAGTGTTTGTTTTGGAAGAGGACAGAAGCTGTGATGCTCTTTTTGTTCAAAGATAAATTCTGTTGAAGTTGTTCAGGCAGAAGTTGTTCCTTGGGACTGTTAAGCTTTTACTTTGCTGTCTAGAATTTATTATACTAGCAGTAATTCTCATTTCACTTCCAGCTCCTGCTCTATCATTTTTGCAGGGGTCATAATCACTTTTCTTTCCCTCTCTCCTCTCCTCCTGCCCCCATATTCTTGTACATGAAACAGTCACAATGGGAAAGGAGAAAAAAACATACTGGTATTTTGACTTTCCTATAACATGAAAAGATCTTGTGGTTTGAGTAGCTTTGATTTTGGCCTTCCTTCACTATTCCCAACAGTGTGTATTAGTAAAACCTTGTCTATTCTCTTAAATTATTGGACATTAATTTGCTCTAAAACTTTAGAAGGTGTAATCTACTTGTATTTTACTAGTATTGAAGCAATACTGAATTACATAATATTTAATAAATCAGTATGGTTATCATTATTATTCTTTAATTATATTGCATTTTTTTCCTAGATTTGCTTTATTTTTCATTTCTGGTTGCTACAGGGGAGCTGTAAATTCATCACAGTGGACTATGTTCTCTTTGGAAGACAGATATCTATGTACCGTAGCAGGGCATTATCCCAATGTGCCATGAATGAAAGGAAGATCTCATGTTGATTTTAGCATTATTTTGCTCCTGCCGTTACTGATGAATGCATGTAATTATAGATGGGCACAGCTACAGTTCTGAAGGACTGATTTCAAAGGAGCAGCTGTTGCAAAGCTCAAAGTTGACCCCTAAATCCTATTGTCACTGCAGTCACAGTAGAATCTCTGAAACCAATATCATATTCTTCTGTAATTGTGAGTATTAAATTTGTGACTACACTGAAGATTTTTTTTAATCGGTAGTCAAATATTAGAGGAAAGAATTTGTGAAGATTGTCTGATTTTATCACCTGTTACCAGTAACTCACTCTAATAACCACTCTGAGCCAGAATATTTGTGGGTGTTTATATTTCAGAATGTTTATAATTCAGCTTAAATCTCTTAAGGGAGCTAGTCACCATTGTAATCAAGAGATAAGAAATATTCTTTGAATAAAATACTGAGTAAGTTACATTCACACCTTCGGCTTCTGGGCAAAACCAGATTTAGCAGCTGGTGTAGTTCGGTCCATCTGAAAATTCGCTATAATGTAATAACTTCATTCCCCTAAATGGCCTGAGATTTTTTTAAGGAGAAATTGCTAGTTTTTCCTGAAACATTTTACAGAGAAAGTTTGATGCTGAAAATATACCAAAAAAACCTGCCCAGCTTTCTAGATTACTTCTCTAGTCCTTGAACTTAGCTGCTGGTAAGGCCTAGATTTTTGGTGTCAGGTGTTTCTAATATTCATCAAGAATGATTTAATAAATTTGACCTTTTTTTGACTCACAGAAGGCTGAAATATCAGTATTTAATGAAGCTAAAAGGAGCTGAGTGAAATGCTTTTAGGAATGTTACAGTTATTCTCTTTGCATAAGCAGTTGCTTGATAAGATCTGTAGAAAAGATTTTAAGACTGAAAGAAGAAGACTTCTCAGAGACAATTTGAATCCAGTATACCTTGTTTGTGTGAGAATTCTGGCATCTCTGTTTTGAAATTTTGAATTAGAAAGAAAAACATGAATGAATTCCTAACTTCATTGTAGACAAACTGCATGATAAGAGGTAAGTCATTTAGTAGAGAAAGAGAGATAAAAGCCTTTGTTTTGAATTTATTGAATCCACTAATGTAGCATGACTGAACAGAATGATGTATAATTTGTTTTAAAAATATAAAGTAATTGCATGTAAATTTTAATTAGTCATTGGTAAGTTGTAATTTATGCTCCTACAGGTAATCTTGGGTAAATGGGATATATAGAAATGGAAGCAGTACTGGAAAATTACAAACAATAGATATGCAAAAAGATAGTTTAACAAGAGGAAAAAAAAAAAGGATGCTGGGTGCTTCTGACAAGCATCTCATTTTTTGTCACCTGCCAGGTAAGGAGATGACCTACTGGATTGCATTACCTCTTGTAGTGACAGGACAAGGGGAAATGGCTATAACTTAGAGGGAGGGAGATTTAGACTAGACATAAGGAAGAAAGTACTCATGCCAAGATTTTATTTTATCAAAGCTTAAAATTTTCTAAGCTAATTAATGAATCCCTGAAGTTTTAAATCTTTTTACTTTATACATTTAATTCATAGAAATAGAAACTTCAGGAAAAAACCTCTGAAATACTGTGCAAGTCTTATTGTAAATTAGAGACATTCAAAATTAAAATTTTATGTTCTGTTTCATAACAAAGAGAATGTTCCTGGGAATTAGAATTAAAATTTCTTGTTTCAAGAGAAAATCAACCCATCTCAGAAATTTATAATAAAAGTTTTTTTGCAAAGATTCAAAAGTCGCTGTGTGTATCCTCATAAAACTGTGGATCACACATAGTGGTGTGGACTTTTAAGACCATTACAGCAGGAAAAATTTGAAGCCCAGGGTAGAGTTTTCAGATAGTACTTTAATTTTCTTTTTTCTAGGGTCCCCTCCATAATTCTGGCATCAGACTTGCCCTGGGCAATGAAAACACCTCCAACAGAGATGCACATTTCCATTTACAACTCTTTTTTTCCCCTTTCGTCTATATCAACACATAAGCAGGTCTGAGATGTAGTTTTTCATGCTACTCCAGACATCTGCACTTGTAAAGTTGAATTATGGACTGAAACACTAGTTTTTCTCAAATAGTCATGAAGTCAGGAAAATTATGGTGTTTCAGTTGGCACTGAAGTATGATCAGTCCCATCCATGTCTTCAGTATGACCTCAAATGTATAGGCAGTAGTCAGGTCGTGAGAAAAAACATACTTCCCTCTTCGCCTAAGCATCCTTTTTCTCAAGTGTTTCAGGCAACAGGCCAGACAATAACAGGAACCAGAGTTTTAGAAGGCAATTTCTTGTTATTGATTTAATTTTATTAAAAATACAAAATTAACACAGTGAAAGACAGATATTCAGTATACCAATTACTGTGATAAGTAACAGTATGAGCTCATTATAACTGTTACAGAAGTTAATCAGATAATGTGTAAGATCATGTTAATCTGTGCACGAAACTCAATTCATAATATCAGCAAAAAATATGAAGCAAAATATCATAATCCCCAGCTTTCCTGGCCACACAACATGCACAAAATAATGATTCAAAAATAAATGTTTTATCATCTGAGGTGTTTCCTTTCAGTTAGTCAAGAAAGTTGAGCATTACAACGGACATCTGTGGTGAAAATCAATGGCTTTCCTTAGGTTTCAGAGGCAAAGAAGGTTTTAATGACAATGAAGAAATGCACATGAGAATAGACTTCCTTGGTCTTTCGGACCATTCACCAGTACAGTGCAAGGGCAATTAAAAAAATTCTCTCGAAAAAATCTGATTAATGAAGGTCTCAAGGGGCTGACACGCTGCATGAGGTCCAGGATAGCCTTGGCCATGCCTTCAGAACCAGCAACCTCAACTGAAATGTAGTAGCATATTATTTACGTAAACAGCTGTACTAGATATTGTTTCCCAGTAACGGTGCTGCTGTAGGTATTATGATTTAAGATAAGAAGGAACAGTAAACAAATGTAAAATCGCTGAATTAATAGAGGTACTAGTTTTTAATACCTCTAAAAAGAAGCCTTCCTCCAGCAACTCTCTATACGTGTCTCTTTTTTTTTTTTTTCCTATAATGTAACTGTAATGCATCTCGTTTCCCTCATTTCATTTTTCTTTCTCCTTGCAACATCTCTTTCATTCTACTGGTACTGATTACCTTTTCTTTCAGACAACATTTTGTTAGTACACTATTTGCTAAACTCTGACAAATGCTGGTCCATAATTATAGCTGCTCCCTCTATTTCAGACGTAAAGAAAGATGTATGTGCCCAAAAGCTTGTCTAAATTTTCCCTAGCTATACTACGGTGGCCTAATAAATGATTTGTCCTTTATTACAAGCCTTGCTTGCTTGCACTGTGTATGTGGCCTGGCACATGTAATAGTGAAGCAGTATGAAGTCAAGGGCACTCTAGATTATTATTACTTTTTACCGAGATGGTCTCCATATTTTTTTTTTCATATAAGGATCACCCTATAGCAAATGGTTTTATATTTTATTTGCATCTGTTAAACCTTAGAAAATTGTGCTTCTGAATTGTATGACTGATGCTGCAGCAGGTGGCAGATTCTGTTAAAATGCTAACTTTTCTGTCTTCAGCATTTAGAAAATATCAGGCTTTGTTTCATTTCTGTTCTCTCAAACCCTTAGAAATCACAAGTGTCTTTTGTGTTCACCTGTCCCTCTGTGACTCCCTCCCTGCTCCTTTTTCTGTTGATCATTCTCTCCTTTCTTCACAGGCTACAGGGGAGCTGTAAACTCCTGAAAGAAAATGAGAAAGAAAGTGCTATAATTATCAGCACAAGGACTTATACAAGCCAGGTAGCAACTAA